>NC_089266.1:48531277-48847062 GCF_963930625.1 Muntiacus reevesi
AGTAGCCTAGCAGTCCATGAGGTCACCAAGAGTTAGATAGAAGGAAATGGCAACCCACTCCAGTATTCTTGCCTGGAGAATCCCATGGACAGAGGAGCCTGGTGGGCTATAGACGGGGAGTCTATAGACGGGGCTATAGACTCCACGGGGTCGCAAAGAGTCGGACATGACTGAGCAACTTCACTTTCACTTTCTTTCAGTGGCTAAACAACAACAACATACAAACTCTTAGTTGCAGCACATGGAATCTAGTTCCTTGACCAGGGATTGAACCCAGGTCCCCTGAGCATGGAGCCTCTGGACCACCAGGGCAGTTCCTGTGCCCCAGTTTAGATGGGTAAGTTGGGGCCAGCCTGCTTGGGACATTGTGCTCTGCACTTAGGGGAGAGGAGCTTGTAGGATCCTTTGGAGACAAGTGACATGGGCAGGTTCGAGCTGTATAAACCCAGCTCTGCCATCAGCAAGGAGGAACCATGAGACGGGACAGGGCTGGGCATAGGACATCAGGCAGCAGGCAGTTGCAATGGCCCAGAGGCAGCTGATGAAGGTTTGAACTAAGGTGGGGACAGTATGACCAGATGCCCCAAGTCCACCTCCCTGGAGGCCGGGGAGAGTGGACCGCAGCTGGTGCCTCCTAACTGAGTCACCCCCATCCCCTGGGTGATCAGCCTGGCTCTGGCCACCTGTTCCCACCACCCAGTGATGTGGGCTGCAGGGATCATTAACCCAAGTCATGAACTCATTCTTCCTCCCAACACATCTGGCCGGATAGAGGCCCCCTCCTCCACCTCCTCTCCAGGAAAGGAAGAAACAGCTCCAGCTCAGCCAAGCATTTCCTTCCCTGCAAGAATGCCAGGGACACACACCTGCCATCATCACGACACCATCCTGTACTGCACACGTGTACCTGAGCTGCGTGGCATCACAGAAGGAGCAGAGAGATCTGGGTGCAGGTCCAACTCTGCTGCTCACGAGATCTGCGGCCCTCAGCAAGCCACTGATGCTCTCTGAGCCTCGACTTCCTCATCTTTGAAATGGGGATAGAATGCCTGCCTGTCTTCCAGGATTGCTTTGTGAAAAGATAATGTTTATCAACCTCTTCTGTGAAGCTTTGAAGCACTGCTTAAACGTTGAGTTTCACGTGCGTTTTCATCCATTCCCCGCTCCCCCCCACACCCGCCCCGATCTCTTTGTTGAGCTCTGACTTTCCACGAGGGGCCAGGAAGTGAATGTATCTTTGCCTGTCCATATGCATGACCTCATTCCAGCCTCCACTTGTCCCGTGGTGGGGAAGGACTTTGCTTGGACAACAAGTGATGCTCCCATCCTATGGATGACAAGTGAAAAGGGCTGAAATTAAAGGCGGAGAGATTTTTATCAGGACTAACTTCCTAATACAGGAGGCTGGTTGGTTCCTGGAAATCTTCCCAGAAGCAGAGACTCAATTAAGTACTTTGCCCAGAGTAGACACCGCATAAATTGCTGAGTAGAACAGACTCGGTCATATTTGCCTGGACACAGGATAATGGATCAGATAGATTCTTCAGACTCCTTTTCCATCTGACTTTCTAGGAACTCGACATTTGTACATGTTCTCATGTCTGGGACATTGGTGCGAGTCTAGGGCTGCATTCAGTAGACGTGTTGCAAACCAGCTGTGTGAATTTGGAAAGATCCATGCTCTCTCTGAGCCTCTATTTCCTCCTCTGAATGAGAAAGTGTGATGAACCCCTTGGACAGTGTCCACACTTCACATTGCACAAGTGGTTGTTCAGTGAGTGAATGGATGAGTGAATGAGTGGCACTCCATAAGATGTACGGTTCATGGTAGCCCCTATTTCCTCTCTGGGCCTGATTATGCCCACCTGTCAGCTGTGGTCACCGGTCTGCCTTTCCCCAGTTCCCTGTTGGTCCTGGTTTCTGTGATGTGCCTCTGTGCCCAAGGCCCAGGCTGGGAGGAGGGAAGCTGGCGGATTTGGGGTCTGTGTCTTTGCAAGCCAGCAGCTCAGGCTGCCCTCCCGTTTCAGGGCATGGGCAGCAGGTATGCACTGCTGTTCCCACGAGGCTGCCCGGCTTAGCCCGAGGCTCTTTTTGCTGGGAGAGTGGTCTGAGCTGTAGCCCTGTGCTGACCTGCTCTTAACCCCCAGGAAAGTTACACAAACTCCTCCACGCTCCGCTGGGATCTGGGTCATGCGAGGTGGGGGCAGGAACAATACCTCCCCTTGTCCCCTCGGCCTATTTCACATCAGCAACACAAGGGGGGAGGGACGGGAGGCAAGTACGAGGGGGCAGCCCAGCTCTGGTTTCAACCATGCCTGGAAATTGGATCTTCCTCCCTGGCCTGAGTTCCCTGGGGGCATGAAGGGGATGCTGGAGCCCAGATCTCAGCAGGAACCAAATTTCTCCTCCCCGTGTCTCCTGCCAAGACCAGCCTTGTGCCTCAATTGCATAGCAGATCTACAGCAGGGGGTCCCGAATCCCCAGGCCACAGGTCAGAAATGGTCCATGGCCTGTTAGGAACTGGGTTACACAGCAGGAGGTGAGCAGTGGATGAACTAGCAAAGTTTCTTCCTTATTTACAACCTCTCCCCATCACACACTTCGGTATCACTGTCTCCCATCACCCCCAGATGGGACCATCTAGTTGCAGGAAAACAAGCTCAAGGCTCCCACTGATTCCGCATTATTCTTGTTGTTTAGTTGCTAAGTCGTGTCTGACTCTTTGCGACCCCATGGACTGTAGCCCACCAGGCTACTCTGTCCATGGGATTTCCCAGTCAAGAATACTGGAGTGGACTGTCATTTCCTCCTCCAGGGGATCTTCCCCACCCAGGGTCAAACCGATTCTCTTGTGTCTCCTGAATGGCGGGCGGATTCTTAACCACTGAGCCTCCAGGGAAACCCTGCATTATGGTGAGTCGTATAATTATTTCATTATATATCACAATGTAATAAAATAGAAATAAAGTGCACAATAAATGTAATATGCTTGAATCACCCCCAAACCATCCCTCCCACCTCCACCCCCTGATCCGTGGAAAAATCGTCTTTCACAAAACTGGTCTCTGGTGTCAAAAAGTTTGGGGACTGCTGATCTACAAGACTCTCTGCATCCCCCTTCATCAAATGGAACCTCAGTTCTGTGTTGTACCTACATGGAGACAGTAGGGAAGAAAGGAAGCCTGGGTATGGTTCTGCTGTTGCTAAGAAAGACACCAAGGCTTAGAAGGGCTAGGAATGAAGGATGTAGTTCAAATCTTAGCCTGCCATTCATCAGTTGGTAGCCTTGGACCAAGTACTTACCACTCTGACACTCTGTTTCATCACCTGCTCTAAGGGCACCTTCCTCTCTGAGTCATTATGAAGGATAAATAAGTTCTTGTGCACAATGAACTTAGAACAGGGATCAAGAAATTCCAGCTTTATGGCTTGCTCTCCACATGGGCTTAGTGGGAAGTAGAAAAGTGGGTAGTCTTCCCTTAACTTCCCAGGGAAGAGCAAATTGTTTAAATTGTCTATAACAGAATAGAAGTACCTAAAGTACATGAAACTAGCTGTCAACATTGTGAAACATAATCATAGCTTTGATTGCACTGTGACAGTGTAAAAATTGCAAATTTTCATCAGGCAAGACAGAAAAACCAAGACTAACTACTGTCAACCCTGTCACTCTTCCCGTTTGTGTCCTGCCTGCCCATCTGAATTAGTTTACTCTTGTTGACACATGCACAGCTTTGCATCACTTGAGACATATATTTCTTATCCTTACTCAGTCATTTTATATTTAGGCAATAGTTGGTAGTGGTTGGTTTCTTTTCAGGTAACTGCAGTTGTTTGAAAACAACATCAAAACAAAAGCCTCTCTGCTTCTCCCTAACAATCTATCACAGCTCTGCCTCTCTATTGCTGCTGGCCCTAAGCTTTTCCGCCCCACGAGCCCCGTCTTCTCTTCCTTGGGTCAGAATTCCTAGAAGACAATGAACCGGAATCATCAGTGATTTCTTCCAGTCCCAGAATGGAAGAAATAATCATGATTTGTCCTTAGTATGTGGAGAAGGAAACGGCAATCCACTCCAGTATTCTTGCTTGAAAAATCTCATAAAAAAAAAAAGAAAAGAAAAATCTCATGGACAGATGAGCCTGGAAGGCTACAGTCCGTGGGGTCACAGAGTCGAAAACAACTGAAGTGACGTAGCACTCGTCCTGAGGATGAGGCTTTTCAGGACCACGGATAGCGACACGCATACCCTTACGCACTTGTCCCCACTCCCCCACCAACTCTCACATACTTTTCTTTAGCTATGACTGTTCCTCCCAAAAGGGGGGCTCTGTATAAGGGGGAGGCCTTGGTGGCTGGGAGGGCTGCAAGTGGGTGAGACCATCTCCAAGGCTTCTTACGGCTCTGTGACCCTCGGATTCCTTCTTTGGCCTCATGTTTGACTTCCCTTTACTTCTTCCTTTCTTTTTGGCCAAGCTACACACCTTATGGGACCTGAGTTCCTGACCAGGGAATGAACCTGGGCCATGACAGTGAAAGTCCAGAATCCTAACCAGTAGGCCACCAGGGAACTCCCTCCTTTCCTTTCTCTTTCCTTTTTCAGTAGGATTCTTCCATCCATTTTAATGGACTTATAACCATCACCCAAGGGCTTTCCTGATGGCTCAGTGGTAAAGAATCCACCTGAAATGCAGGAGACACAAGAGATGCAGGTTCAATCCCTGGGTCAGGAATATCCCCTGGATTAGGAAATAGCAACATACTCCAGTATTCTTCCCTGTGGGATCCCATGGACAGAGGAGTCTGGAGAGCTACAGTCCAGGGGGCCACAAAGGAGCCGGACATGACTTAATGACTTAACAAAAACATAGCCATCACCCAAGGAGATGGGCCAAAGAACAGAGCTCCTCAGGTCTGAGCAGTGAGCTGGTCCTCAGAAACCCTCAGAACTTAGCACTGAGGGGTCATTTGAAGTCCTCTTTGCCCTTAGTCACCAAGAGACATTGCACTGACATTGGCAAAAGGATGAGCTGCTATAACAGAGTCCACTGGTCTAAAGAACAGACGGGTTTACCTAGCTTTCATGTATCAGGGTAGGTAGGAGAGCTGAGCTGCTCCACACAGCCAGACAAGAACCCACTAGCTCCTCAAGATTCTATCCCCAGCTCTTCATGATTCCCTTGTCTGCCCAGTCATGCTGAGCACAGGCATGTCCATGAAATGTCTTCATGAAGGAGAAATGTGGGAAGAACACATGAGCAGTGTTTTAAGGGCTGGGCCCAGAAGTATAATAGCAACACATCACTTCAGCTCCCATTCCATTAGTGAGGAGGTGGTCATCTAACCACACCCAGGGGTCAAGGGGGTGGGGGAATCTGGTCCCTAGCAGGGCAACCACATGCCAAATTATAGCTTCACTGCTTTGGAAGAAAAGGAGAATGTTCTTTGGTTCAATAACACTGTCCTCTGTTTAATGAATGAGGTAGAGATGTGGAAATGGAAAGATTTGCTCAGAGAAAGGGAAAAGAAATTTAATTAGACACCATGCTAAGTGCCTTGCTGTACATTTGAAAGGCTTTGGGGTCTCATCTGAGGCTTCCCTGATAGCTCATTTGGTAAAGAATCTGCCTGCAATGCAGGAGACCTGGGTTTGATTCCTGGGTTGGGAAGGTCACCTGGAGAAGGGAAAGGCTACCCACTCCAGTATTCTAGCCTGGAGAATTCCATGGACTGTATAGTCCATGGGGTGGCAGAGAGTCCCCAAATGTCCAATTCTGTTACCTCCCCTAAACTTTGCTTGTCCTGTTTTCCTCATCTGAAATGCACTTGTACCGTGGATAAGTTGATCCCACCCTTCCTTCAAGCTCCAGAACCACCTCTTTGATGATAGAATTTTAGAGCCAGAAGGAACCTCAAAAATCATTTAGGTCAATACCTTGTTTTATAAGTGAGGAAACCGAGGCCCAGAGATGGAAAATCATTTGCCCAAAGTTACAGAGCAAGTTTTCCGCATAGCCGCATAGTCCATATCCAGAGCTCAGGATGCCAAGTCTGCTTCTAGCACTAAGAAATTCAGGTGTGTCCCCACAGACTTCTGCTCTGCCTCTCACCATGTGGCTCTGGACAAATCTCTCAGCTTCTCTAATCTCCAGCTTCTTAACTGTGGAATGAACAAGCTGGGTCAGGTTATCCTGAAGGTTCTGCTGGACACAGACCCAGTCGTGTAACGGCAGAGCCTCCTCAGACTTTCAGATCCTGGCCCTTCTCAGTGATGCTGAGACCCCTCCGCCCTACCTGCCACCTCGGACAAAACTGTACCAACCCCTCCCCACCTCCTCTTGTGGATGAATTCACAGTAGAATCAACAGCAAGGCTCCTTTCTTCCCACCTCCCTGGTGACCAGGCACGGGGCTCAGCACTTCACATGCTGTATCTCATTTCATCATTAAAACTCCCCGGAAAGTAAGTATTATTCTCCCCAATCTCTAGATGAAGAAACTAGGGCTCTGAGAGGGTCAGGGCTTTGATCCTGGGGTCCCCAAGGTGGAGAGAGAAGACCAGTGGGGGAGGTAACAGGAAGATTTTGGCTTGATACACTAAGGAGCTTCCCAGCAGAGCCGCCTCTGGAGAGATGGTTTGTCTTGGGAGGAAGGGATTTCCGTTCACTGGAAGGGGGCACGCACAGGGTGAAAGATCAAAGGATTTTAGAGACAGGGGTCACGGGGTAGACTGTATCAGTGATTCCCAGAGATTATTTTAGGAGATACATTAATCAGCATCAAATAGCATTTTGTACACAGAGAAAAAAGTTACTCCTTCAATTATTTTTCAAGTTTTCTGATTTTTCACCGGGAGAAGGTCTTAGTTTGGTGTGAATACAGCTTGCACCTCTCTGTCACATGTTCATTCCCTTTTTAACAGGAGAGATTAAACCTCGGACTCAGAGCTCTGGAGCAGGTGACAGGACTCGCTAGAATGAAATAACATGGGGCTTTCTATTTTACCTTTTTATGGTTATCTTCTTTCATGGCAAGGGATTCTGGTTTCCCCATTATTGCTGTGATTGGAAGTTTCATTTTTAAAATGAATATATTTTAAGAAAATGAAAAGACAAGCCATAAATGGGGAGAAAATATTTGTAAAATACACATTTAATAAAAGACGTGTAACCAAAATATACAAAGACATCTAAAACTCAATAGTAAGAAAACAAACAACTCCAAAAGTGGGCCAGAGATGTGGAACAGTCATGTCACCAGAGAACATAAACAGATGGCAAATAAGCAGATGAAAGATGCTCCACATCATATGTTATCAGGGGATTGCAAGGCGCTAGCGGTAAAGAACCCGCCTGCCCGTGGAGGAGACTTAAGAGACATGGGTTCCATCCCTGGGTCAGGAAGATCCCCTGGAGGAGGGCATGGCAACCCACTCCAGTATTCTTGCCTGGAGAATCCCATGGACAGAGGAGTCTGGAGGGCTACAGTCCAGAGGGTCACAAAGAACTGGACATGACTGAAGTGACTTAGCATGCATAAGTTTTAATAACAACGAAACACCATTAACTACCTATTGGACATTCAAAATACCAACAACACCAAATGTGGAGCAACAGGAAGTCTCATTCACTGCTGGTGGGAATGCAAAATGGTACAGCCACTTTAGAATACAGTTGGACGTTTCTCACAAAGCTGAACATATTCTTACCACATGACCTAGCAGTCACACTCCTCAGTGTTCATCCAAATGAGTGGGAAACTTAGGTCCACACAAAAAACTGCACATGAATGTTCATAGCATCTTTACTTCTTAAATTGCCCAAACTTGGGAGCAACCAGATGTGGGTAAGCAAACTCTAGTACATCCATACAATAGAATATTATTCAGTGTTTAAAAAGAGATGAACTATCAAGCCATGAAAAGACATGGAGCAAACTTAATTGCATATTACTACGTGAAAGAAGCCAGTCTGAAGAGCTACATTCTGCATAACAACTACATGACATTTGTTTTGCTTGTTCATTTCTTTCTGGCTGCACTGGGACTTTGTGGCTATGTGTGGGCTTTCTCCTGTTGCAAAGAGCAGGCGCAACTCTGTCGTGGTGGTCTTCTCATTGTGGTGGCTTCTCTTGTCGCGAGCACAGGCTCTAGGGTACTCAGGTTCGGTAGCTGTGGGGCATGAGCTTAGTCACCGCAAGGCATGTGAGATCTTCCGGGACCAGGGATCAAACCCATGTTCCCTGTATTGACAGATGGATTCTTAACCCCTGGACCACCAGGAAAGTCCTGTATGATGTTTTGAAAAAGGCAAATCTATAAAGACAGTAAAAAGATCCACGGTTGAAGGGAGGGAGGAATAAATAGGTGGAGTTCAGAGAATTTTCAGGGCAGCGAAAACTATTCTGTGTGGTGACATTTAAAAGGCAAACACGTGAAATTATGCATTTGTCAAAATACACAGAACTGTACAACAAAAACAGTGAACCCTAATGGGAACTGTGGGCTTCAGTTCATAATAGCATATCAGTATTTGTTTATTAATTGCAACTTGTACCATAGCAATGCAAGATGTTAATGAGTGGAAACTATGGGCAGAAGGAGAGGGTCATATGGAAACTTTCTGTACTTTCTGCTCAGTTTTTCTGTAAACTTAAACGTTTTCTAAAATATGAAATCTGTTCATTTAAAAATCAGCTAATGTATTTAAGAGGTTTGTCCACCAGGCGATTCTACTTCTAAAAGCAGAGATGTAAATACCCCCGCCTGTCGAAGACTCATCAAGGCAGTACTGTTGGGAAGAGCTGTATGTTCACCAATAGAAGGGCAGATAAAGTAAGCAACACACACACACACACACACACACACACACACACACACACACACACACACACACACGGAATACTATACAGCAATGAAAAAGCAATGTGTGTCCATTGCACACAAAGTGAATAAATCTCATAGACATAATGCTGAGTGCAAGAAACCAAATACCAAACAGTCTATCCTCTGTGATTCTGTTTTTATAAAGTTTTAAAAGTGCAAAACTGATCCATGATAATGTTAGGAGTCAGGAGAGCAGTTCCCCCTGGAGGAGGACGGTGTTGCTACTTACTGCAAGCGGGTCTGTGGGAATCTTTGGGGTTCCGGTTATGTTTTCTCTGTATGGGTGCTGGTTACATGGGAGTGTGTCCTTCATGAAAAATTCATCTAGAAATTCCCTTACATATGGTGTACTTTTCTGTACATACACTATAAAGTTTTATACAAATTGGGTATTAATGATATTGTAAGTAAATAGTAATAGAGGGTGAAACCCCATGACCTAGCACTTTCCCCCCAGGGGGATACCCAGAAGAAGTGTGTTCATGTATCCACTAAACGGACTGTTTAGAACTGTGCACAGTAACACGTGATTAATAGTCCAAACCAGAAAAAACCTCCAGTGTCTACCAACAGCAGACTGGATAAATAGATCTTGTTGTGTATAAATAGACGCGAACGCTATGTAGCATGTGAAAGGGGTGCACTGGAGCCTCACCCATACGGCAACCCACTCCGGTATTCTTTCCTGGAAAGTCCCATGGACAGAGGAGCCTGGCGGGCTTCAGTCCACGGGGCTGCAGAGTCAGACACAGCTGAGTGGCTGAGCACACATGCGTGGCCTCACCCAACGTGGCAAATGGAGCTCCCGGGGAAAGTGCTGAGGGAAGGAAGCAAGAAGGCAAAGAAAAGGGCATAGTGGCTGAGCCCCACTTATATGAAGTTCAAAAACAGGCAAAACAAGTCTTTAGTTACTTTTGGGGAGCAGAGTACTGACCGGGAGAAGGCAAGAGAGAGTCTTCTGGGTGCAGGAGGTGGTCCATACTGTGATGGGAGGAACACATTCAAAAATCCATCAGGTCGAGCATATGTGCACTTTCAGTTTAAAAATACCAGGGAGGGACTTCCCTGGTAGTGGTTAAGAATCCACCTTCCAACACAGGGGACATGCGTTCAATCCCTGGTCAGGGAACTAAGATCCTGCCTGCTGCAGGACAGCTGAGCCCATGTACCACAACTAGAGAAGCCAACGAATGTGCCACACGAAAGATTCTGCGTGCTGCAAGTAAGACCTGATGCAACCAAATAAATAAATATTTTTTTTTTTAAAGTAAAAATAAGGTCACCAGGGCAGTTGAACTGGCCAGCAGTGTGAAAGCAGATGGGGATTACCGAAGTTTGAGAAACGGTGGCCAAGAAGTTCTTTGTGGGCTTTCTGAGAGCAGGACCCTCTAACTGCAACACTACTATGCCTCCCTGACTAAGGGCCCCGAGGCCTAAGGTCAGCGGGTGACCTGCCCTTTATCTGGCTGGGTGATCGGTGGAGGCGCTGGGTTTAGGGGGTCAGGTGCCGGTTGCCCCCACTCTGTCCCCCAGGGCCAGCTCTGAGCCCTGAAACCTGAGGCCTCAGGATCACGAGGGCAGATTCCTGCCTGAGCCCTTACAAACAAACACAAGTGCTGCGGGGTGCACAGGCTGCTCCCACCCCAGCACCCCTGAGGCATGGTGGACCCCCTCCTGGGATGTCCTGGGCCCCCCCAACCTGCCCTCATCTTGGATCTAAGCACCACTGGGCATCTTCCCATGGGCTCAGGCCCCATGACATTTTCATCCACTTGGTCTTCACTAGCTTTTCTACAGACTCTCTGTACAATGGATCACATCCCTTCACCCCTCCACACCTCATTTCCACCTCTGCAGAATGTGCAGACAGAGAAGATTCTGCATAGAAACAGACCAGCCCCACCCAATGATGGGCTCCCTCCTGCAACATCCTATCAATCACCCAGCTTCTGCTTAAATATCTCCTGTAACGGGGAGCTCACTTCTGATCCTAGAAAGTGTTTCTTAGAAGTAAGGCTCATCCCAGACACTATAAAACTCTTAGAGGAAAATATAGGCAGAACACTCTTTGACATAAGTTGCAGCAAGATCTTTTTTGATCCATGTCCTAATGAAAATAAAAATAAACAAATGGATCTAAATAAAAGCTTCTGCACAGCAAAGGAAACCATAAACAAAACAAAAAGACAATGCTCAGGATAGGAGAAAATATTTGCAAATGGAGAAACTGACAAGGGATTAATCTCTAAAATATACAAACAACTCACGCAGCTCACTATATTAAAAAAACAAATAGCCCAATCAAAAAATGGGTGGAAGACCTAGACATTTCTCCAAAGAAGGCCTACAGATGACCAACAAGCACATGAAAAGATACTTAATATCACTAGTTATTAGAGAAATGCAAATTGAAACTATTGAATATAATGAGGTATCATCTCACACTGGTTAGAATGGCCATCATCAAAAAATTTTAAAAATTAAACAATCTACAAACAATTAATGCTGGAGAGGATGTGGAGAAAAAGAAACCCTTCTACACTGTTGGTGGGAATGTAAATTGATACAGTTACTATGGAGAACTATTACATGACCAGCAATCCCATTCCTGGGCAAATACCTAGAGAAAACCATAATTCTAAAAGATACATGCACCCCAATGTTCATTGCAGAACTATTTAGAATAGCCAGGACATGGAAACAATGTAAATGTCCATCAACAGAGAAATGAATAAAGAAAATATGGCATATATATACAATAGAATGGAATTTTACTCAACAATAAAGAAGAACAAAATAATGCTATCTGCAGCAGCATGAATGGACCTAGACATTGTCTTACTGAGTGAACCAAGTCAGAACAGAAAGTAACTGTAAGTTTGTTACCTTATCCCTTGATATAAGGGGGGAAGGAATAAATTGGGAAATTGGGACTGACATATACACCCTACTATAGGCAGGGTAAATAACTACATATAAAATAGATAACTAATAACCTGCTTTACAGCACAGGGAACTCTATCCAACACTGTAATGGCCTACATGAGAAAAGGATCTAAAAAAAGTGGATATGTGATTCACTTCGTTGTATACCTGAAACTAACACAACATTGTAAATCAACAACACTCCAATAAAAATTTAAAAATAAAAGTTAAAATTAAAAAACTGAAATAAGGTGCATGCAGTGTATGACTCTTTTGTAAAAAATTTATTTGTCTAAATATATAATATGTATATATATACATATATATATATATATGCCTAATATGCATAGATAAGCCCTCTCTGGAAGGTTCTGCTACAAAACAAGCAATATCATTTCATCCAAGGAGGGGAGATGGGTGATCGGGACAGGGGTAGGTGGAAGATTTACTCCCTATTTGCACCCATTGATCCTTTGGAATTTGGTACTCTGTGCATACATTACCTAGTAAAAATAGGTAGATCACTTTTGGAAAAACCATTCTAGTTCTTCCAGTCCATGGCTGGCACAGCTCAGGGTGAGGCCGGGGTCCACTGTCTCCCCATTCATCAGCTCACAAGCTACCAGGTGGATTTTAAGGCTTTGGAAGCAAAGGTCTGAGCCCCGGTACCTGCCATCTGCCATCACATATTGTAAGACTGGGACTTCTCTGGTGACTCAGATGGTAAAGAATTTGCCTGCAATGCAGGAGACCCAGGTTTTAAGATCAGCAGGTGACTTACCTTCTCTGAACCAAGGCTTCTTCACCTTTGAGACGTGGAGTATTTCCTGCTATATCAGTAAACAAGGATGTCACAGTCATCAGCAACACCGGCCCTCCAGAGCAACCAGAAAGGAGAGCAATACGTGCTGGCCTGCAGTCATCAGGTTGTCGCCACTCCCTACGGTGAGCACTGAGGAGAAAACTAGGATACTGGCTCCAGAGAGCTGAGATGTATATGCAAGGAATGATCTCAGTGAGCTGGGCTCTTGCATCTTCCCATATAAAGAAAAGCACTAATTTCTTAACTTGAGATGTTTGGGTTTCTTTAATTCACAAAAATACTTTTGATATTCAGACTACCTGCCCTTTGCTGCAAACTTCTATATAACTTGATTCTTCTCAGGGTCACTTGAGATGCTATCTCCCAGGATTGAAGTTCTAAAAATTCCCACCAAATAAAACATTTGTTGTTGGTGGTGGTGTTCAGTCGCTCAGTCGCGTCCAACTCTGTGACCCCATGGACTGCAGCATGCCAGGGTTCCCTGTCCTTCACCATCTCCTGGAGTTTGCTCAGACTCCTGTCCACTGAATCAGTGATGCCATTCATCTCCTCCTCTGTCATCCCCTTCTCCTCCTGCCTTCAATCTTTCCCAGCATCAGGGTTTTTTCCAATGAGTCAGCTCTTTGCATTAGGTGGCCAAAGTATTGGAGCTTCAGCTTCAGCATCAGTCCTTCCAATGAATATTCAGGGTTGATTTCCTTTAGGATTGACTGGTTTGATCTCCTTGCTGTCCAAGGGACTCTCAAGAGTCTTCCAGTACCACAGTTCGAAAGCATCAGTTCTTTGGCACTCAGCTTTCTTTGTGGTCCAACTCTCACATCCATACATGATTACTGGAAGTTGTAACTATTTTTTAAGTCAACACCTATAAAATGTTATCATAATGTCTGCCCCACTGGGTTCCTGAGGATTAAGGAAGTTAATGCCTGGCTTAGTATAGGTGCTTGATAATGTTTGCTATTATTCATCTGCTCATGTGTATCTTTCCATTTACAAAGCATTTTCCTATTTAATTCTCATAATAATGTTGGGTGTGTTTAATCCCATTTTACAGATGAGCAATAGAGGCTCAGTGAATTGCCCAAGGTTACATTCAGAAAGGTCACCAAGCCAAGACTCAGGTTTCCTAGCTGCCTATGATGCTCTCTCCTCCCCACCAGGCTGGCTCTGGCTCTGGGATCTTTGTGACGCATCTTAAATTATTCTCCGAGGACCTTGGACATGACCCTGACCCTCTTCCATTTCATTCTCACCTCCACTCCTTAAGAAGTGTCACTATCTTAACTGAGTCCTTGTCCTGGGGCATTTAGAGATGTGGGGTTGAGAAGGAGAGAGGAAGTGCTATCCCCACCGCCCGGGACAGATCGAGTCTGACCCCACAGAAAGCTGGGGTCCCTGAGACTAGTTTAGGAGAAATCAGGAGGAAAGACCAGCAAGCTGAATGGTCCCAGGGCTGTATGAAGATGTCACCACAAGAGGCCGGCACAGGGCAAGCAGATATAATTAAGACCTTGATTGGAAGTCGGTATGGACAGAGAAACAGCTCCAGGGCTCAGACCCAGCCCAGATACTGGAGGGCCATGATTCCCTCAGCCCCACTCAGGCCATAAGGAATCTGCAGGCAGGATCCCCAGTCCATGGGGATGTGTTCATGGGGTTATCCCACTAAAGCCCATCTTGCTTCCAGGGCCCTAATGGGTTCAGCTCACATCTGTCAATGCGTAACAGCACAGACAGAGCCTGGCATGTACTGGCACCCATGAAATATTTGTTGAGTGGGAGAGTGGTACCCCATCAGCCATCTCATCCATCCCCCAGCCTCTGCACCACTGCCTCCTTCATTCACCCATTTCGACCCTCCTCGGTGGTCTGGGAAGTTCTGGTGGAAGTCAGCCCTCCACCCTCCCTGCAGGAGCCTTGCCCCTGCCCCTTGCGTGGTAAATGAAGCATCAGGCTAGGGGCGTGGGGGATATTTTATAAGGAGCTGCAGCAGAATTACTGCAGCCCCCTCAGCTCCCAGCGTGCAGGAGAAAATCACTGCTGTAAATTTCCCCTACAGCCCCGCCCGGCTCCTCCCCCCGATTCCAGCCCCTTAGCTTATGATTTACAAATGCGGAGGAGCAGAAGGCACCTCTGCAGGGTGGAAGAGGGAACCAGGAGTCCTGGCAGAGGGAATGTCCTCACTGCAGGCCTGGGCCAGGGACCCCAGCCACCCCCCAACACCTCCGCTAAGCATGGTTCTTCCGTCTCCCCTCTGGGGGCCCCATTATCCTGCCCACCCCACTCCAGACTCCTTGGGAAGCCAGGAAGCATCAGCTCCCAAAGAAGTTCATTCCACAGCCATTCTCCCTCGTCTCTAGCATCCCATCTGTCCAATGGGACTATTGGGGCCTCACTCTGAAATGGGAAGGGATCTAGCTGGGACCCTGCTGGAGCTGAGAAGAAAATCACAGCATCCACTGTTTTTCATTCATTCCCTTATTCTCTCCCTCAAAGCCAGGGCCCAGATTGCACAGAAAAGAAGCTGTGGGGTGTCTGAAGGGGATGGGGTGGGGGATCTCGGGCTCCTTTTCTGGATTGGGCCTTCTTCCACCAGGTGGCGACAGGGAAAGAGCACTGGATGGTGAGCCCGGATGTCTGGATTCGAGTTCTGCTTTGCCAATAGCTCATGATGGTCCCTCGGGCAAGCAGCCCTTTCTGGGGTTCAGTTCTTTATAGTGGGGGCCCCTGGGTCGGGTAGGGTGGGGAGCCTGACGGGCACTCCCACTTCCTCCCACCCTGGAGTCTCCCTCACATCATGGGATAACACTGGCTGATCTGGCTCCCCCAGTGACCCCCATTTCCCCAAGTTGTGACATCATGCTGTGCCCACAACTCCCTGATTCTGGGGGAGGCCCGAGGGTGGGCAGCTGCTGCTTACGTGCCTCCTTCATCCCAGAGTTGCCACTGAGGCCAAGGGCCCCCCTCTCATCCTAGCCCGAGGGCAGAGACTCTTGAAAGTGCCCCACCCCGCCCTCCATCCAGGAGAAGTTCTTCTTACACCCAGAGACCCAAACACAGAAGCCACCTTCTGGGGCTTCTTATGTCCACCCCCGACCCAGGCAGGGGTGCCCAAACCAGGCTGCATCCTCACAGCTCTAAGCCAGGAACCCAGGAGCTTCTGAGAAGTCTGGGCCTGGGTGTCTCCTTGGCCCAGTCCCAATAGCAGGTAGACACTGGGCTGTCTGCCTGTATCGGGGCCCCAGGGAGCAGAAAGAGAAGTGGGTGAAGAAATGACCCACGTGGGGGACAGTCACGACAGAGTCCATACATGCTTCATGGGCTGAATGCCGCCAGTGTGGCAGTGGGCTGTGGGCAGCGCTCGGCCTCATAGATAACAAAGACAAAGCCACGATAACAAAGATGAAGCCACATTCACGGAGCCAAGTACTGTCCTAAGCACTTCCCCCCTAACAGCTCTTTTAATCATCACAATAACCCTAAAAAGCATGTGCTGCCACTCCAGCATTCTTGCCTGGGAAATCCTGTGGCCAGAGGAGTCTGATCGGCTACAGTCCATGGGATTGTGAAGAGACACACACTACTATCTTCAACTTACAGGTAGGAAATGAAGCTCAAAGGGGTTGAAGCACTTGGCCCAGGGAAGAACACAGGGCCAGGTTAGCACCCCGGGGGTCTGGCTCTGATGCCTGACCCCTACCCACCACCCTCAGCATCAGACTGGCAGGCACCTTTGCTCTCCTCCTTTATGGGAAGCAGAGACCCGGAGATAGGAGAAAAATCCCCCCCAAATCACACAGCAAGGCAGAAGCAACCTTGTTGCTCAACCGGTTCCCCAAGGGCCTGCCCTGAGCTCTCAGCCATACTCAGCCAGTCCTGGGGAAGCCCCGAGCAGAGCGGTCCCCACCACCCAGAAAACCCTTCCTCTCCCCACCCTCTCCTTAGCAGAAAAGAAGACAGGTCTCCCAGATGCATGGGGCTGCTCCATGGCTGTTGGTGGGTGATTCGTAAGCCTCTTCCCAAAACACAAATCCCAAGGCTCAGATCATAAAACCGAGTGTGTCGCTTTTATTTATTTATTTCTATACTTTTATTTATTTATTTATGGCTGCGCTGGGTCTGTGCTGCTCTGCGCGGGCTTTCTCTCGCTGCGGCGAGCAGGGGTTACTCTCCAGATGCGGGGAGCAGGCTTTGCACCGCGATGGCCCCTCCTGCCACACAGCACAGGCTCTAGGCGTCTGGGCTTCAGGAGAGGTAGCACGCGGGCTTCGTAGTTGTGGCACACGTGTTTTTATTTTTATATCAGCTCGAGTTCTTAGGCATGAGTCTTGCCCTTCTGGAATTCAGCTTGGTTATTGGTGAAACCCTCTACCTGCCCTGAGACCTCCCACTTGCCTGCCCAGAAACCAGGAAACAGGATCCAAACCCAGTTGAACCAAGCTCTGAGACGTTTTTGCTGGCCAAGAAAAATTTTTTCAAGGTCTATATCCCCTAGTGCAAGATCTGTGTGCCTCTATCAAACTGGGGGTGTCCAAGACAGAGCTATGTCTCCCCCATCTCACTGGGGATTCTCCCAGGAAAGTGTCTCCCCCATCAGCCTAAGGGCTTTCCTGGACCAGACTTGTGACTCCCTCGTTAGACTGGTTTATTCTCCAAAGACAGCAATGTGTCTCCCCCATCAGATTAGTTACTCCCTGAGAAGAACACAGTCTCCCCCATCAGACTGATGGGGGAGGGTCTGGGGCTACCTCCATCAAGTCCCCATCCTGGCCACAACCGAGCTTGTACCATCTGGCATGAGACCGTTCCTCCTAGAATGAAATTTTGGACAACAGAAACCCCCCGTATCCCTCCCACGTCCACCCCAGGGAGCCAAGCCAGAGAGGCCGCTGTCAGGAGTCACAGGGGGGCCTGTCCCGGCCGGCAGGGCCCAGCCAGGCCCACAGGCTCCTCTCCCCGCCTGCCACCCCCACGGGGCAGCCCGGCGCCCCCTGACCCCATGGCCTTCCATCATGGGAGATCTATAACATTTACAATCCCAAAACAAAAGGCCCCGAGAGCCGAGGACAGAATTCATCTTCCCAGCTGACAAGCCCCGTTAATTAACGACTTAGAAATCGATGACGAGAAGGGACAGGCGGCAAATGACACCTCATCGTGGCCAGGAGGAGGGAGAAAACGTTCGGGGCCTGGCGGACACGCACCACGGGGCTGGCCGGGCGCCTGGGAGAGCCGCCACACCCATCTGTCACTGTCACTTCAAACGCGCTCGACTACCCCCCGGCCCAGAAATTCTCATTTCCCACTGCCGCAGACCCTCAAGGAGAGGAGGGTATGCACCCAAAGAGTGCAGGGAAGGAAACAGTGGAGCACCTACTGTGTGCCAGGCCCTGAACTGCTGCCCTCCATCCCTTATAACCTCCACCAGCAGGTGTGAGAGGCAGGTTTTAAGATTCCCATTTTAGGGATGAGAATATTAAGGGTGGGAGGCAGGTCAACCTAAGGCTAGAGTTGTGTTTTAAAATATCTGTGAAAAACTTCTTTTAATTAAAACAATAAAAATAAATGAATAATTTAAAAAGAAATCCACACCCGCGGTGGTCCAGTGGTTGAGATTCTACACTTCCACTGCAGGGGGCACAGGTTCAAACCCTAATCAGTGCAACTGGATCCCACATGCTATGCGATACGGCCAAGAAAAAATAATATAAAATGAAGAAAAATAATTAAAATGTGTGTTAGAGGTTGTTGAAACCAGCCCTTGAATCTAAAGAGGAAACTTGAAGAAAAGAGCTTAGGATCTGAGAGGGCAAAAGATCTGAAACTGAGGCCGCCTCCCTCCCCACTGCCTGTGTGATAACAGACAAGTGGCTGGGTTTCTCTAATCCTCAGTTTCCTCATCTGTTACAGAGGAAGAAATAGCCCCCACCCAACTCAGAAGAGAGAGGGCTCACTAACCCTTACGGATGAGCTTGAGACGCACTATGCTTAAGGAAGGCATTGGACAGCATTTTCTCATCCCCAGGCCTATTGATCACCCCCGTTCAAATCTGGAACATGCCAGATGTGGGGTGAAATGTTACAAGAGCCAGAAGGACTGTGCCAGAGAAGGGAAGGTTTGGGAGGTCCAAAGGGTGCCCATCACAGAGGCAAGGGCAAGAAGAAGCAGGCCACTTTATGCCCACCTGTGAGGGGCACGTTTTTCTAAAGAAGGTGGTAATAAGAGTACTTACCTTCTGAAGTCGTTGTGAACTGGAGACAGATGATGTAAGAGCCCAGCGTGGCCTGCGATATAGTAAGTGCTCAATTAATGTTGGAACCTGTGAATGTTCTCTCATCCCCTACACTTCCTCAAACAAATGCTTGCTGAGACGAGGTGCAGAAGGAGAAAATACAGTGCAAGGAGCCCCCGCATGCTCGGGGACTCCAAGCTGAGGGCCCAGGGGTAGGGCATGGCTCCCGCTCTTAGAGGAAATCCCTAAATGTGGACCTAAACCATCACTTAACTTCTGCCATGAGAAGCCCAGTGTTGAGATGAAGACAGAGGTTTCTAAGAGTCCAGAGGGGAATGCTGAGTCCTGCCTGGAGGAGGTGATGTCTGGGCTGGAAGCACAGGCAGGGAGTCGTCACGGATGAGAGCAGGGGACTCAGGCCAGGGGAAGGAGTCCGGCCTGGGGCCGGCACACAGCAGACACCTCTCCTTTCCTCTCCACCTGCAGCTCAGCAGAGTCCCTGCGGTGTCTGGGGAACATGGGAATCGTCTGTGGCTGCTGGGGATATGAGGATGGAGAACCTAGAGGGGCTGGGGCCAAATATGAACAGGCCCAGAATGCCACCCCACACAGTTAGCACCTCAGCTTCCTTTTCTATAAAATGGAATCAGGTTCCAAAGAAGACATTCAAATGGCAAATAAGCACATGAAAAGATGCTGAACATCATTTGTCATTAGGGAAATGGAGATACAATTTCAGTCTCCTAAGATGACCAACCTAGAGAGCATATTAAAAAAAGCAGAGATATTACTTCACCAACAAAGGTCCATCTAGTCAAAACTATGGTTTTTCCAGTAGTCATGTATGGATATGAGAGTTGGACCATAAAGCAAGCTGAGTGCCGAAGAATTGATGCTTTGGAACTGTGGTGTTGGAGAAGACTCTTGAGAGTCCCTTGGACTGCAAGGAGATCAAACCAGTCCATCCTAAAGGAAATCAATCCTGAACATTCAGTGGAAGGACTGATGCTGAAGCTGAAGCTCCAATACTTTGGCTACCTGGTGCGAAGAACTGATTCCTTGGAAAAGACCCTGATATTGGGAAAGATTGAAGGCAGGAGGAGAAGGGAAAGACAGAGGATGAGATGGTTGGGCGACATCACTGACTTGATGGACATGAGTTTGAGCAAGCTCTCTAGGAGTTGATGATGGACAGGGAAGCCTGGCATGCTGCAGTCCATGGGGTCACAAAGTCAAATACGACTGAGCAACTGAACTGAACTGAACTGAACTGAAGATGGCTGTAACAACACAAACAAAAGGAAACACAGAAAATAAGTGTTGGTGAGGAATTCCCTGGTGGTCCAGTGGTTAGGACTCCATGCTTCCACTGCAAGGGGCACAGCTTTAATCCCTGGTAGAGGAATTAAGATCTTATAAGCCTTGTAGCACAGCCCCCCTCCCTCAAAAAGAGGGAGAAATAAAGGAAGAAAAGAAACAGAAAACAAAAGGGTGATGGGATGTGGAGACATTGGAACCCTCATGCATTGCTGGTAGAAGTGTAAAATGGTGCAGCTGTTGAGGAAAATAGTTTGGAGGGTTCTCGAAAATTAACCATAAAATTACCATGAAAGTGAGAATTGTTAATTGCTCAATCATGTCTGACTCTTTGTGACCCCTTGGAGTGTAGCTTGCCAGCCTCCTTTGTCCATGGAATTCTCCAGGCAAGAATACTGCCTGAATACTGCCAAGAATACTGGAGTGGGTAGGCATTCCCTTCTCCAGGTGATCTTCCCAATCCAGGGATCAAACCCAGGTCTCCTGCATTTCAGGCAGATTCTTTACCATCTGAGCCACCAGGGAAAGTCAGCAATTCTAGTCCTAGGTGTATATCCAGAAAAGAATCGAAAATAGGCCCCCTCAAATAGATACTAATATACCAATGTTTCATAGCAGCATTATTCACAACAGCCATAAACGTTGAAACAACTCAAGTGTCCATCAACAGATAAATAGATAACTAAAATTTGGTGTGGACATATACAATGGACTGTTATTCAGCTACAAACAGGAATGAAGTTATGCTACATGCTACAACACGGATGAACCTTGGAGACATTATGCTAAGTGAGAAAAACTGGACACAAGAGGATAACCATCACATGACTCCACTAATATGAAATATCTAGATGGGCAAAGTCATAGAGACAGAAGTATATTAGCAGTTGCCAGGGGCTGCAAGGAGTGGAAAATGGGAGGTCATAGCTTCACGGGTACAGAGATTCTGTTTGGGGCAATTAAAAAGTTTTGGATATAGACAGTGGGGATGGTTGTACGACATTGTAAATGTAATTAATGCCACTGAACTTAGAAAATGATTAAAATGGCTAAGTTTATCTTGCATATATTTTACCATAATTAAAAATTTTTTAATCCAACAGGAAAACACATGGGGCCAAGACCCTCTTTGACAAGAATTCTGCTCTGTCTTTTTGGAATTAGGGGAGCCCCGTGTACGGTGGACCCTCTAAAGTGCAAGTGGGAGACTGATTGTACTGTCCCTCTTTCTCTTTGCCAGCTGCCCCCAGGTCCCCACACTGCCCCCTCTTCTGGCCCAAGGCACGGGGGGCAAGTTGGCCAGGACGGGGCCAGCCTGGGCCTCCTCTGAGAGCAGATGGCTTCTCTCGCTTCCTCTCTCCCCACCCCCGGCCCCCTAAAGAAGAAGAGGCCTTTCCAGAATACATCATCTCACTGGCGCTGTACATGTTGAATTTAAATTCATACTTTGTACCACCTTTGATTTCAAAGCGGATTACACCTCTGCGGTGAAAGGCGACCCCAGCACAGGGCCTGAGCCGGCCTCCTGGGCCTCTGCTGGGCCCTGAAGCATTGTTAACTCCTTCCAATTCATTAGGTCTAATCCTGGTGGCGCTGAGTTAGGGGCCCTGGGCCGCACCCGGCACTCGGGACCATATGTGCCCATTGTATCTCTCAGCTGCTGATCCTGCGCCGTTGTGGGCACCAGTCCACCGGACAAGGGCTCTGGTCCCCTACACCGGGCCAGGAGAGGGGCCTGACCCTCAGCGCGAGGGCAGTCGGGGTCTGGCTCAGCTCCACCCCCAACCCACAAGCCTTTTAGAGGGTGGCCCCAAGGAGTGCAGCATGGGAGTCAGAGAGGGGTGGAAAGATGGACACCCGCCTGCCCTGCTAAGGTTCTCTCCACCAACATACACTCGCTTACTAAACGCCCAATGTGAATGCACGCGCATGTGCACACTAGTTCACACACCCACACTCACTCTGCGATGTTCACATGCTCACAACACCCAGCAGCACACCTGTGCACCAAGCACGCACGCCCCCAGACACAACCACTCTTGTGCACGCTCACGCAATCACCCCATGCTCACGACAGCCACCCCCAGGGGTGTCCCCACGTGTCTGCACACTCTTACACCTCACACAGGCAGATGTGCACACACCCACGTACCCTCAATATGCCTGATCACTCAAGTATGCCCACCCACACACCTGTATCTACCCACTCACATCTACCTGGTCCACTTTACAGAACTTTCCAAGTTTGTGTTTTAAAAAATAAAGTCCTGGGCATATATTTGGAGAAAACCATATTTCTGAAAGATACATGCACACCAGTGTTCATTGCAGCACTGTTTACGATAGCCAGGACATAGAAGAAACCTAAATGCCTATGCATGGAGGAATGGATAAATAAGATGTGGTACATATACCCAATGGAATATTACTCAGCCATGAAAAAGAACGAAATAATGCCATTTGCAGCCACACGGATGGATCTAAAGGTTGTTGTACTGAGTAAAGTAAGTCAGAGAGAGAAAGACAAGTATCCTATAATATCACTTATATGTGGAATCTTAAAAAAGGGTACAAATGAATTTATCTACAAAACAGAATTAGAGTTACAGAGGTAGAAAAGAGACTTATGGTTACTAGAGAGTAAGGGGGTAGGGATAAATTGGAAGATAGCGATGAACATATACACACTACTATATAAAATAGATAACTAATAAGGACCTACTGTATAGCACAGGGAACTCTACTCAACACTCTGCAAAGGCCTGTATGGGAAAATGATCTAAAACAAGGGTGAATAAAAACACATATGTATAACTGATTCACTTTGTGGCAGAGCAGAAGCCAATACAACACTGTAAATCAACTATACTCCAATAAAAATTTGCTTAAAAAGAGCCCCTGGCATTCCTCACCCCCTCACCCCCACTCATTCCCCAACTATTGCCATGCCCAGGATGTTAGTGCTGGAAGGGGCTTGAATGCGAATTGAGTCCATCTGTCTCATCTACAGGTGAGCAGACGCAGCCCAGCAGAGTGACAAGGCCCAGCAGGCAGGCTGGGAGCCTGGGAGGAGCGGGACCTGCCGTGAGCAGCTCTGCCCCATCTTGCTCGTGGACTTTGAGAAATTCTCTTAGGACCCCAGAGCTCCCTGCTTTCTCATCTAACTAAAAAGAAAAGGGCACTTATTTACTTTTGGCTGCTCATGGGCTTTCTCTACTTGCAGCGCACGGGCTTCCCCTTGCGGAGGCTTCTCCTGTCGTGGAGAACAGGCTTTAGGTGCCCGCAGCTGTGGCACAGGGCTCGGTAGTAGTCACGACCTCCCGGGTTATAGAGTGCCCAGCAGGTATGGCGTGTGGGCTTAGCTGCTTTACGGCATGTGCAATCTTCCTGGGCCGGGGATCAAAGCTAAGTCCCCTGCACTGGCAGGCAGATTCCTATCCAATGTACCCCCAGGGAAGTCTAGAAAAAGATGTTTATAAGAGCACCGGACCCACAGGACTGCGGTGAGGATGAGACAAAACAATGTGTCCAAGTACTTTGTGAATGCAAAAGTGCCCCACGCCTGTGTGTCCCAAATGGGCTTCCAGGGAGAGGAAGGTTCATGAAACAGCAACAATGGGAAGACCAGAACCCAGAGCTCTGGCCTCTGCCCAGGCTCCCCACGGCCCATGGCTTTTCGGGAGACAGCAAATGCCATCCCAGACCCTGGGCCCGGCAGGAAGGAGCCAAACAGCCCACAGCGGGGCCGGTCCTTGCTCAGGCACCCCACCCTCCCACATGATGACCTGAATCTTAAGAGAAAGCAGGTTTTCCAGGTGAAAAGAGTGAACAGGGCATGTCTGGCCACTGATAACTCCACGCCTGGGCTCCGAGGCTGGCGCTCAGGTCTCTAAGAGCTCCCTGAAATGCAGGCTGGCTGCGGGTGACACTGCTGGGAGAGGGGGCAGAGGCCACCATGTCACCACTGCTGTCCCCACACGGAGCCCCTAAGGCCACCCGAATGCAGAGGCCCCGGCCCAGCACCACCTGTCTACCTGTCATCAGTCTTTCTGCCCACCTGCCCACAGTCAGGGCCGCCGAGGGAGAGGGCTGAGGGGAAGGCTGGTCAGGGAGGGGCCGGTTCTGTTTCATCTGATGATTTTCTCCAGCCAAGAAAAGAAATCTGCACACACTGGAGTCAGCTTCTATCTCACCAGAGCTGAACACACACACACACACACACACACACACACACACACACACACACAGACACAGACACACACACACACACACACACTACTGTCTAACTCCGTGTTCAGGGACGCCACAGTTGACAGCTTGAAACCAGCTATGATGGAAGGATTCATCCTACCGAAATGGGTGAATGCTACCAGCCGGGAATTTTCCCCAGAGAGCCAGTTGATAAACATTCAGCAGCATCCCAGGAAGTTTCAGCCTGGAGTCCTGTCTCCTTCATCAGCCCCTGGCAGACACCCAGCCCCTGTTCACAGTCCTGACCCCAGATCCAGAACGCCAAGGGAGCTCCGGACTCCCAGAGCCACGAGCCACTTGTTAATTAATTGCACTAATTATCAGGGATGAGGCCGGACATCTGGACCCTGCTCCCGGGTGAGTTCAGACCCTCAGCACACTGGCTGAGGACAGTTGCCCGCAGGGACATCATCTCCAGTGTGCTGGACCTGGACTCCCCCTTCGACAGGCGCAGAGCTCCCCCCACACTCTGAGCACCCCAAAGGGAGGGGATGCCAGATCAGGCTGGGGTCAGGAGCCCTAAACTACATCCCCGCCAAAGGCCATTCCCCCCAGCCTAGTCACCTCTGGAGTGAGGAAGGGTTGTGGGGAGGATGCCCTGCCTAGGGCTGGAAGGAGCCCTTTGAGCTGGGAGAGCCGCTGGGCCCCCTCTCGTAGCCCTGCTCGTCTCCCCTGGGGCCCATGGACTGCTCAATCCCCTTCATCCTCAGCACCCAGGGCCACTTACTGGCGTCTCCATTTGAATATTCCTCTAGGTTCTCAGAGGTAATGTTTCTCAGACAAAAGCAAAACCATAAAGATCTGTCATTCCTGCCATTCATTCATTCACTCATTCGTTCAAAAAAATACTGATCAAGCACTGACTCAGTCATGCTCTATGGCAGGCACTGAGCCTGCAGCTCTAACCAACATGTAATATACACGCACAATGGAGTAGTATACGGTCATGAAAAGGAATAAGAATCCAATACACGCTACAGCACACGTGGACCTTGAAAATGTGATCACTCATATAAGTCAGACACAGAAGGACTAAAATTGAATGATTCCACTCACATGAGGTATAGGTGAATTCAGAGATAGAAAGTAGAATAGAGGTAACCAGGATTTTTGGGGAGGAAGGAATGGGGAGTGATTGTTTAAGGGGGATGGAGTCTGTGTTGGAGATGACGAAAACATATAGGATACAGACAGTGGTGATGGTTACATAACATTGCAAATGTTTCTGATGTCACTGAACTGTACACTTACAAATAACTTAAATAAATATCGTTATAGATATATATCCCACAGTAAAAACACAAAACAGAAGTCTTTTTCTTCATGGAGCTTAGATGCTAATGGAAAGAGAGAGAAAAGAAAAAAAAAAAACAAGTAAAAATATATGAAAGATGGTGACAAGTGCTATGGAGAGAAATTAAGTCAGAGAAGGGAGTGCCAGGGGGAAGGGCTATGGAAATAAACAGGATGGTCAGGAAGACCCCACAGACACAGAGGACCTTCCATCAAAGGCATGACGTGGGTGAGAGAGCACGGGGACGCCTGGGGGGACAGAGACAAGGCCCTGAGGTGGGAGCAGGTCTGGGCCCACGAGGCACAACATCAGGGCAGTGGAGGGAGCAGAGGGCAGGGGGTGGGAGGGGAGAGGAGCGGGCTGACGGGATACAGGCCCGAGCGCACCTGGAACACTCATCACACACCCAGCACGCGTCCCTGAAGGCCGGCTGCACCCCAGGACCTCGCAGGTCCCGCTCCCCAACCCTGCCCCTCACACTCCTGACCCACCTCTCAGGTCCACCCGTCCACGGACCCTCCTCCCATCTCTAAACTCGGCCCCCTCCGTGTTCCCCCCTTGGGTACCTGGATCCCTCCTGAACCCCTCCTCCCGGTCTCACTGCAACTACACTCAGGCGGATGTTCTAGTTCCCATCTACACGGCCCTCAGATGGGCCCCTGGTCTGGGGCTCTCCCACGGACTTTGTCCTCACTTCTCAGATGGGTATACCAAGGTTCAAACAGAAGGATGCCAGTTTCTTGACCTGAGGTTTCCTAATTCTGCTTCAGCAAGAGGAGGAAGGCTTGAGTCCAATCCCAGAAAACAGTATCTTAAACCTCCAGGAAGTAGCCTGCACGTGTGTGTGTGTGTGTGTGCGGCGTGCGTGCGCATGCCTCCCC
Organism: Muntiacus reevesi; assembly: GCF_963930625.1. NCBI lineage: Eukaryota > Metazoa > Chordata > Mammalia > Artiodactyla > Cervidae > Muntiacus > Muntiacus reevesi. The sequence continues at coordinate 48,557,883 of NC_089266.1, forward strand.
GAGGCTCATACTGCAGAAGAAATGCCTGTCACAGACCTCAGCGGGCAGAAAAGAAAGGTGATTGGAGGAGGGAAGCTCCAGCTCGGGACAGCAGCTCAAACATGTTCTTAGCAGAAGAAAACTACCAGTTCACGTTGAACGTGCTCAGGACCACCCACCCCAGCCCCTCTGGCCCCATCACCCTCTCTGGCTCCCACCTTCCTTCTCCTACAGTCTACTGTCAACCCAGCAGCCAGAGGGACCCCATTAAGCCTAAATCAGATTACGTCTCCCCCCACTCAAACTCTGCTATGGCTCCCTGCTTCCCGCAGAGCCCTCCAGTGACCCACCAGGACCGTCTATCCGTCCCCAGTGCCCTCCCCTCTCAGCACCCCCCCCCCACCATGCTCTCCCCCTCTCATTCCACTGACTTCATTCATTGACTCTCCTCCAGTGCCCCAGGCCCTGTCCTGTTTCAGGGCTTTTGCACTAGTTGTCCCTTCTGCCCAGACGTCTCTTCCCCCAGAATTCTGCATGGCTCATCTAGATCAGGTCTTTGCTCAGTTGTCACCTTCTCCGGGAAGCCCTCCTTGACTACCCTACTTAAAACCTATTCCACTCCCACAACTGCCTCCACACCCCTTTTGTCTCTTTCACTCACCAGCTGATGTTATTTACCATCTGTCTCTTTCAGCTTGGATGTAAACTCCCTGAGGGAAGTCATTTCTGTCTCTTCATTGCTTGTCGCCAGTGCTTAGAATCATCCCTGCACCTAGTCTGTTTTCCATCAAATGAATGAATCTACCAGGAACTTCAATGGAGAGTGAAGCTCCCAGGGAAGGGGCAAGGAAAAGGGAAGAAGAAGAAAACTGGCATTTGTCTTAGCCTTTGGGTAGCTTAGATGGTAAAGAATCTGCCTGTAATGCAGGAGACCTGGGTTTGATCCCTGGGTCTGGAAGATCCCCTGGAGGAGGAAATGGCAACCCACTCTAGTATTCTCGCCTGGAGAATCCCATGGACAGAGGAGCCTGGTGGGCTACGGTCCATGGGGTTGGAAAGAGGACAGAGCGGCTAACACTTTCACTTTTCACTTTCTGTAAAATGAGCACCTCACATTCAGGAGGCTGATGATCAGAAAGGTGAAGTAACTCACCCAGGGTCACACAGCTTAGAAAGGGGAGAAGAGTGAGGCGTCTCTGCTTCAAAGCCTGTTTACCCCGTGCTGCATCCTGACCTCCTGGATACAATCCCCTCTGCCCCTCCTCTCTGCCGTCCTTGTTCCACTAAATGATGTTTCCAACAGTTCTCCCTCCTACATCAGGCAACAATCCCATTCCTCGCCCCTCCCTCCCCACCACATCATTCCCACTGGGAATCCTGTTCTGAAAAACCCTGGATTCCAGGTTCCAGTACCAAGAACCCATGTGACCTTAGGCAAGGTCCTGCCCTCGGCACCCTGTACTTTCTCACCGGTAAGCTTAGGGGCTGCATTAGAGGACATCCAGGTCCCTTTGCGCCTGCTTGAGATGGGATGAACGCCTCCACGTGCCCCCAGTCCACGCGCGCCTTGGCTTTCCGCCAGCCCAGAGGACCTGCGCATGCGTCTGTGTTCCTGGGGGGCGGGGCGGGGTGGGCAGGATGGAGGCGGTGCGGCAGGGGAACGAATGAAGTGAACACCCTTGAACCACTCCAAGCATCCGCAGGTGAGGGCTGCAGCTGGGACCAGGTCGAGGGACCCCACCCAGAGAGGAGAGTGGAGAGGAGAACAGAGCTGAGGGAAGGCCCCAGATGGCATGGGGATGAGTGTGGTCTCACAGCCCTCTCAGAACCCATCAGCCGCAGGGTGGTCGCCGCCACCATTACTGAGCGCGTGCAGTGTACCCCGCACCACGTTAACAGCTTCACACACATTAATCTCCTTTCATTCTCCCGGCTATCCTGGGAGGTCGGTCCTGTTACTAGCCACCATGTTATAGGTGAGAACGCAGAGACTCAGGGGGCCAAGTGACCCCGCCGTGATGCCACGGCCAGAAAGAGGCAGAGTCGGGATTAGAACTCAGTCCTTTCTGAGCCCAAAACGCATGCCCTGTTTTGCAGCCTTTAGGTGGGGCACCTACCACCCCGCCTCTCCCAGAATGCCCCAGTTCCCTCAGTCTCATATTTAGGGTCATCGATTGATTATTGACGGGTGCATTTGTGGTCTGGCTCTGGGGCCTCTCAGTCAGGCCCTGGGCAAGGACAGGAACGGGGGTGGGGGGCGGGGGTCCTCCAACCCCAGGAAAGGCCCTCGGGCTGCCCCCACCCCAGCGCCTGCTTCAGTGGCCAGCTCTGCCAACTCAACCCACCTTCCCTCCGCCTCTGGATTTAAAGGCACAGTGACAATTAATCACCCGACGACGTGGAGGGCAGGCTGCAGAGGAGTTAATTAATTAGGGAAATTTCTCCCAGCCCTTTGAAGGTGAAATGTGTGGGGAGGGGACAGGGCCAGAAACAGTTATTATTCAAGCTGAACAAACTGACTCTGAGAGAAGTCTTCAGGAGTGGCTCCAGGTGGTCTTTGGTAGGGTGGGGGCAACTTTTACCATCACCACTCCCCCATTTAGGTAAAGGGGGCTTTTACCAGGAAAGATCTGGGCATGCCCAAGACTGCCCTCCTCAGCCCAGCTCTAGGCCTCCAGCCTCCAAGGCTGGGGTCTCCCTCCTTTGTCAATGGGATGTATGTGCGTGTTAGTCAATCAGGCGTGTCCAACCCTTTGAGACCCCATGGACTTCTCTGTCCATGGGATTTCCCAGGCAAGAATAGTGGAGCGGGTTTCCATTCCATTCTCCAGAGGATCTTCCCATCCCAGGGATCGAACCCAGGTCTCCTGCATTGCAGGCAGATTCTTTACCATCTGAGCCACCAGGGAAGCCCTGCCAATGGGATGGGGCATCCCTAGAGGCATATGGGTCTCGAAGAAGTAGAAGAAGAAAGGCAAAGCTGATTCCTGCACCTCTTCACCAAATAAAAGCAACCAATGATATTGCATGTGCCAAAGCCCCCACCCCCACCCCCTGGAATGATCTGAGTGTTGTTTTCATAGCTTGGATCCTCCAGACACACAGACGCCTGGCCGGGCACTCCGTCAGCCCAGGCTCAGGGAGGGAAACTGGGCAGGGGGCGAGCTTGGTCATAGGAGTTGGGGGGGCAGGAGGGTCATAAGTCCCCGTCCCCTCTGCCACATTCTCACCGACTGGTGGAGTAGGTGGGCAGTTGACATGGTCATGAGGGTAAGGGCAGCAGGAAACCCCATCCCCCCAACCGCACATTAACTATCACCCTCTGCGGCATCAAGACTCGGAAGCTAGAGAGACACTGCACTGAGAGAGATGCTTGAGACCTGGTCCCTACCTCGCAGGCCCCCACGATGGGGTCAGACCGTCCTACGCCATTGGCAGACAAGCCAAAGGTTGCAGTCAGCACATGGTGGATGAAAAGCCCCACGGGAGCACAAAGGAGGCGCCGATTCAGAATGATCAAGGGGATCAGGAAAGACTCAGGAGGTGTGTCGTCAGGGTGAACCCCTGATGACAGTAAAAACCTCAACCGGCAAAGAATGGATGCAGTTGGCACTCACACGGGGTGCATGTGGGGAAGGGTGAGACGGTGAGCAGCCGGCCCACTGCGGAGAGGATAGATGGGGACGTGGAGGGCTGGACTGGGAGTAGAGCAAGCAGGTGGGCCCCAGCGGCAGATGGTCTTATATGCTGGGACTGGACAGGATTCAGACAGCGGGAGGGCTTTAAGGCAGAGCTGCCATGACTGCAGAGCTCTGGGCTTGAGAAAGAATCCCCTGGAAGCTGGGGAGTCAGTGGGTTCATCGTGGAGGGGTGAGGCAAGATAGGAAACCACTAGGAGGCAGGTCTCACGGTCCAGAAGAGAGCTGATGTTGGCTTCAGCCAGGAGATAAAGCACAGGGGAAGGGACTATGGTTTATTGTTCACCTACTATGTCCCAGACATTGCACTGAACACTTTCATCATCTTCTCCCTCCATCTTGGGATTTCTATCATGTCCAGCATTTGGGGGCAGCTAGGGACCTAACGGAGAAGGAAATGACAACCCACTCTGGTATTCTTGCCTGGGAAATCCCACGGACAGAGGAGCCTGGCGGGCTACAGACCATGTGGTCACAAAGAGTCAGACACGACCCAGCGACTGAGGAACAGCAAGGGAGCTGATAAAGTGAAGGTAAGCAGGTCCTGCACACTGAGCAAGTGTCTTTTCTCCATTCTCTCCTCTCCTCTCCCCCCGGGAACCTCCTTCCCACCCTGCAGGAGGGTCAGGGACCTGGGAACCCTGCTGGTGCCCCGAGCAGGGACCCCCACGGAGAAATCGGAAAAGCAATGCCACGCAGGCCACACCGCCCCCTACCCCCCACCCCCACCCCCTCCAATCATTTGTGCGACAGGAAAAGAGCCTAATCCCAAATCTGAAAAACTATGTGATGGAGGATTTACAGTATTAGAAGGCAAACAGTGGCAGGTGTAATTAGGAGAAAAATTTGTCATGCTCTCGACTTGGGGAAGGGAAGGGAAGGTCTGGCATCACAATCTCCCCGGTGTTTACCCAGTGTGTGCACACACGCGGGGGAGCGAGCGCTGGCCACGGGCAGATTAATATTTGATGCAAGGAAGAGAAACGCATGCTGTTCATGTTTATTTAGGATATTGTGAAATACAGTGAAATTTGCAATTTTATTGGATTTGGGGGGGGGACGGTGTTTTGGAGAAGTCTTAAGCTGCATGGTAGGACACGCACATCTCTCTGGAGCATACCAGCTTCGGCTTTGGCGGTGAGCCCTCTCGACCCCCCTTCCCAAATCCAAACTTCTAGTTCCATCCCCCCTCCTGAAATGAGAGACGATTGGCCCCAGGGGTATGGGGGGAACAAGAGAAATCTCAGCTGGGCCTCTTAATCTGGAGTTTAGTGGCATGTGGCTGGCACAGAGAGAGGCCGTCTCAGGGAGTGGGGGTTCTTGTCGATTACAGTAGGGCTGGAAGCCACGCTTGGGCAGCTTAAGGCACTGGTGTCCATGAGTGGTGTTAGTGGGGGTGCCTGGGAGGGGTAGGGAGAAAGGGCAGGGTGAAATAGAGAGTCTTCCTCTTTGTGTTCAGGAAACTGGGTGATGGGAATTCCCTGGCGGTCCAGTGGTAAGCCATCAGCACCAAATTTTTTAGAACTGTGAAAACAAAAGAAAGAAACTGGCTGATGGATAGAGCCTTAAAAGGCGGGAGTCTAAATTCCTTCTTTCATTCAAGGGTTCAACTGTCCCATTTCCTTTCTCCACATGGTCACCTAGCCTGCGCTTCCACGTCTTCAGTGCTGGGGAATCTCATGAACTCATTCCACTGATGATACTCCCCATGGAAAGCTTTCCCTTAGAAACAGTTTCCAAGGTACATAGTCAGGTTGGGGGGCAGAGGAGTGGCAAGGTTGAGGTCATACATGCTCTCTTTTGTGTTAAAATAAAGGATCTAGATGACAGATAGATGGAAAGATAGATTGATCAATCAATAGAAACGTATGTGTGATGCACAGTCAATTTCTGAAGGAAAACATAAACATTGGTAATAGTGATTGTTTCTGGAGAGGGAAACTGGATGACTGTGAAACTGGGAAGTCTGGGAAGGGAGAGAGACCTCCTTTTCACTGTATATATTTGACCAGTTCGAACTTTTCGTCATGTGTACGTAGTACTTTTTGTGAACAAAAACACTATTTACTTTTTAAAAGAGAATATTTTCTAATCAGAGAATAGGGTGAGATAAAAAGAAAACAGTGTGGTATAAAAAAAGAAATATGGGAACTTCCCTGGCAGCCCAGTGGTTAAGGCTTCACCTGCCAAAGCAAGGGGGATGCAGGTTCGATCCCTGGTTGGGGAACTAAAATACTATTTAAGGTGAAGAAACCAAAACATAAAACAGAAGAAATGTTGCAATAAATTCAACAAAGAGTTTGAAAACGGTCCACATGAAAATCTTTATGAAAAAAAGAAATAGGAGAACTAGGGGAGCAGTTGAGATAAAGGACTACTAGGAAACTAAAAATGCAAGAGCAGAATACACGCACACAGAGAAATCACACCAATCATTATATTGAACCAAAGTCTGTCTCCTTGGAGCTCTGTCCACTTTCCTGCTGCGCTAGTTCTATCAACTGGGTCACACAGAAACCCTTTCCCTCTGCCTATGGCAGCTCTAATGGTATTTGAAGATAGAATGAAATTCCACGAGTGGGTCTGGTACCTATAACCATCTGAGCTGGACTGGATGGAGTCCTCGCCCCCAGTCAAGCTTCTCCCCTTCACCACGTTCACTCCTCTTTTTCTCAAGGATGTGCTCTGATGAGGTTGTCACTTCTGGTCTTGCCCCCAGGCTCACGCTCCTCTTAGGCTAGGAGCTCCAAGCTGGGCTGAGCCGTCCCCCGTTCGGGGCTGTCTCTGCTGTTGGCTCACACTCCACGACCTGGACAGAGGCCCAACCTTATTCAGCAGCAAACACTGGGGACCTCTGCAGCCTGGTAGCCTCGGAGACAATCCAATTGCCACATTTTAAGAATGGGTGACCTGAGGTGTCACAGGATGGGGGAATGGCCTGAGATTATAAAAGCAAGTTTGGGTCTCCTCCTCCCTCGGTGGTGAGCTAGCCTAGCGTTGGAAGTGGCTCTGTCTTCAGTATAAACCACCACCAAGCCCAAAGAACTGGGCAAGCCAGACAGGGAATGAGGGTGACTCAGGCTTGTGGAAAGGCTGGAGGCCGTGGAGGCATCAGCATGCAGCAGTGAGAGTGGGAAGGTGCTTATACTGATGCTTAGTGTACCCATTTGTGTGTGTGTGTGTGTGTGTGTGTGTGTGTGTGTGCATCTGCTACCGCCCTCTGCACACTCCCTGTCTTGCCTTTGTTCAAAAGGGTTGCCTCCTCCTCTGAACTGTGACTTGAGGTCTCATCTTTTTTAAAAAACTTCAACATTCCCAGTGCCAAGAACCATCGAAGGCATATAGTAGGTGCTCAGTAAACACTTGCTGGACTGAACTGGCCTGAACTGAGTTTTCCCAGTGTACCAGGGAGGGGACAGGTGCCGTGGTGAAGCCTGGGGACAGTGTGCACATGCGTGTCTGGGGCAAGGCTCTGAGTGTGCATTTGGGTCCATCTACATGTTGTGAACCCACCTGGCGCAAGTGAAAGCAAACCACAAGGAGGGAACACGCATTCACCTGTGTGCATATGTGGGCGTACACACACGTGTGCCAGTTCCAAAAGGCCTCACAGGCATGCAGAAAGCCCAGTGACTCCTGGCTTTAGTTGAGCCAGGTTTCTTCCTGGAGCAGCTAAAATTAGTATGAAAATGGTAGTGTTCGGTTAAAAGGAAGGGGGGGTAGGAAGAGATGAGGGTGCCCGTGAGTGCTATTTTATTTCTCAGTGAGAGGATAAAGTGATTTTTCCTACATAATTTTTGATGTAGAGGCTAAATTAGGCCAGAGGAGAGGGACAAAGCAACTTTCGCCCTCATTAGTATTCTGGCCGCGTTGGCCCAGCCACGGCAGTTATGTATTTTTGCAAGTATGCATATAATTTATTGTGGAGAACACAATTTACATGGTAGTCGATGCCTGTTTTATAGCCTCACAAATAGATGTATGAACTCAAGCATATAATGGCCCAACCAGCAGGCGCAAATACGTTCTAAATCTTCTAAATGTGCTTCACAAAAATGTAACTGAGGAATATAAAACAGATCAATTCTTGCATGTTATATATTGGTTTTTGATTTACAAATCTAATCTGGGACATTTCTTCAGAAATGAGGGGATTTTTTCCCTCCTCCTCCTCTTCCTCCTCCTCTTCTCCAACCAACTTCTCCGTGCACAGACCTGGCCCATTGGTCAGGGGTCTGCAGGTGTTGGCCCCTCCAGAGTGTGCCCACGCGTGTGCCCACGTGTGGCACATGCTCCTGCCCAGCCGCCCACATGTGCACTCGTAGGCGTGTTAGGAAGCTGCAGACCTTGGGCGGGAGGCATGGCGTTATCTTCGATCCAGCTATGCGATGTCCTCCATTTGAGGCTAAAAATTGGGATAGAGGGCTGATAAGAGAGCTCTCTTTGGCTTGTGGCTTCTCTCAGATCTAGCCCCTCGGGGCTCGGACCTCAGTGACCTATTTTCTCTGAGACCCAGACTGGCTTTGTGATTGACTGGAGCAGAAAAAGAAAGTGGTGAAGGTCTTAGAAATGAACCTTGAATTAACATTCTCTGAGTTCCATCTTCAATTTGTATTTACTGTGAATATTTTTATCAGTGTATTTTCATGTCTTTTAACTTTTTTTTAAAGCTTATTCCATCATTAGTTGAATGGACACATAAATAGTGGTAGACTTCTAAAATGGAATGTGACACAGCAAAGAAAAAGGAAACTCTTGTATTCAAGAGTATGGGTGAATCTCACACACATGATGTTAAATGCAAGAAGCCAGATCCAGAGAAGGACCTGCTGTAGTATGGATTTATATGAAGTCCAAAACACCAACTGAACCAAAATATAATGTTTAGAGATGGCAAAACTATCAAGAAAAGTAAAGAAATACTTTCCGTAAAAGTCAGGATGGTTGTTATCTTTAGGAAAGAAAGGCTGGGGAGGTGTTCAAGGGGCATCTGGCAGCTGGCAACATTCTAATTCTTGACTGGGTGGTAGTTTCAAGGGTGTTCCATTGGTGATAAATTTCTGAGCTGGGTATTTGTCTTTACTCACTTTTCCGTGCATGTGTTTTATTTCACAATGAAAACATTTACAAAAACAGCCTGGTAAGGGCTTGTGATTAAAAGCAAATGGCCCTCCCTCCCCTTCTCACTCCCTGAGAACAGTGACTAGTGACTGTTTCTGATTGTCCTCTTCACAACTCTAGAAATGCTGTGGAACTTCTCTGGAGCCTCTGTACTAATAAAATTTTATAATCCTTTTTATTTCTGTAAGGTCAGTAGTGGTATCTCCACCTCTATTTCTGATTTTAGTAATTTGAGTCTTCTCTTTTTTTCCCTTTGGTCAGTCTAGCTAAAAGTTAGTCAATTTTGTTGATCTTTTCAGAGAACCAACTTTTGATTTAGTCGATTCTCCTTTGCAGTTTTTGCCTTTTTTACTCCCCATGTCCTCTATCTCTAATCTTTATGATGCCCTTCCTTCTGCTGGCTTGGGGTTAAGTGTAGTCTTCTTTTTCTAGTAAAGTGAAGTGAAAGTCACTCAGTCGTGTCCGACTCTTTGCGAACCCATAGACTATACAGTCCATGGAATTCTCCAGGCCAGAATACTGGAGTGGGGTAGCTTTTCCCTTCTCTGGGAGGGGATCTTTCCAACCCAGGGATCAAACCCTGGTCTCGCGCACTGTAGGTGGATTCTTTACCAGCTGAGCCATAGGGAAACCCAAAAACACTGGAGTGGGTAGCCTATCCCTTCTCCAGGGGATCTTCCCGACCCAAGAATCGAACCAGGGTCTCCTGCACTGCAGGCAGATTCTTTACCAACTAAACCATCAGGGAAGCCCTCTTCTAGTAGGGTGAAGGGTTATTGACTAGAGACATTTCTTCTATTTTAATGTTGCTATTTCAGCTATAAATTTCCCTCTGAGCATTGCTTTTGCTGCATCTCATACATTTTGTTATGTAGCATCTTTGTTTTCATTCACCTCAAAGTATTCTATTCTCAAATTTCCCTTGTGATTTTTCTTTGACCCTTAAATTAGTTATTTAAGAGTGTGTTGTTTCATCTCCACATATATGTGACTTTTCCAAATTTCCTTCTGTTCTTAATTTTTTAATGTCATTCCACTGTCATCAGAGAGCATGCTTTGTATGATTTCAATCTTTTACAACTTTTAGAGGCTTATTTTGTAGCCTAAGATGTGTTCTCTCCTGAAGAACATTCCGTGAACACTTGAGAACATGCATTCTGCAGTTGTTGGGTGGAATATTCTATTTGGTTAGAAAAGAGTGAGACTTCCCTAGCGGTCCAGTGGGTAAGACTCCTCGCTCCCAAGCAGGGTGCCTGGATTTGATTCCTGGTCAGGGAACTAGATCCCACACGCTGCGCCTAGGAGTTCAAATGCGACAACTACAGATCCTGTAAGCCACAACGAAGATGGAAGATTCCGCATGCTGCAACTAAGATCCAGCACAGTCAAATAAAGAAATAAATATTTTTTAAAAAAGAAAGAAAATAGTGTCTGCTAGGCCTAGTGGTTTATAGTGCTTTTCAAGTCTTCCATGTCCTTGTTGATCTTCTGTCTAGCTGTTCTAGCTGTTACATCAATGGGATTTTGCTTCTCACCTGTGTGGTACTCATGATATGCAAATCCCAGCTCCAGTTTCAAGGGCTTACAATCTGGGGAGAAGACAGAGCTTCGGTTCTACTGAGCTGGGCCACCCCATCCCTGCTCCCTGATAAAGGATGCGCTCTCTCACCCCCACACAGTCCTGCAGTCTGGGGGACTAGCGGAAACTTTATCAGCCTTAAGCATCCCCCTCATTCCCAGGGTTAGTAACCCTGAGGGGAAGAAAGCAGAACAGGAGAGTCTTTGAGACCATGTAGTAGCGGCCCATGTGCCCCTGGTACCCAGGGGGAGACTGAGGCTCAGGAGGGGAGGATCTTGTTCAAGGTCTCTTGGAGCCAGGCCCACTGGTGTCTTATCATCTGCTCAGCCCACTGCACCATGACGGACACACTGGTTGTCAAATAAAAAGGGGGGACCTATTGCAGCCACCCTGGGTGACTCAGTGGTGAAAGAATCCACCTGTGATGCAGAAGATCAGGAGAGGCCACAGATTCAATCCCTGGGTTGAGAAGATCCCCTGGAGGAGGGCATGACAACCCACTCCAGTATTCTTGCCTTGGAGAAGCCCACGGACAGAAGAACCTGGCAGGCTACAGCCCATACTGTCGCACAGAGTCGGACACGACTGAAGCAACTGAGGATGCACACACAGGATGGTGGAGGTGAACAGGGGTCGGACAGGTCGAGAGATACAGTGAATGGCCATCCCAGTGAACTTAGAAGACTTTCATCCCAGCCTCACTTACTCTGAGCAGTGTGACCTTGGGTGAGTCATTCTCTGAAGTTCAGTTTCCTCTGAAAGTATCACAATCACTGGCATCATTCAGAGTCTCCGGCATGCTCCCGGTATGGTACATATAGAATCTCATTCAATCCTCTCCCAGCCTTGGAAGAGGTCACTTCCTTAGGTCTAGGAGGAAACTTGGGGCCCCTAAAGCAAAATAATTTCCCCAAAGCCACAGCAATCACCCATCACTTCTCTGGAGGTCCCAAAGCTACAGCCCAGAGAGTTTGCTATTTGGCTTCCATTCACCCTCGGATTATGAGTCTACATACTTAAAGGCAGATTTAAAGCCAGACTGAGAATTAGATGATATTCATCACTGAGATTACTGTTCATTTGGTTAGGTGTGATCACCGCGTGGTCAGTTATCAAGGGGAGATACACACTGAAGTGTTTACAGATGAAATGGGCTGCTATCTGCTGATTTTTGCCTTCAACTACCCCAGCCAAAAAATAAAAAAGAAAGTGAGAGAGAGGGAGTAGATGAAACAAGATGGGCCAAGCTGATGATTGTTGTACCTGAAAGATGAGTACCTGGGACTCAAACTACTCTCTCCAGCTTTTACTGTTTGAACATTTTCATAATGAAATATTCACAAAACCCCTCAGGGATTCTGGCTCCAGACAGACCCCCATCTTGGAGAGTTGGGGGTTCTTAGATAACTTGGACACTATTTCAGAACAAGTTCCAGGCCCCTTGGCGTCCCCAGGGTCAGCAAGAGTCTGGTCTCATCGCCAGGAGGAGGAGGACCAGACGTGTGGCTGGGTGACTCCCAGTGTTTCTCTTCCTGCCCCGGCCACCTGCCCGCAGAGCCCTGGGGAGGCAGGAGGCCAGCCCCCGGACACTGAGACCCACGGTCCCCAGGACGATGGAGACTTTTCCCTTTGGCCCAGGAGAGCCCTCCTGAGGGGCAATGGAAGGAATGGAGGCCTTTGCTTTAAAGAACAGAAAGGTAGCTGGGCCGGCTCTCCAGACCAGTTTCCCAGACAAACACAGCCCGGCTGGGGGTCTCCACCTGCCAGGAAGGGGAGGGGGTGGAAGGCTCAAGTTGAACTTCCAGGCCTGTATTCACAGCTAGCATTCCCATGGCAACAAGCTAGTTAGAGGGTCCTCAGCACGGCCCCCTGGGGCCACTCATCTGCGCCACCCCGCCCCCCAGGAGGGCAGTATTAATGGGCTACCCTGCCCTCCTCCCCACTCCCAGCTCTTAGGCCTTCCCAAGCGACCCCCACCCCCTCCAACCATCTCCCTGGTGTACATAGCCCAGGAGACAAAGGCTCCCTACCCCTGGCCCATACAGACACACGCGTGCATAGACGTGCACACACACACCCCCATCTGGCTCTCACACATACACATGTCCTTCTCTCTCACACACATACACACTTCTGTCTCATGCATACACCTCCCCTGCTTGACCTCGCTCTCCCCTCCCACACAGATCCCGCTCTGCGTTTCAGGGAAAAAAGGACCAAACATTTGCTCCCACGCTCAGACACACACTCACGGCCACAAAGACGTTCTCACAGTCACACATGACCTGGCAGGTGTCGGCGGCCAGGCCTGCACCCCCTCCACACACAGGGGAAGGGAAGGTCCAGTGTGGGAACCTTCCAGCGTGGGGAGGTTCTGGCTGTGCTCTCGGGTATAACACACCAGCTCCGCAAGCCCTGCCCCACCACCCGGCAATAGGGAAGTTGCTCTTTGAGCCTCAGTTTCCCCATCTCTACATTGGGAATAATCAGACCAACCACCTATGCCGGCTGTAAAGATTAAATCTGATCAGGAGAACACAGTAGGTGCTCAGTAAATGCTTCCTTCTTCTACTCCGGGACCCAGGGCAGTCTCTGTCTCTGGGAGGCTGTGCTGGGTTCTGGGGACTGAGGGCCTGGGAGTCAGACAGCGTGGCAGGTGACTTTGGCCTCTGCCACCAACCAGATGCTTGATCTAAATGGTCATGTAATCTCTCAGAGCTCCAATCTCCTCCTTTCTGGGTGTCTGTGAGGAATAGACGTGTTAACACAGCATTTAGAACAATGCTTGCTATGTTGTTGTAGTAATAATACCACTATTGCTTTTCAGGTGGGTCAGGGGTAAAGAACCCTCCTGCCATTGCAGGAGATGCAGGTTCAATCCCTGGGCCAGGGAAGACCCCTTGGAGAAAGAAATGGCAACCCACCCCAGTATTCTTGCCTGGAGAATTCCATGGACAGAGGAGAATGGCAGGCTACAGTCCATGGGGTCACAAAAAAGTCAGACACAGCTTAGCAACAAAATAATACTAATACAACTAATACAATAACACAAATAATAATACACACAACAAAAATAATACCATTAATAATGTGTGTGTGTGTGTGTGTTCAGTCACTCAGTCATGTCTGATTTTTTGCGACTCCATGGGCTGTTAATAATAATTAACAATACTATTACTATTATTACAGAAGCTATTACAACTATTTTCACAACAAAACCTGATGCTCATGACGACAAACACTGCCTGAACAGAGAGCTTACTGTGTCCCCAGCTCTCCATCGACACGTGAGCCCAGCTAGTCCCCTCAAAATCTAAGAGGGAGATACAGCCATCATTTCCATTTCACAGATGGGGAAACTGGGGCATAGATACACTAAGAAACTCATTCAGGCCACAGAGATGGGAAGTGGTGGTGTGGGGCTTACACGCCAGGCAGCTTGACTCTATGTGTGCTGCTGGGCCACACGGCAGTGTTGGGAGGTGCCACTGTTAGTTTTAGAGAGAGGTCACGGATCACAGACCTGCTCGCTTGAGTGAGGGCTGGACCCCTCACTTGACAGAAGGGAGAAGTGAGTTTTCGAGAGGTCATCCCTATCATATCATATCCCTGGGGCCACCTCCCTTCTAGGGGGCTCCATGCTGACCCAGGGCTGCGGAGAATCGGGCAGCAACAGCTGGCTGGAGCCTCAGTGGGGCTCTTGTTGGCAGAGACCCCCGAATCTTGTCCTAAATCCCTCCTGTCCTTCGTTTTTCATCCTTCACTCCTTCCTTCCTTTTCCCTTGCACGGAGTCTAGCTGAATCTCAGTTCCTTGGGAGCAGTCTTTCATGCTCAGCAAGACTGCCCTCCCCTGCCCCATCAACCAAGCTAGACAGCATACGGTGGGGCTTCTCTGTTTCAAGATTCCTTGACCTCGGGCGACCCTGCAACCACTTGATTTTCTGTTTGTAAGATGGGGGTATCACACTCTCATTCCCAGGGCTGTTATAACAAGTACTTGAGAGAACCTGGAAAAGCTCAGAGCAAGCCCTAGCATGTGATGCGCACTCAAGAAAATGCTTTACTTCCAGGAGGTCCTTGGTGGTCCAGGGGCTAAGACTCTATGCGTCCACTACAGGGGGCATGGGTTCTACCTCTGGCTGGGGAAGGTCCCACATGCCACGCGGCATAGCCAAAAAATAAATAAATAGAAATGAAAAATGCTAAAATCTTCAAGAAAGAAAGAAATGCCTTTCTTCTATTCTGTGCAGTTCTCAGCAGCAGCGGGGCCACTGGCAGATCCCGTACTCCTCTCACCCCTGCCCCTCAGGCTCGGCACCCCTGGGGCCCAGCCTCATGCATTTCTTCCCCCCTCCAATGATCTGGTGCAGAGAGCCATTTGAGGCTCTATTTGATAAGGCCCTGGCTTCAGAGGACCCCACACGTGGCAGGAGAGAGAAGCGAGCATCCTAGTAAGTGAGGGAGACCACACAGGGTGACAAGGGAACAGCCAGCTCCAGTGGTCATCGCGGGATGCAAGTCAGAATCTTCTGGGATTCCTATGCCTGGGGTGTACACGATGGGGTTGCCCATGGGGTTGGAGTGGGCCACAGGGTCTCCTAGGACCCTTGGTCACAGTGTGGGTGGTGGAGAGGAGGCAGAGTACAGAGTCACCAGAAGGAAAGGGTCTGATACCCACCTCCTCTACCACCAAGTTCTGGAAACAGCAAAGGCTTTAAAAAACGGACTTTTAGATACATGGACTCTCCAGGAAGTTCCCCTGGAAGAGGAAATGGCAACCCACTCCAGTATTCTTGCCTGGGGAAGCCCATGGACAGAGGAGCCTGGCAGGCTCCAGTCCATGGGGTCACAAAGAGTCGGACACGACTGAGCACGCACGCATGCACGCACGCACTCCACTCCAAGCTAGAAAGTGTCTTAGAAATCAACTTGTCCAACTCCCCATACAGATGGGGAAACTGAGGCCCAGAGAAGAGCATGCAGGGAGTCACCAGCATCTGGGGGGCAGTGTTGCATGTGAGAGTTCCCTGCACAGACCCTGGGGTAAGGGCAAGGATGGGACATGTCCTCTCGCTGTTCTCCAGGCTGCCAAAACCTCACACTGGAGGCCAGTGAACCGATTTTAAGGGGCTGTATTCATCTCCTAGGGCTGCCACAAAAGTACCTCACTCTTGGTGAAATGACAGAAATATATTGTCTCACAGTTCTCCAGACCAGAAGACTGAAAGCAAGGTGCTGGCAGGGTTGGTCCTCCTGGAGATTCTGAAGGAAAATCTACGCCCTGCTTCTCTCCTTACTTTCTGACGGCTGCCAGCATCCCTTGGCTTGTGGCTGCATCACTCCCATCTCTGCCCCCATCTCCACATGGCCCTCTCTGTGGGTCTCAAATCTCATTCCTCTTAAAATGAGTCACTAATGTAGTTGTTGTGGTTTAGTTGCTAAGTCATGGCCGACTCTTTGTAACCTCATGGACTGTAGCCTGCTAGGCTCCTCCATCCATGAGATTTCCCAGGCAAGAATACTGAAATGGGTTGCCATTTCCTCCTCCAGGGGATCTTCCCGACTCAAGGATCAAACCTGTGTCTCCTGCTTGGCAGGCAGATTATTTACCACTGAGCCCCCAGGGAAACCCAGGAGGGCCCACCCTAAATGCACGATGATCTCATCTCAAGATCCTTAAATTAATTAAATTGACAAAGACTCTATTTCCGAATAAGGTCACATTCACAGGTACTGGGCTTTAGGTTGGACACATCTTTTGGGGGGGAGACAATTCAGCTTACTAATAAGGGCCTCTCTGGGTCTCCACGGAAGAGGGGGGAGCAGCAGGGTCCCCACATCTGACCCTCTCAGCCCCACACTGTCCTCCTGGGTCCAGCAGCCTCGAGTGTGCCCTCCATGCTCATCGGCACCCCAGGATGAGCCCATGTGTGTGCTGGAGCACCGAGTCCCAGAGGGAGCAGGACACTGTCTACATGCTTCTCACGTGCTGGGGACTGCGCTGGGTGCTGGTGGGAAGCCAGAGGGGGAGCTGAGTTTCAGACTCCTGAACAGAGGGACCTGGGAGTGCTGGCTTGGGCTGACAACACTGTGGGGCAGGGACCGCCCGGGGCAGTCTGCCAAGAGGATCAGGAGGAGATGAGGGAGGGTCAGGAGATGATGCTGGGCTTAGCCTTGAAGGATGCGGAGGACTGACTTCAAAGGAGAGAAGTGGGGAGGAGGTTCTAACTGTGGAAGTGGGTGCATGGAGGGTCATCCCTGGAGCTCCCCAGGCTGGGCCCCAGGAGACTTGCTACACGTGGTGTCCTTGGTTTGTCCTCCGCTGACCCCTCCACCGGGCACCGAGCTCCTGAGAGCAGAGACTGGGTGTTTCATCAGAGCACCTGCACAGTGGGGGCTCAACACCTTCTCTGACTGAGCAATGGACAAAGGGCTGCTTCTGCAGGGACCCTAAGGGGAAGCCCCTGAGAATCTTGAGGTAAGGGCTCCCCCACTTCATCTTCAACTCATGCCACCATCATTACCATCAGTGATTGACTCCTAGGGTCCTTTATGTACCAGGCAACACACACACACACACACACACACAGAGTCAAGAATCTGATGCAGTATGTAAAAACAACATACCAATCAGTTCAGTTCAGTTCAGTCACTTAGTCATGTCCGACTCTTTGCGACCCCATGAACCGCAGCACGCCAGCCCTCCCTGTCCATCACCAACTCCCAGAGTTCACCCAAACCCATGTCCATTGAGTTGGTGATGCCATCCAACCAGCTCATCCTCTGTCGTCCCCTTCTCCTCCCGCCTTCAGTCTTTCCCAGCATCAGGGTCTTTTCCAATGAATCAGCTCTTCGCATCAGGTGGTCAAAGTATTGGAGTTTCAGCTTCAACATCAGTCCTTCCAATGAACACCCAGGACTGATCTCCTTAAAGATGGACTGGTTGGATCTCCTTACAGTTCAAGGGACTCTCAAAAGTCTTCTCCAACACCACAGCTCAAAAGCATCAATTCTTTGGTGCTCAGCTTTCTTTATAGTCCAACCCTCACATCCATACATGACCACTGGAAAAACCACAGTCTTGACTAGATGAATCTTTGTTGGCAAAGTAATGTCTCTGCTTTTTAATATGCTGTCTAGGTTGGTCATGACTTTCCTTCCAAGGAGTAAGTGTCTTTTAATTTCATGGCTGCAGTCACCATCGGAAGTGATTTTGGAGCCCAGAAAAATAAAGTCAGCCACTGTTTCCCCATCTGTTTGCCATGAAGTGATGGGACTGGATGCCATGATCTTAGTTTTCTGAATGTTGAGCTTTAAGCCAACTTTTTCACTCTCCTCTTTGACTTTCATCAAGAGGTTCTTTAGTTCTTCTTCACTTTCTGCCATAAGGGTGGTGTCATCTGCATATCTGAGGTTATTGATATTTATCCCGACCATCTTGATTCCAGCTTGTGCTCCCTCCAGCCCAGTGTTTCTCATGATGTACTCTGCATATAAGTTAAATAAGCAGGGTGACAATATACAGCCTTGACGTACTCCTTTTTCTATTTGGAACCAGTACAAATAGGTAAAGAAAAATTTAAATACATGAAGATGACATTGAGACCAAAGGAAAATGTAGACAGAGGTATTAGCACTGGCCTCATCTGTTGAGCACCTACTGTATGCCTTCACAGATGGGCGACTCCAGCTTCTCCTCTTTCCTGGCCAGGGAAGAGGCTGGTCTGTTTAGAATTCCAGGGTTCTCAATCTGGAAAAGCCTCTAGAAGTGCCTGAATTCAATCTCCTACACAAAGAGGAGTGCCCTAGATTTCATTCGTTCACTCATTCATGTGTTTATTCCACAAGTCCTTTATTGAGCACCTACTGTGTGCCCACCGATAAGCACAGACAGGCAGTCTGGACAGAATGGCAGCCGTCTGTCCCTGCTCTAACAGTCTCCGCTCTTTACAAAGTGCTCTCCAGGCTCTCTCTCTCTCTCTCTCTCTCTCTCTCTCTCTGACGGCTCCATGCTGTAACACACAGCCACCCCTACAGGGCAGCGGGAAACAGATGCTGGGATCCAGCCTGCCAGGGCCACTGAATAAGAGCGAGGATGGAGGCCAGGCCCGATCCAGGCTTTCTGGAATGGGAACGGGACTGAGGCCAGGCATTCAATAGGCTTTTCACGTACTTCATTTTATGTATCATAATGCAACGTGACCTTGGGCTAGATACTCAGCTTCTCTGGGCCTCCCTAAGCTCATCTGAAAGGTGAGATGATTAAAAACTCAAGGACCTAAATGTGCCAATGTTGGTTTTGACACGTGTACAACGGTTATGTAAGATGTTAACAATAGGGAGAGCTGGGTGAGGGGCTTACGGGAACTTTCCACTATTTTGGCAACTTTCCTGTAAATTTAAAATTACTCCAAATGTAAAACTTTAGTAAAAAAAATATTAAAAGACTGTCTCCAAAGTTTGTTGTGAGGAGGACTAACTATGTAATAAAGCACATTCTAAGTACTGGTGATTATGACTTAATCCTCACAAAATAGTGATGGAGGTTTAAATGATTTCCATTTTCCAAAGGCCTCAGAGAGGTTCAGAGAGTTGCCTGAGGTCACACAGACAGTATTAGGCAACAGCTGGATTTGAACCAAGGCCTGAAGTGCTCCAAAGGCCATGTTCTACCACGCTCAGCTCCCTCTAACATTTTAGAACTTTCAGTGGCAAGGAAATGGCCGCTTCGCTGGCAGCAGTTCTAACTGGAGCCTGATCACTGTAATGACAAATGATCGCATGTCGTCTCCTGCTCAGGCCTCAATTCTGAATGAATGGTCACTGCCTCCCCCACCCCATCTCACACACGCTGACTCATCTCAGCTGGTCATCGTCCCCCTTTACCTTAAGTGAGGGTCTCAGAACAGGCTCAGGGCTCCGGGTGTGGCCCCTGAGAGCTCAGCCATCCTCTTCCTCCAGGGTTCTGGGCAGCACGGTGCAGCTCGTGCAACCTGGGAGGAAGGAAGCCTCGTCCTGCTGCTGAAGGCGCCAGGGAGAGCATCGCCCTGGCTGCTCGGGTGTCGCCAAACAAAAAGACACAGCGTTCAGTCCTGGCCATTCTGCGTGTCGGTGTGGCTGTGGGCAGTCCATTAACCCTCCCAAGATTCAGTTACCTTACCCGATACACAAGGAGACTAATAACAATACTTCCTGTCCCCACCTGCCTCCCAGGCAGAGCTTCAGGTGAGATATCCCAGCCCTGCCCATCCGCCCACCACAGTCCCTACACTTCCCAATGGCATAGCCTATGGGATTGGAGCACAGCCTACATAGCGTATGTAACATAGCATAGCCTGTGGGACAATAGCATAGCCCATGGCACCTTGGGCTTCCCTGGTGGCTCAGACGGTAAAGAATCCACCTGCAATCTGGGAGACCTGGGTTCCATCCCTGGGTTGGGAAGATCCCCTAGAGCAGGGCATGGCAACCCACTCCAGTCTTCTTGCCTGGAGAATCCCCATGGACAGGCTACAGTCCATAGGGTCGCAAAGAGTCAGACACGACTGATCGGCTAAGCACATGGGACTGTGACACCACTTTTCTTGTATCTCTTCCCCCAGAAATCTACCATTCCTTCTGGCAGCAGCAACTGTGTCTTATTTATCATGGGGGTGCTCAATATCTAATAAGATTGACAGTAGACAACTTTCTATAGCACCTCCTCTGGGTTGGGCTCAACCCTGTGAGGTAGACACTATTTATTTTTTTTTTTCAGAAGATCACTCTGATACATATTTATTCATCCAACAACAGTTATTGAGCACCCGCTACTCGCCAGCCACGGGCCTGTAACGCGATCCCAGCTCTAAGAATAGTGGCCCTCCTGGAGTGAACCTCTTGTGAGAAGAGAAAGGCAGATGTGCGATGGGGCAGGCAACACCACAGAATAAAGAGGCCACGGGGGTTCTGAGACAGAGAGCAAGGGACAGCAGAGCAGAAGGGGATGCAGAGAGGAGAGAAGAGAAAGGGAGCAGGCCAGGAGATGCAGGAGGAAGCGTCCGCAGGCGTCCAGGTGAGTCAGCAGTGGTCCAGGGGAGGGCAGTCATGGTGGGGATGCAGAGAAGAGCCCGGGGTCAGGCCTCCTCGGCTCAAGATGAGAGCTCTGAGGCCAGGGCACCCAGCCTGCATCTTCTCCACCGCCTGGTGGAGTCTCATAGGTGCACCACACCTGCTTGCCCAGGCTTCTCTGACTCTCTGTGCATCCTGCCTTGGGCTCCACCCCTTACCACCCAGGTTTCTGAGACCGGTAGATCTTAGTTTTATCCCTATTTTACAGACGAGGAACCTGAAGCACAGAGAAATGTCTGGAACTGTACCTGGAACACAGTGTCCAATATCTGCTCTTGATAGAGAGATGGAAGCATGGATAGGTGAGTTAATGAGCTGCTCGGTGGATGGATGGTTGGGAGGATGGATACATGGGTAGAAGGATGAGTGTATGAAAGAATGGGAGGATGGGTGTATATGGAGCACAGATGGCTTGGTAAAGAGGTGAGTGTAGGGGTGTGTAGACAGGGTGGGTGGGCAAGTGGAAGGATGACTGAATGAGTGGGAAGATGGATGGGTGGATGGATGGATGGATGGGTGACTGGTTAGATGGATAGATAGTGGATGTGTGGGTGAGTCAGGAAATGGATGAAGGAGTGAGTGAACAGATGGATACCTGGACGAGTGCTCAGAGGGTGATTCGGAAAGCGTCTGTGTTAACAAGTCCTGAGAGTGAGGAAATAATCTTGCAACCATTTAAAGGGTGGAGCCATTTAGAAACAGCAAAGGAAACCTCCTCCTCACTAGTCCTGGAAAGCCACTCCCGACTCCAGATCCTTGGGCAGGCGGCCACCCCCACACCTGTGTTCTCTCTCCCCCGCCCCTGACACCGCCCCCCACCCCCCACACCTGAGGATGAAACGTGGGCAGAGGCAGCGGGTGGGAGGGCGGCTTGCTCCCTCATTGTCGGCGGTAACCTTCCTCCCGGCTGCTTGTTCTGCGTAATGTTACACTTGTCTTCCTGCAACACTTGGATACCCGAGCCAATTTTGTCATGCAAATTAATTCAGCCCATTGTAAATCCCGCGGAGGGAGCGGGTCTCCGAGCCAGCGGGGGCGGGGCTGCGCCAAGAGCCTAGCGGTGCCCCCCGCACCCCCTCCTCCGCCACGGAGGAAGAGGGTTACAGAGCTTGGCAGCGGACCCCTGGCCCTTCCCCACCTACCCCCACCCCCCCAGAATCCCAGACCGTTAAAGCCGGAACAGGCTTCACAGATGATCATCTCCGATGACAGGTTAATAATCTGAGGCCCAGAGAGGGTCAGTGACTTGACTTAGACACACAGCCATCACTAATAGTTAGGGCTCACCTGCTTCTCCGTCACAATTCCCTCCACTGCGGTTGAGCTGCCCCTGCTATGTCGTCATTCAAAGTCCACTGGCCACCAGGGTGGCCCAAATCTACTCTGCCATCCCTGCAGGGTGACGGTACCACCTTCCAGGGGCAGGGACCTCCCAGGAGCTAGTCCTGCCAGAGGTGGCAAGACTGAAATGGGGACCAGGGACAGGTCTGACTCAAGAGAGGCAGGAGGGTCTAGGGAACAGTCCACCGGTCTAGGCAGGTGAAGGCCATGTCCATGGATGCTGGGCATGGCAGGCAGGGCTGCGCTGACAGGTGTTAGTGGTGGATTTTCGGGCTGGAGTGAAAAGGCCAGGGATTTTGCCGAGGAGGGCAGGCTGGCGTGAATAACAGGATGTCATCATCAGTAAAGGCAGGAACGGGTGGGAGAGTGCTTGACTCCTGGGAGACAAGGTGTGATTAAACCCACATAGCCATCTGGGGCCATGAGGAGCGTGAGCACTGCATGGGAGCTGGCCTGGGGACAGCAGGCTGCCTTGTCCCAGCCGCAGTGCTGACAGCAGGCAGGGTGGGAGGTGAGGACCGGAGAACTGGCTTTTAGTTCAAGGCTGCAACACTCCAGCCACTTGACACGCTCCTGAGCTAATTCTTGCAGCAACTCTGTGAGACAGATGTTGTCCCCACATTACAGATTAGAAAACTGAGTCCAGGGAGGTGATCTTCCTGGTCCCCAAGGCCACAGGGCCTGGAGAGCTGATTCACAGTTCACAAGATTCGGGCATTCCAGAGGCAGTGATCTCGCCACTCCACATTCGGCCTCTCCTGCCAAACTCTGCTCCAGGGAAGCAGTCCCACAGTGAGCTGCTGACACCTGAGGAAGATGGGTGTGATTAGGGTGGTAGTGTTGCATAATAGAAAGAAGGAAAGAAGGGAGGAAGGAAGGGCTGAAGGGGGAGGGAGGGCAATAGGGGAGGGGAGGGGAGGAGTGGGAAGGGAAGAGAAAGGAAGGAAGGAACTGGAAGCCAGCTGGCCCTAGAAGGAAGACAGGAGCAGGCATAGAATGAATAAATCCCAGACTTTGGAGTCCTAGAGTCCAGAGTCTTACGGCCAGTTATTTCGTCTCTCTGGGGCACTTCCCTGGCAGTCCAGTGGTTAGGACTTTGCCCTCTCACTGCCAAGGACCCAGGTTCAATCCCTGGTTGAGGAACTAAGATTCCACAAATGGGATGCACAGTGGGGCCGAAAAAGAGAGAGAGAGAATACAATTCACCTCTCTGGTCTCAGGGTTTTCCCCTGTAAACTGAGCGTGGAATGGCTTCCCCTTAGGTAGTGGTGAGGATAACAGAAGAGAAGTAAAAACACTTGGGACATGTAAGAAGCGCTCAACAGATGCTGAGTCCCTTAACTACCCCCTGCCCAGTGTTGGGTCCTTGCCAAGTGCCCAGAAGGGTGCGGGGATGAGTCATGTATCAGCAGAGGCTGCGACTGAGGGCTCCCCAGCTGTCCACACCGCAGACTCCGTGACCAGCGACCTTCTATACTCGTCGCATCTGTCTGCCCTATATTCTTGCCCCGCTTGCATCTCCCTACCCCATCCCGTCACTGCATCCCTCTGCTGATGACCCTGTCCGTTCTCAGCTGGCCTGAGCCAAACCAGATGCAGAGGAGCAATCAACTGCTAGAAGCACTCCCATTTTGGAGCCTGACTTGGGTTGTTCTGAGCAAGCTGCGGCCCAGAACAGCCTCAGATACAGGCTCAGGGCCCCGGGGCCAGTGGCAGGGCTTTGGGTCCCCTCTGCCCCCACGGCTGCAAGCCCCAGTGATCTCTCCTGCCTGACCAGCCTGATGGGGGAAGCAGCCCAGAAGGCAGGATGCTGCAAAGGAAAGGAACCCCACCACCACCCCGGAGAGCTATGAGACCTGGGCCTTTGTCCAGCTCTGCCTAGGACCCACCATGTGCCCCGGGCCAGCCCCTTCCTTCTCAGGGCCTCAATATCCCATCTGCCAACCGAGAGGAGTAGACTCAGGAAATGCCAAGGCCTCAGCTTTATGGGAGCAGGGCCTGAGGATAAGGCACTCACTTACAGCTCAGAAACCTCTCCCCTGAACCTCACTTCTCCCCTCGCTGGCCCGGATGAAGGAGGAAGTGCTGAGCTGTACCCAGGCCTTAGGGCCATCAAGGAACAGCAACCACACAGAAAAGAAAAGGCTTACTGAGCACGTGGCAGGTGCAGGCATCGTGCTAACGTGTACATGCTTGTACTCAGCCGCCTCAGCCGTGTCTGGCTTTTTGCAACCCCATGGACTGTAGCCTGCCAGGCTCCTCTGTCCATGGGGATTCTCTAGGCAAGAATACTGGAGTGGGTTGCCATGCCCTCCTCCAGGGGATCTTCCCAACCCAGGGATGGAACCAGCATCTCGGGTGTCTCCTGCATGGCAGGCGAATTCTTTACTGCTAAGCCATCAGGGGGAAGCCTCGGGGTGCTGATAGAGCTTCTTAAATGATCTCATCAGTCCTTGTGACCACTTTACGGGGCGGCCTCCATTATTTTCCGCATTTCTCAGGGGGGGAAGGGCAAGAGAGGGGCCCCTGTCCCAAGCTCCCCAGAGCTCGGTTCTGCCCACCCCAGTCCCCATTTCGGCATCTGGGCTGGACCCCGCCTGGCTTCAGGGCTTGGCTTGGGAACATTTGTGAGCCTCTCTGCCCAGACGTGCCCACTCCCCTCTGCTGACTTTGAAGGAGGGTGGCCCATGGTAGAGAGAAGGAGGAGTTTACAGGCAAAAGGTGCTCACAGTGCCCCTCAGTGCCTGGCTCTTCCTAGGCACTGGTGCTGGAGGAAGGGCAGGTGAGGAAGGGAGAGACCCACAGCCCCCGATGTTCAGGGGACATCCACCCTCCACATCGCCACCTGGACTGCAGTCCAGGCTACAGGAGGCTCATCTCTTTCAACCAGGCCACATGGGAGGCTTGGGCCAACGTGGAAGTCTCTAGAACGACAAGAACCTGCAAGAGGCCTCGGGGGCACCCCTCCCTTCTCTGATCCTCATCCCTGCCAGACGTGGACTTGAACCCCAGGGCCGTCTGCACCGCCCACCGGCTTTGCGGCACTCCCCCAGCCCCTGGCCGCTCAGCGAGCCTCCCCAGCCCTCCGCACCTCTGCCCACACCCCCTGCTGAAGAATACACCGCGCCCAGGGGGTCCCGATGCCCAGGCCGGCGCCCTCCGGGCCAGCCACCGCGCCCACGGGGTGCGCCTGGCCGCCCGCGGGCCTGACGCCGCCTCTCGTCAGCATAATGTACGCCCCGCGCCGCCGCCGCCCCGTCACTCGGTCCCAGCCGGTCTGCGGAGGCAGAGATAGTCCTTAATGAGAAGGGCCCCGGCTTTATCTGCTTTCTACTTCAGCCATTATCTCCCCCAGTCTATAGACACGCAGTTACCTCTGACAATAATGCTCAGAGGCAACAAATGCTGATGAGTTTTCTATGCAGTCCGCACAATAAGTCTATCAAAACAACCTCGGAAAATTATGAACCCCCGTGACAGACAAATACAACCAGCTCCGGCATGAATTTAGAGCCCCCAACGCCACGCTTCTTTTAATTCTTCAGGCCTCTCTTATCTCTGCTGTTCCTCTTCTGGTAGGGAGATAACAGTAATTCTTCTCCGTGCTGGTTTTTTTTTTTTTCCCCCCCCTCTCTCTCTCCCTCTCTCTCTCCCTCCCCCCTCCTTTTTTTTTTTTTCCACCCACTGAGTGAGATGTTTTCCATGTCTTTCTGCTTGCTAAAGATAAAGGGTTAAAGACCAACTTATGTTGGGTGCTGGGAAGGGGGGAGGGGGCACAGGAGGGGGGGGCAAAAGTAATCAGCATTCAAGAGATTGCTATCAGAGAATCGGCGCAGAGAACAGTAATTTTGCTGGCTTCGCGAGGGCTCTCTCCGCTCCCCCCACCTTTTTTTATGAATGCACATAATGCCTGGAGTGTTGGGGCCAGATAAAAGAATTAGCGGAGGCCCGGAGAACAGGGGAGAATTAGAATGTCTATCTTTGTCTCTTCCGGCTCATCCAGCCAGCCGAGGCTCCCGGCTCGTAAACAATTTAATCTTTTTGCTACAGTTAAAATACAAAGACAGCAAGCCTCCTTCTTCCAAATGGAAACGGGAGGAGGAGCAGGAGGAGGAGGAGGATGGGGAGGGGGGCTGGGGGGGGTGGTCCACAGGGTGAGGGCGAGGTGGATAGGAAAGAGCTGACGCCAGAAACTTGGCTGCTGGGGGCTTAACCCCTTGGCCTTGAGACCTCGAGAACTGACCTCCATCCACCTCCACCCACACTGCCCCCCACTGTCTAGGGGACACAGCCTAGATCTGGTTTGGCCCAGCCACTGGAGGAAGGGGACCCGGCAAGGGCTGAAGGGTCGGGGGGCTGGAGGCAGTCTTGCTTCTTCAGAGGGTCTCTGGTCCCTTCTCTTCCAGGGAGGTGACAGCTGAGGCCATTCATCCCAGGCTTCCTCCCTTGGAAAGTAAGGAAAGCCAAGGCCTTTCTTTATTCCTCCTCTACCTCCTGCCTCTCCTCCCCTGGCTCCTTCTAAGCTCTGCAAAATGACTTGCTCGCCAGGCTGCAAGCTCCCTGAGGCTCAGGGGGTTATAGCGGGCACTATGCCACCGTGCTCCCTGCAAGCGGCAAGAATGGGGTTTTCTGCCTCGAAGTGGGGCTGCAGCTCTCCACCTACTGAGACCAGGGATGGAGAAGGAGGTCCTAGGGATGGAGAGAGGGAGAGATGAGATGTAAGGGTGCATCCTTTCTCCCTTTTTCCTGTTCTTTCACACGTGCACACACACAGTGGAAAAACAGAACTCAGGAAAGAACCTAGCCTAGAAGGAGAAGCCCCTCTGCAAGGACAGATCATTTTGAGGAACTTGAAAATAAGCCAAAAAAGTAGAAGCCTTCCAAGGGGTCCTAGAGATGAGTTTAGAGAAGGCGGGACCCCTCCAACCCGAGGGTGCCAGCAGCCCATGTGGCTGGCCGGCTGGGCATCCTCAGGCAATCCAAACAGCCCCCACGTGCTCGAAGTAACACCGCGCTGTGGCCACTCTGAGCCATTCCAGCTGGACTCTTGTCCCAGACAACGTGAAAAGCTCACTTCCCAAGGGCCAAGTTGGAAGCTGGATCCTCCTTCTTTGCCCTCGTCTCTCCTGCACAGTACTCATCCCAGGGTACTTGCAGTGAATGCACTGCCCCCTCTTGCTTGAAAGCTCATAAATGGCCAGGAGCGTCCTCCCTACCCCTGGATGCCTGAAACCATCACAGCGCCTGGCCAAGCTGAGTGAACTCATGCTGAGTGATTCTGTGAATGAAGAGAGGAGTGAAGTCAAGGAGAGCTGGGCGAGAGGAGGGGGCTTCTTTGGGCCCAGACACACACTTGAGGAGGGGCCACCCCAGGGGGACAAGAGCTCACACGGAGGAGGATGGAGGTGTGGTTGGTCCAGAGAGCCAGTCCTTTCTCCCCAGGCTCCACCAGCTGGAGTCATTCAGCAAATGGCAGGAATCAAAGCAGTGCTCGGGCCTCAGCCACTGTCCGAGTGAAATCCCCAACCTCTTGGCTTGGGTCCCTTCCCAGGAAGGCATGGAGGGAAACCGTGGGCCTTGGGGTCAAGGGAGCTGGGGGCACCTCGCAGCTCTAACCTCTTGTGAGCTGTGTGTGCGGACTCCATCCAGCAGGCCAGGCTCTCTGAGCCTCCGCAGCCCCCTATCTATAAGATGGAAATAATGACTTCTGCTAACACTTGGGTTAGCGCACAGTAGTTGGGTTAGCACACAGTAGTTGGTCATATCAAAGGAGAAGAAGCAATGCCTTGTAACAACAAGCATAGCAGACACAATAAACCAAGGATGCTGAAAACTGAAGCTCAAAGCTCCACAGAGAAGCTTCCATTTATAGTTGACCCTTGAACAACCTGCGGGTTAATCTCAGGTTATAAGCTAGACATATAACATATACGACTACCATAATATATAACATATACATATATAACTTAAATAACCTGTAACTTTAGAGTTGGCCCTCCATATCTCTGGTTCCTGCGCATCTGTGTGTATTTACATAGTGCATCCTACCTCTGCCCTCTACTCCTTGGGAAGTTGAAACTGTACTGAGCCATGATGGCGGGGCAGAGGAAGGGATTGTAAAGTTGCTTCCTCCAGCTCCTCTGGAGCTGGGAAGGGAGCAGTTCAGGTGGAGCTGTTGGGAGACTCCAAGGGAGGTGGGGGCTAGTCACCTGCTCCGGGGTCTACAGCTTTGCAAATAACCTCCAACCTGCTGGCTTCCCTTCCAATGCCTTCACATCCGTGACCTGGGCTAAACTCTCCCTCTGGTCCCAACTCCAAGTCCAACTTATTCATCCTTCCACACCCTGACTCCAGTGTTACCCCGAAAATGACCCCCCCCCCCAGTGTAGTGGAGGTGACGTGGGAGTGGAAAGTAGTGTATGAACATGGGTTTATATAAACAATGTTCAAATAATAATGTTGAGTATTTATATCTTCAAACCAGGTAACAGTTATTTTCAAACATACATGAATTATATGTAATCTTGGCCATGTCCTAAGCCAGGATATCCCCAAATCATCCACATGTCAGGATCACATGGGTAATTTTAAAAGAATACTAGATTCTGAGCTCAAACCTGGAGATTCTGAATCAATGTCTATGTGGGTGTTTTTAGATTTGGGGGGTAAGAAAGTAGATTTTTCAAAAGATCCCAGGTGATTCAGCTGAGAAGTCTAATTTGGGGTCTGCTGTCTTTAGCGGCAAATAAAGTGGCTTCACTTTATTCATTCATTCAACTTTTAAAATTAATGAAGTCATTAATTCAGTACTTTTGAGCCCCTTCTATCTATCTTTGTGTTGCAGGCGGGGTTTGGGGGACAGGACATAAGCCAAAAAGCCCACAGGGCACAAAGAGCAGTGTCTAACCACCATGAAGATAGTCCCCACTCCCCAGCCTCAACGGAAAAACGCACCCAACACTGATTTCTCCCCTTCTGATATCTGTAGGGCTTAGTGTCTCTTCTCTACTTAAGAATAGAGTGAGTCAAACTCTTGCCACCCCATATAGTGTAATCCCTCAGGCTCCTCTGTCCATGAGATTCTCCAGGCGAGAATACTGGAGTGGGTAGCCATTCCCTTCTCGAGGGGATCTTCCCAATCCAGGGATTGAACCTGGGTCTCCTGCATTGTAGGCAGATTCTTTACCATCTGAGCCACCGGGAAAGCCCCAAGAATAGAGCAGGAATACATATTAAGTAAGGATCTGGTAAGTGCCAAGCACTAAATTCAGTGCGTAACTACCTATGATTGAACTTAATCCATACTTTGTGTGGTGTAGTTATTGTTTTTTAAAACTTCATTTATGTGGTTGCGCCAGGTCTTGTTTGCGGTACGAAGGGTCTTCAGTATTCATTGTAGCATGCGGGATCATTCGGTTGCAGCCCATGAACTTTTATTTATGACATGTGGGTTCTAGTTCCCTGACGAGGGACCAAACCCGGGCCCTCTGCATTGGGAGTGTGGAGCCTCAGCCACTGGACCGCCAGGAAAGTAGTTATTATTACTTCATATTATGAATGAAGACACAGAGGCACAAAGAGACTGAAGAATTCACATAAGTTCACAAAGCTAGCAAGGGACAGGGTTATACCTTTCCACCAGAATTGTGTGCTGCTTAAGTGTAGGGTCTTGGCTTTCTATTTTTTTTTTATAAGTAATCATAGTGCATACTGCTTAATCAGTCATTCATTCAAAAATGACTGATAAACCACCCACTGTGTGCAAGGCACTTGACTGGTTGGGGGGGAGTTAAATAAGACCCTGTCCTCAGAATGCAGTTTAGCAGGTGAAGTTGGGCAACTGAGCACATAGTTCAGAAGAAAGGTATGAGTGCCTCCCAGGAGAGGGGCAGGAGTAAGTTATCAGAATCCCTGGAGAGAAATTCCTTCCAGCTTCAGGGACTCAGAATGCCAGAAATCCAGAGGTCCTTGGCAAGCACTGAGGTCTTATTTCATCAGGGAGGTGACACACCTCACACAAGGTCACTCAGTTGGGTGTGCCATAAATACATGATGAATCGAAGGAGATTATTCACTAACTCCAATTACATCTTAACCGCTAATAACTTGGCGCTGGCTCCCCTAATGGGATTTCCTCCTTGGAC
Organism: Muntiacus reevesi; assembly: GCF_963930625.1. Classification (NCBI taxonomy): domain Eukaryota; kingdom Metazoa; phylum Chordata; class Mammalia; order Artiodactyla; family Cervidae; genus Muntiacus; species Muntiacus reevesi. The sequence continues at coordinate 48,587,856 of NC_089266.1, forward strand.
ATCAACCTTCCCTCCCCCTTCCGCTGACATCGGCCAATTAGAGAAGGGCAGGTGCTGTGATTGGGGTCACCGTGGGAGCAAGGGATGAAGAGGACCACAGCTCACCCTCACCCAGAGCTGAGAAGGAGGTGATCAGTTTCAGGTGCTCACAGCCTCTTGTGATGGCGTCTAAGAGAAGCTCACCCACGTGGCACTTGGATGTCCATGTCCAAGTGCCCCCAATATGAATGCCTACAGCATCCTTTCTGCACCATGTTGAAGACCGGCAGGCATGGGGAGAGATGTACAGCTATATGGAGAGACACTGAGGCAGACCAGCAGACAAGGAGAGGGGTGCTAGCCCAGGAAACACACCTATACCTGAGCACAGACCAGGTACTGCCACCAAACTAGCTACTGAGAGAGTCCCTGAGATCCAGAAAGATGCGGGCAGACGCAAAGGAATTCTGGGCAGATTCAGGTATCCACTGATTTATTCTACTGGAATATATGCATGCTTGAGTGCTCAGTCATGTCTAACTCTCTGCAATCCCATGGACTGTAGCCCACCAGGCTCCTCTGTCCATGGGATTTCCCAGGCAAGAACACTGGAGTGGGTTGCCATTTCCTCCTCCAGAGGATCTTCCCGACCCAGGGATTAAACCCGCATCTCCCGCATCTCCTGCATCACAGGTGGACTCCTTACCTGCTGAGCCATCAGGAAAACCCAGTGGAATGTACGAGGCGCCTGCACCATGCAGGTGCAGGGAGCTGTTGGTCCTCACAGAGCTCATGCCCTGGCGGGAGAGAGCAGGCATGGGAACGGCAATTATAACACACGGAGCAAGAATCACAAAGATGAAAAGGAGCCCGGAGAAGCACAAAAAGACAGCCAGGGAGGAGAAGATACAAAGAGAAACCCAGAGGTGCTGAGAAAGAGGAAGGCAGAGGTGAAAACACACAGAAGTGCTTAGAGAGAGCAAGAGACGTGCACGTGCGCGCACACACAGGCACACACACACACGTACACACCTCTGCTCTGCAAGGTGGAGTACAGAAGAGGTTCCCGCCCAGAGCCCCCTCTCAGCAGCTCCAAAGCTTCCTCCCGTGAGGATATGAGAGTGGGGCTTGGGGATGTCTAAGGTTTCTCTGCAGGGACCTAGGAGGCTCATGTGTGGGAAGGCTCAGGCCCTGAGGATGGCAAACAAGATCTGTAGATGTGGGCAGAGAAGAGCGAGATGGCAGCTGCTGACATGGCTTCCCATCCCCCCCTGTCCCGGGAGCCAAGGCCACCAGCCCAGCGCCTGCAGATTCTCCATGATGACTATGTTTGGGTCAGCAGCCCTCTGCCACGAACCAAGAGCTCTTCAGCTGGCCCACTGCAGAGGAAGGGAGTCTCCTGACCTTAAGAAAGTCCCGTCGGGCTTCTCTGGTGGCTCAGTGGTTAACGAATCCTCCTGCCAATGCAGGAGACTTGGGTTCGATCCGTGGTCCAGGGAGATCCCACATGCCTCTGGGCAACTAAGCCCATGTGCCACAACCACTGAGCCTGTGATCTGAAGCCCGGGAACCACAACTACTGAGCCTGAGCACCTAGAAGCCACTCCACAATAAGAGAAGCCAGCCCAATGAGATGCCTGTGCTCGCCGCAACTAGAAAAAAAAAAAAAAACCCATGCAGGAACAAAGACCAAGCACAGCCAAAAACAAATAAACAGATAAAATTTAAAAAAAAAAGAAAAAGAAAAAGTCCCCAGTCACCTAACCTGGAACCATGCAGTCCTAAAAGCTAACATCCTTTCAGTCTAACTTGAGTCCCTCCAACTGGGGCTTAGGTCCACTTCCAGTGGTAGAGGGCAGGAGCTTGAGGCCACAGAGCAGGTGTTTCCAGGATGCCTGCTTCATTCTGATCACCTGCTCAGGAGCCCAGCCCCCTGGATGTCACCTAAAGTGGCACCCCCTCGGAGAGGTTCTAGACTGAGCTTCATTAGACAGAGGGCGAGTCAGGGACAGGATGGGAAGAAGGAACTGGCCCAAGATTTTGAAGAAGTGGAATTGGAAAGGGATCCTGACTCCTCACAGGCAGGCTAAGTCATTTCAGCCAAGTCTGAATCTGTGCAACGCATGAGCTATAGCCCGCCAGGCTCCTCTGTCCGTGGGATTCTCCAGGCAAGAATACTGGAGTGGGTTTCCTTCTCCTTCTCCATTTCCTTCTCCTCATAGCACAGCCCTTTTCCCATAGCCCCTGGCCCCTGGTTCCTGGTGGAAGCCAGGAGCCCATGGCTGACTTGAACCCAAGGGGACACAGTCGGCACCCCGAGGACTGGAGAGGGTTTGGGTGCAGTCTTAGAGGACATGAGCATGTCCCAGTACCCCGGCCGAGCCCTACACGCATCTAAGAGCACAGGGTCAGGCACCCCATGAGTCAGCTGCCTCCACCAGCCCCCTCCCACCAGCTGAGCCCAGAGGTCGCCTAATTTCCTCAGCATCGCCTCCTGCCATGTTTCCACTCATTCAACAATTGTCTGCTGAGAGCCTCCTCCCTGGGCTGAGCAGTGGGATGCGGAAGTGACAAAAACAAGACTTCATGAAGGGGCTGATGAACGGGGTTGGTAGCGTGGGTTGGAGGCCCACGCAGGCCAGTAACCTCACAAAAGGCCAATCAGAGCAGAGGGGCTGCAGGGCAGGGGCTCACCCACCCAGAGCCCTGGACCGCTGCTCTCCTACCCAGCGCCGCCCAGCCTGGGCATCCCCCGACCGCGTGGAACGGGCGGGCCCAGGCTACTCTCTGATTCCACTCGCACCCCGCCGGCCTCTGCCACCTGACCGTGACCTTGACCCTGACCGTGACCCTGCGCTTCTGCTGCCCGACGCCGCCAGACCGGCTCAGTTGCCTCCACGGCCCGGAGCTCGCCCGCCCTCTCGAGAGCGAGCACGTGCGCGCGCGCGCCACTCCCGGGGCCGCGCCGGGGGCCGGGGCGCGCCCGGCACCTCCAGAGGCTGTGCCCGGCGCGCCCCCGCATGTTAAGTGCAGCGCCCAGACTTAAGTAGCAATTAAGGCTGCCAGAGAAGAAAGAGGAGGGCAAACAGCCTGTTTATTTCCCTCCCTCCTCTATCCCCATTACACACACACCTCCTAGATGGAAGAAAAGAGGGTAAGAGTGAGAGAAAAAGGGGGAGGAGGGAAAAAAAACTAAACCAAACATCACTGCAATTAGGAGAGCCGGCTGGGGGAAAAAAAAAAAAGATATGTATTAAATGGATGTTTCTGCACAAAAACCCCAGGCTGACAACATCGCTGGCCTTGTAAGGGGGAAATGACCGTGCCTCGGTGTTTACATAGCCGAAATCAGGGGGAATTATGCTGTCATACTGACAACTGGAGGAGGACAATTTTAAAATTACACCGTTCAACACCTTTAATGATTTGTAACAGAAGAGGTGTGGCTACTCCTATTAAATGTGTTGCCAAATCAATAAAAGGGATAATTGGAGTTGTTAGAGCAAATTATAGCCGCGTCTCTTCTGTTGCTGTACAATGTTCCCTTGTAAACTGCTATTACAGGCAGTGCCGTATTTCTCTCTTATTTGGCCGCTTTGTAATGAGTTGGCATTTTGCGGCATAATAGTTCCACTTTCTTTTATGGAGCTCTTACTTTAACTTTTTCTCCTTTGTGCAGCCTATAATTTCCTCGCCCTCCCAGCCTCCCTGCCTGTTTTCAGAGGTGGCCACACTGCCTGTCAGCAGCCTCTGGGTGATAAACTATATTATTTCACATTATTTTCAGGCCTTTTCAATTGGTAGTCGGATGGGGCTGAGGGGTAGATGAGTCTGAAGGGATGGGGCTATGGAAGGCAGAGAGAGAGGAGAGAGGGCCAGGAGGAAAACTAAAAATTCACAGAAATGGAAAGGAAAGGGGATGGGAAGGGGGTCCAAGGCGAATCTGAATCCCAGGGGCGGGGGGCCTGGCCCTTCAAACACAGAATTTGGCAGAGGCTTCAGAGCTGAGCAGAGACTCTGCCTGGTGACTTAGCTATTGGTGTGATGAGGGGAAGGGGTGGTGCAGAACCCTGCCAGACTCCAGCTTCACCCTCAGCACCCCGGAATATCTGCCTTTCTCTGCTCCTAAAAGTAAAACCCAATGAACAGCTCAGGAGCAAGGAGCTATTGTTTCTCCCTACCCTGCCCCCATCCACCCACCTTCTCTGCCTGGGCAGAAAGAAGCAGGCATCCAGAGCTAAGGCCAGGCTACCGGAGGAGTGAAGAAGCAGCAGTCCTGGAAGCATCTAGGAACCCAGATGGATGGAGGAGCCTTAGAGGATGGACTATTCCCATTACAGACAAAGCCTGAAACTGCAGGGAATTCTAAAGCACCGTAGTCACAGCAGAGGCAGGGAGATGGAGACCATTGCAGGCCTGTTCCTGGGGATGTATCAAGAAACCAGAAGCCTAGCTTCCAGGCCTGAAAGTGCCACCTCTCACCTCACCCACACACAGGCTTTGGACCTTGGCTGGAGAGGACCGTGTCCCTGGGCAGCTCTGGACCAGCCTCGCAGTGTGTAGCATTCATTTCCTAAGACAGCTACCAAAAATCTAGCCCAGAAAAACCTGAGTCAGTCAGTCCCTGCATCGGGTTACAGGACAATCAATTGGAATCACTGAGAGGTCTCAGTGAAAGACAATTGGAAGCGAAACACCACTTTATTACTTCCACGGGCCTACCATCCCTGGAACCCATCTGCTGCCAAGCAGCGTGGCAGTGAGACCGGCTCGGATGAGCAGATAAGACTTGATGGTGAGCAAATAAGATCCATCTGCAATAAGCAGCATCAATTTGCTTGCCAACAATGAACAAAGTCCTAATTCTCTATGGTAGGTGCCTTATGGCCTTTGGAGTGTCCTCTTGTTTTATCCTTCATGGTTCAGGCTAAATTTTTTTTTCCCCAAGAAAGCAAATGAAAGTCAGCTTGCTTAGGTGCGACGAGAAGAAGTTTTAGATGATTAAGGTTTGAGTGAATGCCATTTAGCCTGTGACAGATTTCCAGGTACCTGTCACCAAGCTCCCTAATTTGAGGAATAATCAGTCCCATACAATCCCAGCAAAATGAAAATGTGTGGACAGCCCCATAGCATCTGCTTTCAGCAAGAAGGTGACATTTTTCTTTATACTGGTCTGTACTGACATTACTTCAATTCAAAGAGTTAACTATCAATCCAACCCAGGTTAAGAGTCTCTGATATTCCAGGCACTGTACTGAGTGTTAGGGATCCAGTGGCGAACAAAAAAGACACCATCATTGCCCTCCAGGAGGACACTGCAAATGCCATTATGAGCAAGACAGGTGTCAGACTTGCTCCTATGCAGCTTATGGTCTAGTAGCAAAGCTAGACATCAATCAAATCATCATATGAGTATATAATTGCAGAATGTGATGAATACTGGGAAGGAAATTTAAGCAGGAAATTTACACTACATGTTAGGAATACCACTCACTGCAGATATACTGGGCAGATGGGATTGGAGGGGCCTAAAGCAGGAAGAGGAAGACTGGTCCTGGTGGGCTATAGTCCATGGGGGTCACAGAAAAGTCAGACACAACTTAGCGACTAAACAACATTAAAGTTAGATATAAGTATACACTGTGACTCAGAGTAAAGCCCACCAAAAGACATGAGCTTTATTATTATTTATAGTAGCAAAAAACCAGAAACAACTCAAATGCCCAACACCTGCAGAATGGGCAAGTGAACCATGGTCTATCCACAGTGGAATATTGTACATCAATGACAAAGAACAGTCTACTGTTAAACAGTACATGGATGAATCTTGCAATAGAAGAGAGGATATACTGTATGTTTCTATTTATATGAAGTTCAAAATGGGCAAACAAATCTATAAGGACAGCAATCAGAATAACTTATTTTGGGGAGGGATAGTGACCATGACATGTGGTAAAGCTGGGAACTTCTATATCTCCATCTGGACGGTGGTTACAATAGTGTAAAAACTCATCAAACTCTGCATTTCAGGTTTGCACACTTTACCAAATGTTGCACCTCAAAAAAAGCTTAGTGAAAAGAACTGACAGTGGTTTAGACTAGGAAGGTGGCAGAGGTGATGGCGAGATGTGGACAGAATAGAGAGAGTTAACAGGTAAGATAATATCTACCTAGCTTGCCTTGCCACGGTGTCCTAAGGCTTGAATGAGATCATATACAGGAAGGGTTGTCAGCCAGTGGCTTTCTTGCTTTGAAAATTCCAACTAAAACAAAAAGAATTCCCGGCTCAGAGCTAATTTGTTTTAGATGGCCCCACAACACCCACCTCTCCCACACCCCAGAGGAAGAGCATAATGAAAGTGTTTGCCTGAAGTATGGGATTCCTTGTTTTATACAAGGTGTAGTTTCAACCTGAAGCCTCAGCAGCAGCCTGGGACCGACTGGGCTGGGAGACACGCAGGGCTTCCTGGTAGTAAAGAGGCCACTTGCTTTCTAGCTGCAGTGTAACCACTAGCGGCTGCCCCCAAGTCCCTCTTTATCCTAATTGCATTGAATCACACCATTTTCCTGTGATAACGGGATTTCCACGGGTGGCATGGGGTTGCAGCTAAGACCGGATGAGGCTGCTGCTAGTGAAATAGGATGAGAGCGCCCAAGGGGAGGCCATGGAGAGCTTCCCAGTGCCCTCCCCCACAGCCGTGTGCGGCAGGCATTTCTAACACATGAGGCCATTAAAGCTCAGAAAGGCGAAGGGGGTTGCCCAACCCAAGCTGGTGGGAGCAGAATTAAAATGTGAAATTTAGCTCTGGTCCACTGCCCTGCTGGTCTATTAGTGTTGCTCCTCTTTCCCCACAGCCCAAGCTCTGAAAGCATCAGCTATCAGTTCAGTTGCTCAGTCGTGTCCAACTCTTTGCGACCCCATGGACTGCAACATGCCAGGCTTCCCTGTCCATCACCAACTCCCAGAGCTTGCTCAAATTCATGTCCATGAGTCAGTGATGCCATCCAACCAGCTCATCCTCTGTCATCACCTTCTCCTCTTGCCTTCAATCTTTCCCAGCATCAGGGTCTTTTCCAATGAGTTCTTCGCATCAGGTGGCCAAAGTATCAGAGCTTCAGCTTTAGCATCAGTCCTTCCAATGAATATTCAGGACTGATTTCCTTAAGCTGAAAATTCCTTAAGTTGCCATCGTTGAAAGCATCAACTACGGCAAAGCCAAATTCACCGTCCTTGACAGACATAGGCCTAGAAGTAAAGGGTCACTGGTTAGTAACCTCATTCAGCAGATCCCCCTCTTTTTGATCCCTGGAGGGGTGCCACGTCATGATTTACTCATCCGAAAGATCCCCCAGGGAGCAGCGCTGCTCAGGCTGGGGGAGTCCACTGGGCACTCATGATGTGGACATGGCCCAGTCACATCTGCCCTGAAAGTTTCTCAGGCCAAGATCAATCTGGGCATGGTCCATGGGGTGGAATTGTGGATTTAGATCAAATTCCTGTCTGTGAGCAGGATGGGTAGCAAAAGACCCATCTTGAGGGGAAACCTTGGCTTTGCCTACATGGGGACCCTCCAGCCCACCTGCACACACAGTGGGCAAGACCTTCCAGGTGGGAAGGACACTTACCTGTCTCCTTTAGTCTTAGGGTGTGGTCCACTCCTCTGGGTTCCAAAACCTGAGAATCTCCCCACCCTCGGTGGATGACTGGAAATTCTGAGGCTTCCTTCAGCATGCTCAGGGAACAGTGCACTTTTGAAATGTAGTTCTCCACCCCAAGGAAAATGTCCAGCTTAGGACAGTGAAGAAAAGTCTCAGTCCAAAGACTCAAAGTGAAAGAGAAAACCTATTTTTCTTTAATGCAAATTAATTTCCATTTGGCGTCTTCATTCCACTAGCAACGGCGGGGGGTGGGGGGTGGGGGATGCAGACAATTCAGTCTCAGGCATTTCTGTTTTTTCTCCAGCTCTTTTCCTTTCCCTAGACTTGTAAGTTACAGCAGTGTATATAGTACTGATGTCAAGGAGGGACCATATGACCCACCATGTTATCTGTTCACTCTCTAAGAGGACCTTCTTTCTGGCCAAACTTAAGCCTTCAGATCTGTGCTGTTTGGGACCATGACGGAAAGCACATTGGTGATTTGCTGATCCTATCCTGGGAATGGGATTCCCCCTGCTGCCACAGATGCCAACTGTCTAGAGTCACCTCTCAGCTACGCCCTCTGGGATCTTGGGGCCTCATCATCTGAGGTCCAGCAACACCTAAATTCTCAACCTGGAAACAGTGTCCATTCCCCGAAAGCTCCTGGGGTTTTCAAGACCTAAGCTAGAAAGCCTTCATGATCTCCACTTTCTACCCTGCTATGGTACTGAGGGGTGGAGGGAGGGGAAGTTGTAAAGGCTGAAAAGAAAAAACAGTAAGCATTTCAAAAATACCCCACCACAGGAGTGATATTTATGCAGTACTTTTATTCAACAGTAAACATGTATTATACATGTAGAATGTGCCAAGTAAAATGCTGAGGTTAGGAAAAAAAAAAAGACCTAAAGACCAAAAGTACTATAGGAGACTGTGATATAGAGGGAAAGTCACACTCTGGCCTCACACTGCCTGGGTTCTTTCTAATCATGGCTCCGTCACTCCAGCCCTGGAACTTTGTGCAAGTTCTCTTGAACTTGAACTTGAAGAACTTCAAGAGTTCTTGATCTTGAAGAACTTTAAGAGTTCTCTTGAACACTCTCAACCTTCAGTTTCCTCATCCATAAAACGGACTCAACACATGGTTTAAATGCAGCAATATTTATCTTCTCTAAAGTAACTAAACACAGTGCTTGGCACACAGCAGGTGCCTATTAATTGTGGTCATTATGCCAAGAAAGCCGTAAGAGCTCAGAGGAGAAGTAGCTGAGCCCCAGGCGACATAAAAGCAAGAAGGAAGGGACTTCCCTGCGGTCCAGCGGTTAAGAATCCGTCTTACAAGTAAAAATAACACATGTATTCCAATGTTCGTTGCAGCGCTACTTACAATAGCTAGAACATGGAAGCAACCTAGATGTCCATTGACAGATGAATGGATAAAGAAGCTGTGGTACAATGGAATATTAATTACTCAGCCATAAAAAGGGACACATTTGAGTCAGTTCTAATGAGGTGGACGAGCTTAGAGACTATTATACAAAGTGAACTAAGTCAGAAAGAGATATAAATATCGTATACTGATGCATATACGTGGAATCTAGAAAGATGGTACTGATAGATTTATTTTCAGGGCAGCAATAGAGACGCAAACATAGAGAACAGGAGGAGGGGAAGAGGGAGACCCATGGAGAGAGTAACGTGGAAACTTACACCACCGTATGGAAAATAGATAGCCAGTGGGAATTTCTTGTCTGACTCAGGGAACTCAGACGGGGGCTCTGTAACAATCTGGAAGTGTGGGATGGCGAGGCAGATGGAAGGGAGGTTCAGGAGGGAGGGGACATAGGTGTACCTATGGCTGACTCTTGTTGGTGTATGACAGAAAACCACAAGATTCTGTAAGACAAATATCTTTCAATTAAAAAGTAAAGTGGCCAAAAAAAAAATCCGCCTTACAATGCAGGGGACACAGGTTCCATCCCTCATCGGGGAGTTAAGATCCCACATGCCACAGAGCAGAGAAACACACGCGCCGCAACTCCTGAGCCCGTCTGACACAACTCGAGCCTGTGCCGCAGTGAAAGGACACAGCGAAGATCCCCCGTGCTGGGACTAAGACCCAACGCTGATGCAGAAATATTTTTAAAAGCAATAATTATGCATTAAATGATTTTTTAACTTAAAAAATATATACTTAAGTATAGAGGGGGAAAACAAAGAAAGAGAGTAATCAACCATAGTCTCAACACCCAGAATTCACACTATGAGAATCTTGGGACATATTTTTTTCTTTTCCCCTAAAGTAAAACCACCCTATTGTTTTTGCAAGCATTATCCATACTTGTGATAAAAATTCAAACAATGGCTAAAAAGTCCAAGCTGAGAGCAAACAAGTTCACTTCATATCTCACCACTTGGTCATTGATGGATTTTTAGGGTGGGGAATGTGGGGGTGATGATGGGGTTTGTGTATTAGAAAGATCATAGACTGCTGGGTGGAGGACAGTCTGGAGGTAGACCAGGGAAGAGGCAGGAAATGACGAGGTCCCACCCTGCACAGGTGACAGTGGGAAAGAAAGAAAAGGACGAACTGGATTGGGATGGACCTGGGGGCACACCCTCCAGTAGGCGTTCTGAACGCTTTCCTTGCTTCCTGCTAAGTCCCTAGAAAGCCCTATAAAGCTGGACCGCACTAAGTTAGCCTTCTGCAGAATCGTCTTTACTGGGTCTGAGCTTTCACACTGTGCCCTCCGCTTTTATTGAAGGCAGATGCCAGAAACAGCCACATGAAGATCAGGGCTGGCTGCACCTGCTGTAAATCTTCGATAGAAGCCTTTGTCCACTCGCTCTCCGAGTCCCTGAGCAACAACTCGGGTGATGGCTACCTATTGAATGTAGTAACAAGGACTGTCAATCCTAAAGGAAATCAGTCCTGAATATTCATTGGAAGGACTGATGCCGAAGCTGAAACTCCAGTATTTGGCCATGTGATGCAAAGAACTAATTGAAAAAGACCCTTATGCTGGGAAAGATTGGAGGCAGAAGGGAAAAGGGGATGACAGAGGATAAGATGGTTGGATGGCAACAATGACTCGATGGACGTGAATTTGAGCAAGCTCTGGGAGTAGATGATGGACAGGGAAGCCTGGGGTGCTGCAGTCCATTGGGTCACAAAGAGTTGGACACGACCGAGTGACTGAACTGAACTAAACAGGGAATGGGGTTTCCCTGGCGGCTCAGTGGTAGTGAATCCGCCTGCCAATGCAGGAGACACAGGTTCAACCCCTGGGTTGGGAAGATCCCCTGGAGAAGGAAATGGCTACCCATTCCAATATTCCTGCCTGGGAAATGCCATGGACATGGGTTACAGTCCATGGGGTCTTAATGAGTCAGACACAACTTAGTGATGAATCCACAATAGCAGCCAGGGAACAGTTTCTTTCTCTTGGAAAAAAACAGTAGCAATTTTTTTTCTCCCAGATAATAAAAATGATGTGATCCAATATCCTTCCCCTTTTGCCGTTGTTGCCAAGAAGCTCAGAGCCTAATTTCATGTTATATCAGCTCTATGCCTGGACACCTTTACCTCTTCACTGCTTTTCCATTTTAATTTTGATAACTTTGTTGCAAATGTATCTTTTGAGAAAATCTTTTATGAAATAAAAACTCCCACTTTGAGGCTGGTGGACAATAGATGTTGGGAAAGTGTTTGATGAGTGAATGAAGGAATAAATTTAAAAGTCAGATTTTAATTCTGCTTGGGAGCCAAGCAGGGTGATTCAGAGGCAGATATCTCTTGTGGCCATGGGTGCAGCCCACAGGAAATAATGGGGCGTTTAAGGAATTAATAAGGAATTAATGAAACAGTCTCTTTTGGATTGAGTACATATAACTTATTCTCAGAGCCTAAGGACTATTCAGGAAACACTGAGCCAGTGAAAGGAAGAAGGAAAAATACGGTATGAGTGTGTATGTGGTGTGTTTGATCCTCTGAACTACCCTTGGCAACAACTACCCTCTACCTATATCAAATTTCTACCCATCCTTTAGTGTGTAAGGCAAGTTACCCCTGGATCTCAGTACATGATTATAATTGTAACCCATTTCATGAATGTAGGATCTTACAAGAGGCTTCCCAGGTGGCTCAGTGGTAAAGAATCCGCCTACCCATACAGGAGATGCAGGTTTGATCACTGAGGTCAGGAAGATCCCCTGGAGGAGAATATGACAACCCACTCCAGGATTCTTGCCTGGAGAATCCCATGGACAGAGGAGCCTGGTGGGCTACAGTCCATGGGGTCTGTAGAGTTGGACATGACTTAGTGGCTGAGCATGAGTACACGGTATCTTAGAAACATATTACCTCTCATTCCATTTTCCAACAGCCCTGTGAAGGGCATGGTACTAGCATTGTCTGTATTTTGCAGATGAAAATAATTGGGGGTCTTGAGCTGTGGGGTCCCTTAAGGTTGCCCACTAGCCATACGTAGCTACCAAACACTTGAAATTTGTCTAGTCCGAATTGAATTTGGCTCTCAGTGCAAAATACACAAATGATTTAAAAAACAGTTTCCCGAAATGTAAAATATCTCATTAATAAGTTTTATGTCGATTACATGTTGAAATGACAATATTTTCATTATATCAAACTAAATAAAATATATTCTAGCTAACTAATTAAAATAGACTCTAAATTCACCTGCTTCTTTCTACTTCTAAAATGTGGTTACTAGGGAATTCAGACTCAAACGTACAATGGTGTTTTAGATTTCTGTATAAATAGATAGCCTTTATTCCGTATAAAAACATTTTTGTATAAATAAATAGTAAATACTTTAGCGCCTGTGGGCCATACGGTCTCTGTCACAACTACTCTGCCACTGTAGTGCAAAAGATGGTATCAGCCAGAGGTGATAGTCAGTAAATGGGAGTGGCTGAGCTCCAACGACTATATTTACAGAAACGGCCAGCAGGCTGAGCAGTAATTGACTGATTCTTGCTCTAGAGCAAAAAGCAACGTAGTGCAAGAGCTCAGGACTGGAAAGAAGAGAGGTTGGCATCTGCCTCTGCCTGTTGCCAGCTGTGTAACCGTGAGGGGGTTACGTAACTACTCCGAGCCTCAGTTTCTTTGCCCACAAAATGGGGATGACTAGTCTAATAGAAAGTGGGCAAAATGAGGAGGGAGACTCAAGAGGGAGGGGACATATGTACACCTATGACTGATTCATGCTGATGGATGGCAGAAACCAACACAACACTGTAACTATCCTTCAATTAAAAATAAATAAACTTTTTAAAAGAAAAAAAAAACAAGTGGGCAAAGAGAATCCCCTGGCTGTCCAGTGGCTAGAACCCTGGATTTTTCACTGCTGAGGGCCTGGGTTCAGTCCCTGCTTGGAGGAACTAAAACCTTGCAAGTGGCCAAGGAGCATGGCCAAAAAAAAAAAAAGAAAATGGGCAAAGAATACCAACAAACAATTTATAGGATGCAAATGGCTGAGAGGTGTAGAAAATATGTTTAACTTCACTGCAGGAAACAGTGAAGACTAAGACAGTAACAAGTTGAAAGGTGTTTTAAAATTATAAAGTGTGTGCTTACATGTATGTCTTCTATATGGTTAATGGGGATGTAAATCAATATAACCCTCTTGGGAAGCAATTTGGCAATGTGGATCAAAAATCTTTAACAATTTATACCTTTGACCCTGTAATTCCACTTCAAGGAATCTATCTTGAGGAAATAATCAGAGATGTAGACAGAGATTTACGTACAAAGATGTTCACTCTAGTGTTATTTACAACAGTGAAAAAAAAACTGGAAGCAACTTATACATTCAATAATTAGAATAATGGCTAGATGAATGTTGATTTGATCAATACTGAGCAAACATTCAGAATTGTGTTTAAGATATTTAATTAAAAGGAAAATGTGTCCTTTGTAATGTCAAGTGGGAAAAGAGGTACTGTATAAAACAGGTACTGTATAAAAGAGGAGTGTATAAACCATGTTATTCTAAGAAGGAGGTAGGAAGCACATATATTTGCATAGAAAAAAGGTGCAAAAATGCACAGATATGCTGCCCGGTGTTATCTCAGGGTGAAGGGATCATGTGTTGAATCTATTTTCTTTCTTTGTTATTGTCTGTGTTTTCTAATATTCTTCATTTAAAATGTACTATACATATTTTATACTCAGAAAATTAATATTATAAGCACCTTAAGGCCTCAACCCAATCAAAATATGGGCAAAGCATATACGTAGATGAGATATAAAAAGGGTAAAGAAGGACTTCCCTGGTGGTGCAGTGGATAAGAATCCGCCTGCCACTGCAGGGGACACCAGTTTGATGCCTGGTCCAGGAAGATCCCACATGCCTCGGAGCAAATAAGCCTGCGCACCACAACTACTGAATCTGTGCTCTAGGGCCCACAAGCCGCAGCTACAAAGTCTGCACACTCTAGGGCCCGAGAGCCATAACTAACGAGCCCCTGCGTGGCAGATGCTGAAGCCCGCTCGCCTAGAGCCCGTGTTTTGGAACAGGAGAAGCCACTGCGGTGAGACGTCTGCGTTCCACAACTAGAGAGCAGCCCCGCTCTCTGCAACGAGAGAAAGCCCACGTGCAGCAACAGACCCAACGCAGCCAGAAGTAAATAAATAAATATAGCAGTGTGTATGTGTCAAAAATAAATAAGTAAAGGGTGAAAAAAATAGAAAAAAAGAGCAAATAAACATAAAGCTCCCCAATCTCAGTGGTCATCAGTCAAGTTAAAACAACAAAAGTGTTTTTTTTTTTTCATACATCAGCTTAGCAAAAATGGGAAAAAGATGCATCAAAGGATACAAGGCGATGAGGGGCCTCTCATACACTTTGCAGGGAGCATGAAGGCTTTTTGGAGGACGGTTTGGCAACAGCTATAAGAATGTTAAGGCACGTTCTGGCCCATCTGCAATTCTACTTCTAGGTATTGAGAACATGTGTACAAAAGGGCTGTACTGGAATGTTCAGGGAAACACTGCTCACTACATTCAGTATCAAAAGACTGGAAACAGCCCACCCGTCTGTCAATGGGGGAATTAAGGTGAACCCGTTCTGTGGAATATTAGGCAGAAGTGAAAAGGATAAGGTAGATCTACATGTATTGACATCAACGAGAAAAGAGAAAAGCAAACTATAGAACAATACAAAAGAATGATGACATTTAGGGGGGCAAATTCATTTACATAAATATTCATATATGTGGTGGTGGTTTACTTGCTAAGTCATGTCCAACTCTTGCGACCCCGTGGACTGTAGCCCGCCAGGTTCCTCTGTCCATGGGATTCTCCAGGCAAGGATATTGGAGTGGGTTGTCTTTTCCTTCTCCAGGGGAATCTTCCTGACCCAGGGATTGAATCCACGTCTCCTACATTGTAGGCAGATTCTTTACCAACCAAGCCACCATGGAAGCACACATACATGTGTGTGTGTGTGTGTGTGTGAAAATTCTATCTCATAGCTCTTTGAAGGAAAGGGAGATGGGAAGGTAGAACATGGCTGGGGTACAATGAGGCAACACGGAGCTTCTCCCTTTGATTCCATAAGCTTCTCTTATTAAACGCTTCAGGTCAGTGGCTCTGGAGACAGACTCAGTTTAGTTCCGTTCAGTCTCTCAGTCATGTCTGACACTTTGCAGCCCCATGGACTGCAGCACGCCAGGGTTCCATGTCCATCACCAACTCCCAGAGTCCACCCAAACCCACGTCCATCGAGTCAGTGATGCCATCCAACCATCTCATCCTCTGTCGGCCCCTTCTCCTGTCTTCAATCTTTCCCAGCATCAGGGTCTTTTCTAATGAGTCAGTTCTTCGTATCAGGAGAACTTCAGCTTCTCCAGTATTGGACCGTCAGCTTCAGCATCAGTCCTTCCAATGAATATTCAGGACTGATTTCCTTTAGGATTGGTTTAATCTCCTTGCAGTCGAAGGGACTCTCAAGAGTCTTCCGCAACACCACAGTTCAAAAGCATCAATTCTTTGGCACTCAACTTTCTTTATGGTCCAACTCTCACATCCATACATGACTACTGGAAAAACCATAGCTTTGACTAGATGGACGTTTGCTGGCAAAGTAATGTTTCTGCTTTTTAATATGCTGTCTAGCTTTGTCATAGCCTTTCTTCCAAGGAGCAAGCAACTTTTAATTTCATGACTGGGCTGAAATCTTGGTTCCCCCACTTATTGCATGAGTCTGAGGAAGTCTATTAACTTCCTCAAAACCTCAGTTTCCTCATCTGTAAAATAGGGACAATACAGTACCTGTCTCATGAAGTTGTGGAGGAAATGAAATAGGGCAGTACTTAGTGAATAAAGCCTAGCACACAACTACCATCCTTAGAACCATGATGATTAGACACACGCCACTTAAAATACTTCCATTAAATACTTGCACAAAGATAGAAATATTATGCTGGAGAGGGTGTGGAGAAAAGGGAACCCTCTTACACTGTTGGTGGGAATGCAAACTAGTACAGCCACTATGGAGAACAGTGTGGAGATTTCTCAAAAAATTGGAAATAGAACTGCCATATGACCCAGCAATACCACTTCTGGGCATACACACTGAGGAAACCAGATCTGAAAGAGACACGTGCACCCCAATGTTCATTGCAGCACTGTTTATAATAGCCAGGACATGGAAGCAGCCTAGATGCCCATCAGCAGATGAATGGATAAGGAAGCTGTGGTACATATACACCATGGAATATTACTCAGCCGTTAAAAAGAATTCACTTGAATCCGTTCTAATGAGATGGATGAAACTGGAGCCCATTATACAGAGTGAAGTAAGCCAGAAAGATAAAGATCATTACAGCATACTAACACATATATATGGAATTTAGAAAGATGGTAATGATAACCCTATATCCAAAACAGAGAAAGAGACACAGATGTACAGAACAGACTTTAGAACTCTGTGGGGGAAGGTGAGGGTGGGATGTTTCGAGAGAGCAGCATGTATATTATCTAGGGTGAAACAGATCACCAGCCCAGGTGGGATGCATGAGATAAGTGCTCGGGCCTGGTGCACTGGGAAAACCCAGAGGAATCAGGTGGAGAGGGAGGTGGGATGGGGGACCGGGATGGGGAATACATGTAACTCCATGGCTGAGTCATGTCAATGTATGACAAAACCCACTGAAATGTTGTGAAGTAATTAGCCTCCAACTAATAAAAAAACTTATAAAAAAAAGATAGAAATATTAAAAGAACCAATAGATTTATATACACCTAAATGACAGTAAGGATCTCACACTAGGGAGGCAGCTGTGAAGAAGTAGATATGTGGCATACAACAGATTATGAGTATAAGAGGTTCTCCTCTGGAGTCAGCTTGTCTTGGAATCTTCCAGAAGCTTTCACATGCTGGTTGTGCAAATTCTCTGCACCTTAATTTCTCAGCATCTCAGTTTCCTCATCCACAGAGTACCAGTCTTACAAGGTTGTGAGGATAAAGTGAACTTATATGGGCTAAGCTTCTTGGGAAAGTGCTTGGCACAGAGAAAGCATTAACTGTTCTGGCTATTGCTACTGATAGTACTGTGAGCCACACAGTACTAGTAGGGGTACTGCAACCACTGTACTGTGCTTAGTCATTCAGTCGTGTCTGACTCCTTTTGATCCCATGGACTGTAGCCCACCAGGCTCCTCTGTCCATAGGATTCTCCAGGCAGGAACACTGGAGTCGGTTGCCATGCCGTCCTACTGGGGATCTTCCCAACCCAGGGATCGAACCCAGGTCTCCCACATTGCAGGCAGATTCTTTACCAGCTGAGCCACAAGGGTAGCCCAACCGCCACCACAGCTATTGCTAAATGTCTTATCTCTCCCCAGGTGGCCCCCAGACTCCTCCAGGGCAGCAACAACATCTCATTCTTGTAAGACCCTCACCAGTGCCTGACAGACAGTAGGCGCGTACACATTTGCAAGATTGCTATCAGTGCTTTCGTTTGATATATCGTTTCAAAACCGGAGTGAGAGGCAGCCAGAGGGAATGGGAAGAACACGAGCTTTGGAGGAAGGTGGCTTTGAATTCCAGTCCTGGTGCCTATCCCACCTGGGTGACCTCCGGCTGGCCTGTCACTGACTGAGTCTCCCTGGCCCTCAGGCTCCTCACGAGTGAGATGGCTTAATAATAGCGTATACCTGGCAAGGCCATTGAGAAAATAAAGGGGGTAATTCACATGACCCCACCTCTCCAGCCCTCAATAGATGTCCAACAATGCTGGCTCCTTAATGCTGCTCTAGGCTGACTTCATAGGGATGGGAAAGGCAAGTGCGTACTAAGGCTGCTCGGATGTTTGGGTCATAATGAGACATCGCCGCACATCTATTCTGGAGAAAGAAATGGCTACCCACTCCAGTATTCTTGCCTGGGAAAATCCCATGGACAGAGGAGCCTGGCGGGCTACAGTCCCTGGGTTCGCAAAGTCGGACACGACTGATCGATTAATACTTTCACTTTCACACATCTATTCATGGTACACCACAACTTGGACCAAACTCCTAACAGGAAACAGTCACTTAAAAAGCAGAATTTGCTAAGTTATGGATAGGTAGTAACTTCCTAGAGGCTGGGTTGTAGAAAACAAGGATGGGTGGGAGAGAGTAGAATTGAATAACAAAATGAGCAACAATAGCAATAGTGTCTGTGCTGGGCACAGAGCTAAGCATCTCACATCTATTAGCGCCTTTGTTCTTTACAACATGTGTGTGTGTGTGTGTGTGTGTGTGTGTGTGTGTGTGTGTGTGTGTGCACGCACATGCGTACTCAGTGGCTCAGTCAGGCCTGACTCTTTGCAACCCCATGGACTGAAGCCCCCCAGGCTCCTCCGTCCATGGGATTCTCCAGGCAAGAATACTGGATTGGGTTGCCATTTCCTTCTCCAGGGGATCTTCCTGACCCAGGGATCGACCCCAGGTCTCCCACACTGGCAAGCAGGTTCTTTCCCACTGAGCCACTAAGAAAGTCCATTCCCAATATAATAAACCCCAACTTAGAGATGTGGAAGTGAGTCTGAAAGCAGTGAAGAAACTCTCCCAGGGTCATAGATCAGGAAGCGGCCGAGCAAGAACTGCAGCCTCTCTGTTCCCAGGACTCCAACACTGAACTTGTCTGCTTTGAGGGAGATAGGGCACATGCACACACACATATGTGCATGCACACACGCCTCAGTGCCCCCCGCCCCGAGGCTCGGACGGGTATGTCTGCAGGGCTTCAGAAGTACTCACCCTCGCTTTGTCTCCTATAGAGAAGGAAAAGGGGCCTCGCACGGCACACCTGGGCGGAACTGAGCGCCGGAGTTCCGGCGTCTGCGCTCCCGGCTCAGCAGCTGCAGCCCTCATCCTTCCTGGACACACAAGCGTGTCTACACCAGTTATTCTTAAGTCTGTACTTTTCTGAATGAGTACACACCTCTACATAAAAATATACACACAAAAATAAAAATAA
The DNA here is from genome assembly GCF_963930625.1 of Muntiacus reevesi. NCBI lineage: Eukaryota > Metazoa > Chordata > Mammalia > Artiodactyla > Cervidae > Muntiacus > Muntiacus reevesi. The sequence goes on from NC_089266.1 coordinate 48,606,962, forward strand.
AGGCTCCAGAAGGTTGGGGAGCCAGAAGTCCGTGTTCAGGATCAGAGAGTAGTGAAAAGCAGGAAAGGCTCAGCTGTGCTGCCCTCTTGGGGCCGGCAGATGGCGGGGCAGGGGCAGGAGACCAGGGACAGAGCGGCCCCAGCTTGGTCTAAGCAGCAACCTTCACCCTCCCAAGACTGGAACACGCACGGGCCCGGGGAGCATCTTGGCGCTGGGTACCCTGGACCACCCTGCAGTGACGGGCTATCTGGTTATCTGATTGCTATTCTTCCTTGCAGGGTGGACAAGGCCTCAGCATTAGACAGGAGGGCAGACGGCATCATGATAGAGATGAGAAAACAGGACCAGTGGGACACATTCCTAGATCCTCTTAGTTAATCTCCGGAAGTTGTGCTTTGTGAATGGGCGAGGGCTCTGAGTGAAAATTTAATGCATGAGAGCAAGAGGGACAATGCAGAACGGAGTGACAAAGCCAGCTGTGGGTTGCATGAATCCACACGGTAGTGTACAAGCACTCATCTGAGAGTTGCAGAGGAAAGATGGCCAGACGCTCCCATGGAAACTTACAGGTTTTTTTCCAGGCCTGAGATCCTGGGTTTTGGTTTCGGAAAGTAAGAAGAAATCAAATGGTGAAGCCAGGCCCGCATTCAAGTGTGCAAGATTCAGCCGGGGAGAGCTCAGAAGCGCCACCAGGGGTATATGTTGTTGGGTGATGGAGCCAGCTCAGAGAGGGTTTCCTACCGCTCCTTTCTCACCTAATCAAACCTCCTGGCATTGACAGAGGGGAATTGGGGGTGGAGAGATCTGCCTCACCATTATCTCTGCTCTCGCGGCACCTTCTCCTCCCTTCTCTCCTCCCTCCCTCCCTTCTCTATCCCAGCTTTGCTCCCGCCTATGAAAAATCAGCAAATAAAAAGTTACATTAACCCCACCCTGACCTCACCAACATAATACACTGCAGGCTGATGTGCTGCCTTTGGAGCCTCGCTGAGAACCTGTCACTCTCCAATGTCCCGAGCACAGCCTGGGGAGCATTTACCGGATAATTAATATATTAAATGCATGAAAAATAGTTACACAGACTTCCCCTCCCCACCCAGGGAAGGGGGGTGGGATGCAAAAAAGACAGATTCAGGCTGTATACCATCAATATAACAGCATCCCCCGAATAGCCGTCATAAAAACTGTTCATAATTTTATAGCTTCATTCCTGTTGGAGCACCATAAAGGCAAGTCATATTTTTTACACTCAGGATGCCCCATAAAAAAAAAAAAAAAAAAAAAAGGAGCAAGAGAGAAAACGAGAACTTGGCAGGAGGTTCTTTACTCTCACCTGAGGGTGAGGGACAAGAAGGCGCCCCCCACGTTCGTCCTCTCTGACCCCCTTTTTCCACTTTTCTTGGCCTGGCTGTGAATTGTGATGAGTCTATCAGAATAATTATTAATTGCATGACTTTATTACTTTTTATTTGACCTTTTTTTTTTTTTTTTTGGCTGATTCTGTATTTGCCTTTTTGTGAGGATGGAGGTGGGTGGAGTTGGGGATGAAGTGCTTGGACACAGTCCTTCACCTTCCTTCTGAGAGGCTGGGGTATGAGGAGAGAATGATGGGGGTCTGGTTGGACCACTTGGATACGTGAAGTTTCAAGTGAAGAAAAGAGCAGGTGCTGTGGATGTGTATTTTTGGGGAGAGGGTAAGGGCCCCAAACTGGTTGAGGGAGACAGAAGGAAGAAGAGGGGCTGGCACATAGTAACTACAGTGTCCCCTGAGCTCCTGACCTTAAGTTGTCCTGGATGAAGTCCTCGGGGTCCCTCAAAGAAGCCCGGTGTTCCTGCAGTAGACTCTCCTGCAGACAGCTCCAGAGTGGGGGCAGGGAGCATTTGAGATTAGCTACAGACCCAGGCCTGCTCCCCGACCCTGTGAGCAGAGCGCTCAGAGTTCAGGAGACTCGTTCTCTAGTCAGCCCTGCACCGGCCCAAGAAGGCATGAACAGCAAGACGACCCGTTTACAGCAACACCCCCGAACACGTCCCTGGGCCTTCAGAGAGACACACCAGGCTCCCGATCCCGCTGGCCCCAAGAGGAACCTTTGCGGCTCTTCCTGACCCTGGAGAAGGAGAGCAGGTCTGGGAAGAGTTTCCCCTCTCCGCGGGGTCAGCTTCTGGAAGGAGAGAGACTCGCAGATGCGCATTCCCCAAGCATCTGTGAGGAGCTGCGGACGCATGGGGGAGACAGATACTCGGCGGAGAGACGCGCGAGAGACGCGCCCCACCTCCTGACACACACCCCGGCCCCCTGCCGGTTAAACCCCGGGGACCTGTGGACCAGTAGGAGAGGCTTGAAGAAGGCAGAAGAGGCGTGAGAAGGGCCGGAGGGCGGGACTGCGGGTACGCACGGCTACGTGGTCGCTGGCCGAGGTGCTGAAATGGGAGCTTTCCGGCAGGCCCTGAGTTTTCCCGCGGGCTTCCAGTTTGACCTTACAGGGTTAGGCTGGCACGCCCCTCCTCCATGAGGATCCGCCACTTTGATGGGCTTGGGGTGATTTCTTCAAGGCTAAACTGAATGGTGTGTGCCTCCCCTTCTTGGGATTTCTGCAGCTTACCTGCTTTCAGTCGCCCTGTTTTCCCTGTTAGGGTAGAAGCTAAAAGACACTATGTCACTCCAATCAAGACTGGGGCACCTGTCCCCGCCCCACCCCCCAGTCATACTGGCGTACCTCCCTGAGGCCAAGGGGCATATCTTCCTCAGCAGTCTGGGAGCTCTGCTGTTTCCTACCAGAGAGGCCTTTTTCTCGGGCTGTTACGCTCATCAGACTGAAATCTCTCCAAGACATACTCTGTCTCCCCATCAGACTGGGATTTTACTATGCCAGGCTTATGCATCTCTCACCAGGTTTAGAGCTCCCTTGAAGCAAGAACTGCCTCTACCAACAAACTGGGGTCCTCTCCCTCACCCTTAGAACAAACGCTGTGTGTCTCCTCTACCAGACCTCTCCCCTACCTCATGGGTAGGTAGGGGCTGTTTCCCCAACCAAATGAGAAGCCCTCCATCCTGATCAGAAGCTTGGTTTCTCTCACTAGACTAGAATGTCTCCCAGAATGGAGTCTGGAATCCCCTCATAATACTAGTCCCCTCCCCAACACACACAATAGGCACTAAAATTCCTTCTTAAGACTTGCAGCCCCTCAAGGGACAAGGGTTCCACCAACAAGCCAGAAGTCACTCAGGTCAGAGCTTGAGTTTCTCTCATAAGATTAGGGGCCTCCAGGGTAGGGATTATGACTGCTACATAGGACTTTAAGGCCCTCAAGAACAGAGGTTCCCCCACTACACTGGAAGCTCCCACACATGAGGTTTCCCTTGGTCAGGAAGTGTGTGTATCCTTTGTTCGATCCTGCACCCAGGAGAAGTGTTTGGTTCCTGCTGTAGTTGAGTCTGACCACACCATCTGTGAACAGGGGAAAACAGACTAACATGATTGGTCCCCTCCATGTGCTAGCCATGGTCCCAGGCTTTTCACACCCATTATCTCCTGGCCTCCCCACCATCTTGCATCGCAGGTATTCTTATCCCCTTTCCACCAGTGAAATGAGACTAATACCCAGGGGTCCTGCTCCAACTCCCTCACCCCCCAGTCCTGACCTCCCCCATCCCTCACCTCCCCCATGCTCTAGCCCAAGCCTGATGATCCATCCCATAAAAGCAGCCAACTCAAAACCAAAATCCCAGGGCTTGAGAGAAATCAGCCTTCAAGCAAAGAAGAAACTGTACATGGGTACATTCTTCCATCTCCTTGAATATTCAGGATTGTGGGCAATAGGGGGGCTGGGCCTGCAGGTAAGCAGGGGACTACATTCTCTCTAGAAGCCACTGTTAGCTCTGTGATACTGTATGCACTGGGAAAAGGGGAGATGAATGGAGAAAAGGAAGGCCACAGGGGTGCTCTTTGTAAATCAGATTTTATGGTTCCACTTTTCCTTTTTTTTTTTTCTTGCTAAATCAAAACCTAAGCCCTCCTCCTCCTTCTTATTTCCAACTTAGTGTCTCAACATGGTGGACTGAGAGCAGCTATTAGCATCTCTGTATTATACATGGTCTGTGTGTATGTGTTCAATAAAAACAGGCCCACCTCCTCTTCAGACCAGAACTAAAAATAGAGGGTGTGGGGGTGGGGGAGATGCATCTCTTCCCCAAAAGGAAAAGCATCAACTAATTTGAAAAATATTTAAGAAACTCTGGGTCGTCATCCACTCGCCTCTCCCTGCTCCATAATTACACTGCAGTGCCTGATATTTTCATGGGACATTAAACCAGGAGTCAGGTGATGGGTTCCTTCCGTCTACGCCTATCCGTTAGCCGCCAGGCCCCCGCGGACCTTGACATTATTAATAGTCCTATTCATTAAGTATTACTCTTGTAGAATGAGTAGCATAATATTGGCCTGGAGATAGGAACAGGCAGAAGGAATAAGTCAAATTAATTTTCCGGAGCAAACGCCCCGGTTCTGTAAATGACATTCTGTACTGTTAGCATTTTAAATGTGGCACAAATGGCAGGAGACACAATTTGAAAGCAAAATACTAGAAGACATGGCTCAGGGTGGAACGTGGCAGCAAGAAAGTCTAAGAGCGTCGGGGACCTGGGGGTGAGAGGGTCTGGCCCATGTAGTCATGGGAAGAGGGGGATTTTTTTAAATAGGCATTTATTTTAAATGCAGGTGAGGGAGGAGGGTGGTAGGAGGGTAGGTAGCAAGGTCTGTGTGTGTGACAGTGTGTGAGTGTTTGGAGGAGTGTCTCGTGGAACAAGAAAGAGGAATCAATCACTGTTTTCCTTCCCCCTCTCCAGCCCCAAGGGAAGGGTTGGAGCTGAGGGCTTTCTGCTACTTACTCCCTAAGTGGGAGCTTTTCACCCCTTCCAAGCCTTTCTGATCAGGTCTAGGGAAGGCTAACTCATGAATTCTTTGATAGGTAAGAACATTCAACTTCTATTCGTTTGTACAACAATACATGCCAATTCTGAGACAGATCCTGTTTTATACTTCAGAGTGGGTCACACACAAATTGGTTGGGGCTTCCCCAGTAGGCCAGTGGTAAAGAATCTGCCTGCAATGCAGGAGATGCAGGAGACTCAAGTTCGATCCCCGGGTGAGGAAGATCTCCTGGAGGAGGAAATGGCAATCCACTCCAGTATTCTGGCCTGGAGAAGCCCATGAACAGAGGAGCCTGGTGGGCTACAGTCTGTGTGGTCACAAAGAGTCAGACATGACTGAGTGACTGAACATGCAAGGCAGCCTACATATAAATTGGTTAGGCAAGGCATCATACCCTTAAAGCTTAGACCAGTGGTTGATTGAACCAGGAGGAGCCCAAACTGTGGTATAGTGCAGTTTCTAATAAGGGCAATGAAAGAAGGAAATGTAAAGGCTATAGGGTGTTCAAGATAGAAAGAGTCCATTCCACTACAGGATGCTTGCTAGAGGTGATAACGTGAACCTGGGCTTTGATGGGTGAGCAGAATTTGGACAAGAAATAACAGAGAAAGGCAATTCAGATGAAGAGAGTGAGATGAACCAAGACTGGAGGTATCTGAGGGAGCAATGTGAATGAGGAACAGTAGGTCATCATCCAGGATAGAAAGTTTGGAAAGGGTCATCAATAGAGATGACATTGGGAAGGCCACTCTCAGAAAGTCCTGTCTGGGAGGATGGTGCCTTTTTGGAAGTTTGTACTCCTGCCTCATTCTCCCCAAGACACAAGGGAAGGTGCTTTGTGGGGGTCGGGGGAGAACACTATGGACAGCAGGACATGCCTTGGATGGTTTCTGGGTCCAAACCATTGCATCCCAGTCAGTGGCTAGGCAAACCAGCCTGCCTGGAAATAAGATTGCTCCTCAACAAATTAGGCTGTAGGCAAGGAAAAAGACAAATGCCCACTTATACGACCTTACTATTCCCACCCAGAAGCCAGAAGCAGAACTTCTTTCTATTTAATACTCACTTATCAGTGAGGTTTTTTGTAGTCTAACACCCATCACTACCTAAAGTACTCTCAAGTGTTTCAAAAATCCCCAGAGGACAGGCAGAGACTTCACCCTGGCCTCATGCCTGCCTGGGTTCCTACATAACTAAGTTCTTGTCCTCCTTACTCCATCCTCATACAAGTTGAGGAAGGCTTTTTTCTCCTCCTCTTTGAGCAGGGCAATATCTGAACTTACCTGGATCCTGACTAGGATCTGAGGCCATTCCAGACCTAAGTAAACAAAATTCCTGGGGTACAGACCCTAGAATCCATCCTTAAGGAACTCAAAGAACAGAGATAAATACACAAACAACTTAATACAGTGCAGTGCACATTTAAAATTTTAAGTCCAAAATAGCTATGACTTACATAGCAATCTGGAGTAGGCATTGGCAACCCACTCCAGTATTCTTGCCTGGAAAGCTCCATGCACCTCTGGAGAAGCCTGGCAGGCCCATGGGGTCACAAAGAGTTGGACACCACTGAGCAACTGAACACGCACATGCATGCACACACACACACATACACATACACACACACACACATAGCAATCAGACACTGTTCTAGGTAATTTTATATATATTAGCTCATTTAATCTTTATATCAACCTTATGAGGTCAGTATTGTTATCATAGGGGTTAACTTGCACAAAGTTACAACAGTAATAAAGTGGCAGGTCCAGGATTTAAATCCAAGCAGCTTGGCTCCAGAGTCCATGCTCTTAATGGCAGCCAAGGCCTAGGGGACCCAGGTCAAGGGAGATAGTCTAGAAGATTCTTAGGATCAGAAAACCCACATATGTGAGCATCTCAGACAATGAATCCCTCTTCCCCAAGTACAGGGTAGGAGATGCTTCCTTAATTCTGCCTGGTCTGAGTTTGGCCTTGGCTTGTCTGGGGCAGAGAGTTACAGAGCCAAGATGCCAACTCATCTTAGTCCTTGCTTCTGGCACTGGCCCTGTTCATGCTACTATGAAAAAGAGAGGGGTGTAGTAGAAAAAGCACTGGATTGGGAGTCCAGAGCCTGATCCACCCCTATGGATCTTGGAGAGGCCATGGCCTCTCTGAGCCTCAACTCCTCATCTGCAAAATGAAGAACTTAAACTAGGTGCTTATCTCTGAGCTCTGATATGTTACTAAAGGGATTCTTAACATTGGAGGCACACTGGAATCACCCAGGTTCTTATTGGTTTTTTATCAATAAGAACACCAGCGTTTGGGTCACACACACCCCAGGCCAACTGAATCATAATCTCCTGAGATATAACCCTAACACACACTGGCATTTTAAAAACCTCTCCCAGTGATTTTAATGTGCTTTCATAGTGTATAGAACCCAGGTGCATTGAAGAACTAAGGCTGTACTCCCCTTCTGGTCAGAGATCTCAGAAACTGGTGACCAGAGCTGTGGTTGGAAGGTTGTGGGGTTTAACAGATAAAAAGACAATCACAGTTGACCCAAGAGTTCCAGAGTAGCCTCAGAGCCTACAGAAAAGCAGCCTCTTAAAAATGACTGACTAGAATAAAACCACGATTCTATGGGCTTCTCCAAAGTGAGGACTACATGAAGGTTTCAGGACATAGGGTCTGGCTCATCCTTCTTCCTCCTAGCATTCAAGTCCCTTAATGGCTGGCATCTCCCCCCATTTTTGGAGTTGTCTCCCTCCTTAACTTCCTCCCAGATAACTGGGATGCCCATCTCCCTCCAGATCCCATTGGGCACCACGTCTTTTGAGAAACAGTAGAGAGAAGGATCTCTTCCACCTAATCCCAGAGGACAAGCCACATCGCCCCCCAACAGAACTGAATAAATACATTTAGCACCGCCTCTGCCTTTTTTTCCCCAATTTAGTATTGTTTAATATGCATTTAATCAGGCCATTCGGTATTACAGCGGCTGTGTAGCGTGACTCCCCCCACGGGCGCGGGGGGAGGGCGTTATAGGCCATTAGGCTAAAGTAATATGTATGAGGAGTCACTTTTCCCCAGGGCGCAGTAACTATTTTTGCTCCCCAGTCGCCCCCATTAAATCATTAAACCTCATGACTATACTTTCTGAACTCTACCATGATCTTTAAAAAGCCAAGCATTAAAGGGCAGCTGTCACCCTCCACCGCCCAGGCCTCGCGCTTTATGTATTCACAGCATTAAGTCCTTTGTCAGTCTATACATCATTGGTGCTGGGGTGGGGGTGGGTGGGAGGTAGTTGCAGCGCTTGAGGCGTCGATCCGGCCCCTAGTTTTCCCCTGGGGAGGACCCAAAGGGTCTGATGATGGACCGCTCCTTAAGAGAACGCAGGTAGCAACGCAGGGCTGCCAGGCAAGAGGGGCGAGGTTGCCGGCGTCTGGGGCTGTCCATGGTGCTGAAGTCCTGTCCCACCGACGGACGTTATCCTCTCTTCCCTTCTCTAACCAACTACACATTGCTTTCTCAACTGGCAAGCCACTGCACAACCAAATATATCCCCCCAAATCCCTATTTTTCTCCTCTATAAAGTGGGTATGATACTGCCCAAGGAAAGCTGTGTAGTAGCAGAAAGATCTGTGGATTAGGACTTAAAAATAGGCTAACCACACTTAGACAAGTCTGAGCATCAGTTTCTTCTGCGACAAACAGTGATAATGTTGGTCACACAAGGTTGTTAGATTTAGAGGATTTATATTTGTTAGCTATTTGCAAACCACAAACACTGCATATGTAATAATATATTAATGTGTTCGTGATAACTATTGATATTAATTTTGCTGTTACTATTTAGTAAATATTTATTTTACACTGTTACTACTATTTATTGTTATTCTTGTGGATAGGTGTTACTCAAGAACCATTTTCCAGGAACTTCCTTCTGCCCTAGGAAATCTCCCACAGGGAGGAAAAAAGAGGACCCTTACCAGCAGAAAAAGAGACCTGGCATGTTTTAATGTATTCCCTTCCTATGAGTTGAAGTAGAGAAGACCCTTGAGTCCCTTCTCCCAAGACCCAGTCCCAACCCTGTGGGGTCCCTACCCAACCCTTATTTCAACTCCTCAGTCCTCACCTCTGACACACAGGTGCTTTTCTTGCTCTGAATCTCACCATCAAAAACCTGGGCAGGGAAGGGTTAAGCATCTCAGCAACCCCCAGCAGGGTCCTCCTCACAGGCTGGGAAACAATGGAGCCATCAGTCTATATTTGACCTTTGCTCCTGTGGCGTTTATGACTTATTCCTCTCCTCCACAGCCTGCTGTGATTCAGCCTTCAATCTCCCACCTCTTGCCAGAGTGTAGCTGGCCCTCCCCCAACATCCTCCCCAGCCTCTTAGGCCTCCTTCCTTCCCCTTTTCTCACCTTCCTTCTTCACCTTTCCCAGATTCCTTCCTCATTTGCTTGTATTTCCCCCCTCCCTATATTTCCTTTTCAAGCTCTCCACCCCAACTTCCATTCTCTCTTTCTTTCTTTCCTGCCTTTTCTTCTCTTCCCTTCCTTCCTCCCTCCTTGCTTTTTCTTTCTCTTACCATACTAATTTATCTGTGGGCATGCCAGATATGGGTAAGGATTCTTAGAAAAATCTCAACTTGCCCTCTTCTCTTCAGTTAATAACCTCAAAGTTATAGACCCCTTTCTGCTCACCCCTCATCCCTGGCATCATTATTTCCAAAAGTGGACATAGTTAGCAAAATGAAGGTGTGAGGAATGGGGAGGGTGTTGTATCAATTCATGAGGTGAGGGCTCTTCAGCGGTGGGGGTAGTGTCACTCAGACTAGAAAAGAGATGAATGGAGGGTCTTATCAAAGAGGAGGAACCCTGGTGGGTATAAAAAAGGAAAAGAGTACAAGGGCTTAAATATCAGAAAGAACCAGACTTCAGCCTGAGCTCATCCACCTACTAAGTGACCTTGGACAAGCGCCTTATCCTATTTGAGCTTCTTCCTGCCCTGCAAAATGGGAGTTAATAATATCTGCCTTGACTTGGCTTGCATGGTTGTTATAGGGATCAAGAAACAGAAAGAGTATAAAACTGTGTTGTAAACTGTAGAGGGCTGGATAGATACAAAGTGGAAGGTTGTATTATTTTTTTCTTGGAGACTCATCTGGCTAGCATGCTTCCACTCCTTGCCTTGCCTCACCTCTCCCCACCCCACCCCTGCATCTGGATGGAGGAAGCAATGATCTATAAGTTTGAGGTTATTAGCTGGAGAGAAAAGGGCAAGCTGAGATTTTTCTAAGAGTCCTTACCCAGATCTGACAATAATCCCATAGCACCTTCCTATTTAAAAAGCATTGAGACAGCTTTTCACTTTTAAAACAGCCTTATGGATGGAGGACACATCATTGACCCCATTTCATGGATGTGGGCAACAAGGCTTAATTAAGCAGGTTTTAAGTGACTTGTCCAAGACCATTACACCAGAAAGTAATAAAGCCAAGACTCAAGGCTAAGTTTTCAGTCTCCGAGTTCATTGCTCTTTCCACCAACTCCTATGATTTCTCACTTGCCCTGAGGTCCCCCTGGGCAAAAGGGCATCCGTCTGAACCAGCCTTACCTACCTTGCACTGTCAGTTTACAAGCCTACCTTCCTCCAGCAATGGTGAGTTCCATGAAAGGAGAGAACATGTCTGATGGGCACTTGGTGAATTGTTTGCCATGAATGAATGAATGAATGAATGAATGAAACCCTGCCCCACTCCATCACATAGAGTGTTACCCTTGCGTGCAGGGTTATGTCCCAGAAGGTGAATTACAACTTGGTCTTCTTCACAACTCCGGAGGACTCTGGGCTCTGGCATGAGAGTCTCTCTGGAGGAGGGGTCCAGTCTGCCACCCCTCTACACACACACGCGTGCATTGCTTGGCCCCCGCCCCCAGCTCTGTGACAGCAGCCTCTGTAATGAATGACTCTGCAGCGGGGCCCAGCAAAAGGACAGGAGGGCACGAGACAAATCATAGCTGCCAGGCGCTAATCTTCCCCTGGGAAAGTCACCTCCACCCCCCTCATCCATCACTGGGCACTGGGCTGCCACTATACCCCCACCACGTACACACCCAAGACAACAGTGGACGCACGTGAGAGTGCCCAGAGAGGTGGGCTACAGCATTCACGTGGGAGCTTCTTACACAAGCAGAGCAGCGCATGCAAAACCAAACCAAAAAAGCAAAAGGCCATTAGCGCTCTATACAAGGCCCTGCCTCGGTTCTCCCACCCCCAGGAAAAGTGACATCTAATGATCCCATATAGACCCACTGAGCCATACATTTGTTTAATTGCCTAAGAAATGTTTGTTGAGAGTCTATTTCAGGTAAAGCAATGTGGAACAGAGGACACGGAAGTGAACAGAAGAGGGTCTAGTCATGAAGGAGCTCACAGTCCAGCAGGAGAGCTGAAACAGACCAAGGGATGTGGGGAGGAGAGGGACATGGGTGTGAGAGAGGAGGAGGATGGAGAGTTAAGGGAGGGATTTTTCCCAGCTGAAGGTGCAGGACCAGCTTCATGAAGGAAGACCTTGAAGGGTGAGTGGAGTTTGCAGGGATAGGAAGAAAGCCATCCAGGAGCAGCAAGCCAGGTGAATCAAGGCAGAGTGTGACGGCAAAGCGTGCCTATGAGAGAGGAAAGAAGTGGTTCATGAAGGGGGCAAAGAGAGATGAGACTGACATCTGTTCACTGGAAGCCACATGCTTCCCCATGTCCATCGATCCCAACACACACACACACACACACACACACACACACACACACACACACACACACACACACACACACACACAGCATCTCAGCATCAGGAGAGAGAGGAGCTGGTCCAAATTTGGCCAGAGATCAATGGCATGGAGATGTGTCCAGCCACCGGTACATCTTCAGAGAAGGAGCTTTGGAGGCGTGGACCTATATCCACAAGCCATGTCACTGTCGAGCTACTCTGCATTGTTACCCTGCAGGCCAGTGCTCACTGCGAACCATTCTTAGTGCTTCACCGAATCATGAATTCCCACTAGAATGTAAGCCCCACAGGGCATGGAATGTCTCACTCACTGCTAACCCTCCAGAGCTCAGAACAATGGCTTGGCACACAGGTGTTTGATAAACTTTCAGTGAATGAATGATTGAGCTCATGGCTTCGTTTAATAAGGTGGTTATGTTATAAGAAGATTTCCCAGGTGGCGCAGTGGTAAAGAATCCATCTGCCAGTGCAAGAGACACAGAAGACGCAGGTTCAGTCTCTGGATCCGGAAGACCCGTTCCAGGATTCTTGCCTGGGAACACCCATGGACAGAGGAGCCTGGTGGGCTAGAGTCCATGGGGTCGCAAAGAATTGGACATGACTTGAACATGCACACACAGGCATGCTGTAAGATAGACATAAATATTACCCACCCACCCTCATTTTATAGAAAACTCATCTTGGAGAGATTCAAAAACTCCAACTGGTCAGGCAACTAGCAAGCGGAGGGTCCTCAATGCAAACCCAGCTTGGTCACCAAGGCAAGCTCTCTGCCAGCTATGCTAAGAGCAGCAGCCCTGCCTCTGGCTTTTGTATCTCTGCAGTTGTGGTTATGTTTCAAGAAGGTATAATTTGAGCCTTCTTTTTCATAGGCTGCATAATCATGAACTCTGATAACAGGCACTAATATATTCACTGTCTACAGATACACACCCTCAGTCAGCCCACTTCAAGGAAGCCCAATACAAACAAGAACACCCAATTTTCAAAGTAGGTAAGTCTAGGAGTTCTCCTTTGCTTTATAGAAGAATTCTTGGCACTATAAATAAGAGGTGTTAATAAAGCAGTGTTTTAAGTAGCAGAACTTCCTGGACACAGCTATGCTTATCCACAGGGGACAAAGGATGGAGTGTCGACACTGGCATTCGTGGACCACCCGCTGTGTGCCAGGCATTTTAGCTCCTTGTAGAGGAGATAGTTTACCCCCGCTTTAGAGATGAGGAAACTGAAGAACATGAGAACTCCCTGGCGGTCCACTGGCTAGGATGCCTACCATGCCTCCACTGCCAAGGGCCTGGGTTCAATCCCCGACTGGGGAACTAAGATCCCACAAACTGCAAGGAAAGGCACAGCCAAAAAAAAAAAATGGGGGAACTGAAGATCAGATTCAACACATTTAGTCATTCAACATTTGCTCATTCTGGCTCTGTGCAGGCCCCAGGAAAGCAGATATATAGGGTTCATCTTTGTGCCTAGCCCCCTCCCTGACCCCTCCCTGCCCAAGGGCACTTGTGTTCTAATGGGGAGAGATAGGTAATAAACAAATGAATAAGTGCACAAATCTTCAAGAAAATGTCATGTTGTGATAAGCTATGAAGAAAATGCAGAGGGTGATAAGAGAGAGCTGGGGTGTATCATGCAGATACGGAGGCATTTAGGGGACTCCCTTGGGCCCCTCAGCTAGAAGCTGGCTGACTTCATTTCTTGCTCTTCCACCTCAATACAAAAAAAAAAAAAAAAAGGGAGGGAAGAAGAACGAAGGAAACAGGGAGGAAGGGAGGGAGGCCTTCAACCTCCAAATGGGCAGAAATCCAAATGGAAAAGAGTTGCTAGAGAAGCAAAGCGTATGTGAAGCCATTGTCCATCACACACCCCTCTGCAGTTATCTCCAGAGCCCTGGCACTAACTCTCTGTGAAAACAGGGAAGTGATCTGTAAAATTCCAGCTCACCCTGCTTGGTGGGAGCCCTGGAGCAAGGAGGTCTGGGGCCATGGGGGGAGAGGGCGATGCAGGCTGACAAAGTGAGGCTTGGAGAGGGATGAGGAGCCAGGCCTGTGGCTCACCTGCCCAAGGGCACGTGGCTTCCGGGGGGATGTCTGATCTCTTTGCACTCCAGGCTCCCCATCTGTCAGCTGGGGATGGTGATGGGCCCCCACTTTGAGGGCTGTGGGAGGAGGAAGCGCATCAGCGCGCACCGCCGTCTACTGTGGAGGGACCATCTGAAGGTCTTCTCACGTGCAGGGGCTGGAGGAACTGAGGGTGCAGACGGCAAAGAGGGCAGGAGGGAGAAGAGGGGTGCAGAACTGGAGAGCGGTGGGGGGAAGAGAGGAGATGAGCAAAGAGGAAGCAGGTGTGCGCACCGTGACCAGGCTTCCCTTCAACCTCCCCCAAAGCTTAATAGATTTCTAAATGGGCTTATTATCACCACCTATGAATTCTTTTAAAGGACCTAATTATCAATATAAAACACCAAACTAGCTAATTAGGTTTCCTGAGTGGGCCGTGACACAGGTGCAAACAGGCTCTCCCGATGGTAGTCCTGGCGAAGCCTGCAGACCCGGATCAGTGGTTGGGAGGTGGGGGGCAGTGGGGAGGGCTGCCCATGGCCCTCAGTTAGGCCGGTAACTGCAGGGCCCCTCCTGCCACAGCCAGGTCTTTGGAGACGCCCGCTGCCTGACCTCTCTCTCCGTGTGGCCTGGAGCCCAGGGCCCACAAAATAGGGTCCAGCTACCCTTGCACCCCTCTGGATTAGGGGCTGAGGATGAAGCAAGCGGGTGTCCCCAGAGTCCAGCTTGATGTGGGGGGCACTGCATACAGGCAGAGGGGTCAAGGAATCAAGCCGTTGGCATCCCTCCCTCCACTCCTAAGCAGAAATGCCCAGGGCAGGGGCTACTGAGCTGCTGAGAAAATGCGCTTGTCCTACACATCATTGGAGGGATTGTGGTGGGGCGTGTAATAACATGACAGAGATGGCTACGCCCCTCCCCCACCAGATCACAGGAGCCCTGTAGGCGGCGAGGGCCCGAGTTCTCAAGGACTGGATGGCGCTCACTTGAAACCCTGTCTCCACTACAGCGATTTCCAAAGTATGTTCCCCCGAGCCCCAGAAAGCATCAGCATCATCTGGGAAATTGTTGGCTAGGCAGACCATCGGATACCACCTGGGGCGGGGCCTAGCAAACGGTGGGGGGTTTTATTATTGTTATTTATTTATGTATTTATTTGGTGGCATTGGGTCTTAGTTTTGGCATGCAGGCTCTTCCTTGCATCATGTAGGATTTTTCTGATGAGCCCTCCAAGAAATTCAGAGGCTGGCTCCAGCTTGAGAACCTCTGCTCTCGTGTATATGTACAGGAGGAGGTCATTCATCAGCGCATCTGCCGATGGTGCTGCCGCTGGCTTGGGGGGTGGGGGGCGGGTGCGGAGAGGCCTGTTTCTTAAATTAAACTAAATGATGGCCATTAAGGGGGCGTCCCCTGCACATAATTAATTCTCCTTTAGCTAAAAGGGGCAGGTGAGAATTGGACAGCTACTGATGATCTCGGCGTGCCGCACCCTCATTCTCTGCCACCCTCCCATCTCCAGGGTCCTTCTCTGGGGACTCCACCCCTCAAGTCGGGTTCTCCTTCTGTGCAGCCACCCCAGGGGAGTCTGAGCTTTGTTAGCTACCTGGCACTCACTTCTCCAAGAACCACACCCCTGTCCCCTTCTCCAAGTCACTCACCCCTCTCAACAAGTCTGCCCTCATCCCCCCAGTCCTCTGCAGACACACGGGGTCCCCATGTCCCTCTTTCATCAGAGCACTTCCGCTTTACCCAGGTTGGCACGTTAAATTCATGGGCAGAATTTTGTTTACTATTTAAACCACAGGTGCCACAACATTAAGAGATGTAAAAATCTTGGAGCTTGAAATCCACACCCTAGGCCTTTCCAGATTCGATGGACTAAGGGAAACCAAACTCTTGGAGTGGATCAGGCCATCCTTTACTAGCTGTGCGACCCCACCCAAGTGCACTCACCTCTCTGAGCCTCATTTCCACAGCTCTCAGATATGGGTGATGCCACCCATCTCATTAGGTTTTGGTAAGGATAAACAGAAACTGTATGTGGGAAGCCTCCAGGCAGAATCAGTTCCACATCAGGGCTGGGGACACACTCCCCCCCCCCAACTCCCTCCAGTGGGTTCCAGATAAACCCAAATGGGGCTCATTCTTTGGGTCTCAGCAGCTCACCCCCTTTATACCGTTAATAAATCCTGGAATCCAGATGCTAGGCCAAGTTCAGTACAATTCAATAAACCTTTTCGCAGGTACCTGCTGTGTGCCAGGTGCCTTGACAATGGGTGAAGATGCAGAGACAGAGCAAGAAAGGACCTTGTACCCCAGAAGTTCGAGTGTGGTAGGACAGATGCATTTGTAATGCATCTTTAAGAAGACAGGAAGAAGCAGGGTGGTACCCCAAAAGAGAGTAGCCTTAGAGACAGACCTGGGTTCATATCTTGACTTTGCCACCAGGAAACAAGCTAACGCTGTGATTTTTACAGTAGTCATGCATGGATGTGAGAGTTGGACCATAAAGAAGGCTTAGCAACAAAGAACTGATGCTTTCGAACTGCGGTGCTAGAGAAGACTCCGGAGAGTCCCTTGGACTGCAAGGCTATCAAACCAGTCAATCCAAAAGGAAATCTACCCTGAATATTCGCTGGAAGAACTGATGCTGCAACTGAAGCTCCAATACTTTGGCCACCTGGGGCAAAGAACCAACTCATTGGAAAAGACCCTGATGCTGGGGGAAAATTGAAGACAGGAAAAAAAGGGGTGACAGAGAATGACATGGTTGAACGGCATCACTGACTGAATGGACATGAGTTTGAACAAGCTCCAGGAGATGGTGCAGGACAGGGAAGCCTAGCATGCTGCCGTCCATGGGATCACAAGGAGTTGGACACGACTGAGCGACTGAACAAAAAAACGTTGTGCAAATTACTTAATCTCTTTGTATCCCCTTTTTCTCATTTATAAGGTGGGGAAAAGGAACTTCAAAGGATGAGGCTTGTAGATGTTGTGGGTAAGTGCCTGGCATGTGTGTAGGCTCAGAAAATGCTGGCATCATTATCATCATTATGAACGCAGTGGGCTTCCTCATTCTCCAGGAACCCACCCTTCCTCTGCAGGGTCAGAGGCTGCACCATCCTGGTGGCCCCAGGCTTTGGAGTTAACCAGATGATCCTTTAATACACAAAGAAACCCCAAATAACTTAACCTCAGCCGCAGCACAGAGGGCCCGGCTGCCCGGCGAATACTGGCCCCGAATCCTGTGCTCCATTATTGCGTCTGAAAATCCGTTAACATTTCACACAATTTCCTGCACAGCAGTGCGCTTCATAATGCTGGGAGCCAAGCCGGCCCAGTAATTGGGACTGGAGTGGGGCAGAGTCCAAAGCAATTAATCCAACCTCCTTCCTTGTTTGCGCCAGGATAAGCCTGACGGGGTGGAGAGTAATTGGAAAGGAGCGGCCTCCATCCCCAACTCGGAATTAATATTTTCCTGTCCTGATTTAATTCCGCCCGGGAACAGTGACACAGAGACACGCCGTGTCAAGCGCTAAGTAATCCACCCTGAGCCACCTGGGGAGGATCGAAGGACTTTTCCTTTTCCTTAGGTTGGCGGGGGGTAGAGGGGAATGGCGGCTAACAAGACAGAACCTCACAAGTTGGAGGGCCTTCCAAGGACATCTGAAGCCGAACTTTCCTCTCCCCCAACCCCACCCAGTGCAAGAACATGCCACAGAGGAGACGGACCTGAGTTCAAATCACGGCTTTGGGACTTCCCTGGCAGTCCAGTGGTTAAGACTCTGTGCTTCCAGTACAGGGGACAGGGGTTCGATTCCTAGTTAGGAAACTAAGATCTCACTTGCAGAGCAGCAATGGGCCAAAAATACATATATGTAAATCCTGGCTTTGCTACTTAGAGGTGTGACCATGGGCAAATCATTTAAACCCGACTGAGCCTCAGTTTCCTCATCTGTAAAATGGGGATGAATAGTACCTCCCCATTAATGATTGTCATCAGATGCATTACAATAAACACAAGGCACTTAATACCTATATAATGGTCTGTCAATGGTTGCTATGTTCCCTCTTGTTCTAGGTTTTATGACCAGGAGCCAAGCACAATGGTAAGCATGAAGAATATCACACAAGGAAAAAAAAAAGAAAGAAAGAATGCAAACAGAAACAAAACCAGGGGCCCAGGGCTTCCCAGGTGGCTCAGTCATAAGGAATCTGCCTCCCAATGCAGGAAACAAGGGCTGGATCCCTGACCCTGGAGGATTCCACATGCCTCCAGGCAACTAAACGGGTTCACTACAGCTGCTGGGTCTGTGGTCTAGAGCCCAGGAGTCACAACTACTGCAGCCCCTGCCCGGCATCAATGAGAAGCCTGTGCACTGCAACCAGAGAGCAGCCCCCATTCACCATACCTGGGGAAAAGCTTCCCCAGCAACCAAGACCCAACACAGGCAAAAATAAATAAGTTAAAAAAAAAAAAAAAACAGAGGCCCAGCGTTGTAGGAGCTTGAATTCTAGTCCCATATAGCTAGAGCTTGTTGTATACAGTAGGCGTTTGATATGCACTGGCTCTCTGCCTTGTGCCGATGGCATCCCTGGGCAGGCGCGCGTTCGGCCTCTGCCTGATCACGTCCCGTCACTGTGCTGCTGACGCCTCTGCCCACGTTATCAGCCTCCTCCTGGGCTTCTGGCTGCCTCCCTGTCACCGCATCCCCCCACCCCAGCTCCACCCGGTTCTCGCTCCATTCTAGGGCCAGTTGGAGAGAGACACGTCCAAGCACTGCATCTGGGACTCAGGAATGTGCAGATTTCTGCTGGAGACCCCTGTATAGCTGAGCCTTTTCCCAACTGGCTCGGCCAAGGTCTCGTGGAAGGAGGGCTCCCAGCCGTATCCCCTCTCATCCCCCGGGCGCTGTCCGCAGGGGCTCGGGCATGTTAGGTGAGGAAGTGGGGAGGAATTAACCTCAACTACCAAGGAGGTTCCCTTCCGTGTCCCACATCCCATCGGTTCCTGGAGCTCCCTTTCACCTCCCCAGCAAACCATTTCCAATGAACTCTTGTCCCCAAGACTGCTTCTGGTTGACGTCAAACTGAGACTATCGTGTATTCTGTAGGCCCTGAGGCCCGCGTGGCCCCATTGCAGGGCCCCTCTAATGAAAGTCAGCACCAAGAGACAGAGGGGGAGGACATGCCTCCTGACCACCGGGCAGCATGAGCATCCCAAGGCTTTTGAGGTGTTGGCAGAGGTGCCGGGTGGAAGGGCAGATGTTTCCCAGGAGGTGGGGCGGTGGGGGGCAGATTTATTCACAAGTGAGCTGAGACCCCTACTCACCCAGGACACCCAGACTTACAGGCTCACAAAGGGGCAAAAACCAGGGAGGTCTGGTTATTCGTGTTCCCCCCACCTACCCAACAGGTGGAAGGAAAAGCTTCATGGGTGGGAAGGAAGACGCCTCATTGGGCTCCCAACTCCCCCAAAAAAAGTCAAAGCAGAGAGTTGCCAGAAAAACCGTGTGTTCCACAAAACTGCAGGAAAACACTATGCAAATGTCAAACTGATGAGGAGGTGGGGGAGCAGGCCAGGAATAAACCAAACATTAAATCACATCAGTAGGAGAATAATAGCTAAACTCCTTCTTGCTTGTAGCACTCAATTCTGCAGTCGATACAGGCTAGAATGAATGAACGGCCTCCTCAGAGCCACATCTAAATTCACTGTGTGCAGCACCCCAAACTCCCCAAGAGGGGGGCCGGCCAGCCAAGGGCAATGCTGCCTCACCCCATATCTTCCACCCACAGGGGTTCCTGGGAGGGAACAAAACCTAGGCCCCCAAGGCAGCTAGGGTGTAGTGAGAGGAGCCCTGTGCAGGGGCTGGGTGACAAGTCAAGTGCCGTCTCTGAGCCTCAGGGAATCAACATGGGGTCAGGTTGAGGGGGTTGGTGGGACGCAGGGTCACAGAGGCCTGGTGGTTGGCCTCAGTGCATAGAAGGGGAGGAAGCCGCTTGAGCTGGGCCAGGTAGTCTGTGCCCTGGCCCAGAGTGAGCCTGGCGGCAGAGGAGAGGCTGAAGGGCCCAGCTGCATTCAGGTGGTGCAGAGGGTCAGGGATCAGCTGCCCCTGTCATTCATCCCACAGCCATTCATGGACATAGACCGCATGTCAGGCACGGCCAGTGCCTGGGCACAACCATGTATGTGCTGTGGTCCTGCCCTCCATCAAAGACCAGAGTGGAGGAACTTCCCTGGTGGTCTAGAGGTTAGGACTCTGCCTGCCAATGCAGGGGACACAGGCTCGAACCCTGGTCCAGGAAGATCCCACATGCGATGGGACAGCAAAGCCCTTGACCCACAACTACTGAAGCCCACGTACCTACAGCCAGTGCTCTGCAAAAGAGAAGCCAGCGTAGTGAGTAGCCCATGCACCGCAATGAAGATAGCCCCCGCCCACCGCAACCAAGGAAAAGCATGCAAGTAGCAATGAAGACCCAGTGCAGCTAAAAATATAAATTTTAAATGTTTAAAAAATTTTTAATTAAAAAAAATACTTTTGTAAAAACCAAAAGACCAGAGGGGAAGACACAACAGGCACATCAATTCAGAACCTGGGAGGATTTCTGTATGCAAGCTCAGCTTCTAGGGCCAGCGTGCAAATGGGTCTTACCTGAGCAGCTCCTGGGAGCCAGGTTGGGGCTAGCACTCATGTTTTCTCACCCCATCCTCAGAAACTCACTTCACAGAGTAGGGGATTGGCTCAGAGCCCCATAGCTGGAAAGAGGGTGTGAACCCAGGTGTGTGATTTTAGAGGCCAGCACTGCTGGTGACTCATCAACCAGGCTCACATAGAGATGAAGATGCTGGTGGTGGAGCTGGGACACTCCTTCCCTTCCCGGGGGGGCAGCCTCAGGCCTCCACTGTCTTCAAGCTCCCCCAACAGGTGAAGGACCCCTCACACCCTTCCTTGGGCTTTATCCCAGCAATCTCCAAAGGTCTAGACATGACTTAGGGCCAGAAGAACCTCACCTATTCTACCTTCATCCTCCCCACTGCTCCTGCCCCTGAACTTGGGGACTTCAGTGGACTTCTGTGGCTTTCATCTCTCCAGAATTGATCTCTTTTGAGACTGTACCTCGAATTTTCCTGGGAGCCTACATCGCTCTCCCACTGTGAGTCCATTACATTCTGCAGAGGCAGAGCCAGGGATGCCTGTGGGCCTAAATCCTCCCTTTGCCCCCAGCTAGAGTGACTGGTTCATGAGTGGGCATGTAACCTTAGCTGGGCCAATGAAATTCAGTCTTGAGAAATTACTCTTACTATTGGAAAGAAGATGTTTCCTTTGTTGAATCATTAGGATGTGGGCCTAGTGCTACTGGCAGCTATTTTGTTACCATGAGTAGAAGGCATGGCCTGAGAAAGATCCCTAGAGGGCAAAAAGAACTGAGAGAAAAAGACAGATATTTGGTAATGTATGAAGTTCCAGGTCACATGTTACCTGAAGACTCCCTTGGCCTCTTTAATAGTCAGTAACCTCCTTTGTGGTGCTGGAGAAGACTCTTGAGAGTCCCTAGGACTGCAAGGAGATCAAACCAGTCAATCCTAAAGGAAATCAGTCCTGAATATTCATTGGAAGGACTGATACTGAAGCTGAAGCTCCAATGTTTTAGCCACCTGATGCTAAGAGCCAACTCACTGGAAAAGACCCTGATGCTGGAAAGATTGAGGGCAGGAGGAGAAGGGGACGACAGAGAATGAGATGGTTGGATGGCATCACCGACTCAATGGACACGAGTCTGAGCAAACTCCAATGAAGTGAAGGACAGGGAAGCCTGGGCCGCTCCTGCCCAGGGGGTCCCAGAGAGTCAGACATGACTTAGCAACTGAACAACAACAATAATAACCTCCTTTTTGCTTAAGCCAATTCAACTTTAGGTTTCTATAAGCCTCTTTCCCCAAACCGAAAAGAATTGGGACTAATGTAGGCAACAACATCCCTTGGGAATTGTGCCAGCGTGTGAACCTCTGCCCACCCTCATCCTCTAGAAGGACTCTCAGACAATCGAGTCCAAATCCATCTTTGGCAGTGGAGGAAATTGAATCCCATGTTTTTTTAAGTCACTTATTCAAAGCAACAGAGCCAGTCAGGGACAGAATTGAGATTCAAATTCAAACCTTAAAACTCCTACTCCTGTGTGCTTTCTGGACAAGTGTGTGATATGTTTGTCTAGTTCTGAAAAGGTATATGTGTGTGTGTGTGTGTGTGTGTGTGTGTGTGTGTGTGTGTGTGTGTGTGTGTGTTTCTGTGTTCTCAGAGAGATACTGAGGTCCCCAAGGGCCAAGCTTGTGCCATGGACATGCCTGACATCTCCCGTGAATGCATGCTAAATTGCTTCAGTTGTATCTGACTCTTTGAGACCCTATGGACTGTAGTCTGCCAGGCTCCTCTGTCCACGGGATTCTCTAGACAAGAATATTGGAGTGGGTTCCCATTTCCTACTCCAGGGGCTCTTCCTGACCCAGGGATTGAACCCTCATCTCTTGCATTTCCTGCATTGGCAGGTGGGTTCTTTACCACTAGTACCACCCACCCAAGTTAATGCAGTGGGTCCCCCAGGTGACCCCTGGACATTGAGTATCAGTGGACTTCCTGGAGATGTACTCTGTCATGGCCATTGTTGGGCAGTCATCTGCTTCTGGGGATGACGCACTGTATGTCCAGGGGAAGAGGTCAACCTTTCTGAGACGCAGGCTAATATAAAGTTGAATATAATAGCATAACACTAGCAAAAGAGGTATCTTTCATGAGTTATCTCTTGTGAAAAAGTGAGACACTTGCTAAAAAAAAAAAGAAAAAGGTATTGTGTTCACCTTAAGAAAATCCAAGACCCGAAATTTAAACTTACTCTATGAATTTAGCGGATAAAGGACAATTTTATAAAAAGACTCTAATTGCTATAGCAGTTCTGCTAAGGATCCAGAGTGGGTGTTTACAGACCTTCCCAGCAGGAAGGCAAAAACGAAAGAAACAAAGATGTTAAAGACAAAGGCCCTAAGCCCTACCCACTAAGAATCCCACTGAGAGAAAGGCAAGGATCTCAGAGCAGGTAGAGGAGGAAGTCAGTGGACAACTGTCACGGAGATACATGATTGTGTAGAGGGGGCATAAACACTTGCGTAAAGCAGCATCACTCCTAATCACACTGGGCTGAGACCCCCTGGTATATCCAAACAAGATCCCAGACCCCAAATCCTGGAGCAGCCTGGACCCAAGACCAAGTCCAGGAGGGTATGGTTTAACACATCACAGCATCCACTGCCTTCTTCTCCAACCTATTGCTGCAGGGCCTCCCCCTGATGGCCATCCTCCTATGGGAGAAGTAAGTGTACTTTCCACTCCATTGACACTGGAGTTGATAATATGACTCCTTTTGGTGAATAGGACGGAAGCAGAAGTGATATTATGTGTCAAGCAAAAGCTTTAGGAAAGGATAATGGTAGGATAATGCATGCAGGCAAGCTCAGTCACTCAGTCTTGTCCGACTCTTTGCAACCCCATGGACTATATGTAGCCAGCCAGGATCCTCTGTCCATGAGATTTTTCCAGGCAAGAACATTGGAGTAGGCTACCATTTCCTCCTCCAGGGGATCTTTCAAATCCAAGGATTGAACCCGCTTCTCCTGCAAGGAGGCAGATTCTTGACACGTTGAGTCACCAGGGAAACATCAAATATTTCCACCGTCTTTCTTGCTCTTTTCCCTCTGCCACTGGAATAACAAGTCTTTGATTGAGACTGCTTTTTCAGTCTGATCCCAAGAATGAAGATATACAGAGCTGGGTCACAAACCACCCACAGCAGACATGTATCATGAGCAAAAAATTATCTATTGTTGCTGTAAGCTGCTGAGACTTGGGGATTGCTTGTTACTGCATCCCAAACTAGCAAAAGCTAACTACTACAGAGGGCAACATTCACAGCCTTAAGGCCACCTGTGACAACAGAACGGGATAAGTGGTTCAGATCACATCACTTCAGATCCATGGGTATCAAACGTGTCTGGGAATCACAAGAGATACTTAGTAAAATGCAGGTTCCCTGATTCCACTCCTGAGCTTTAGTCAGTTCATCCAGGAAATTAATATTTTTTACTGGATCTGAAGGTGACTACCATGTGGCTATCAACAGACTACACCTTGGGAAACTCTGATCTAACGAATCCAGTCTTTTTGATACCCAGAGAGGCACGGTGACATGCCCAAGGTCACACAGCCAGATGCCAACAGGAAACAGATCTTCAGCTCTTTTTCCTGAAGCATGCTGTCCTTCCCCAGAGAAGAGGGGTTGGAGGCAGAAGGGAAAAGAGAAACTCACAGACTGAAAATGCAATTCCAGAGAGAAAGATCAGTGGAGGCTAGGAATTCAAGTTGAATCCGGGTCCAGATTCCAAGCTGAGAAGGAGGCTGCCCTGTGGGTGGGTGGCTAAGTGGCCCCCAGAGGCCTTCTCCAGAAGACTAGAGGTGGGGAGAAAGGATTCGGCTTTCAGAGCAGGGAGGCTAGAGGAAAGAGATAGAAAAAAATAAATAAAAATAGAAAGGGGGAAAAAAAATCCTTCTAGCCCTGGTGAGCCCAAACATCCCCAGCATCTCTGCAGGAGCCTCCCCAGCCCTCTTCGATTTTGATGTACAGTTTGAAACAAATCAATAGCAGTATAATAATACTCAGCACGCTGTGTAATTTTTATATCATTAGTTTTCATTTTCCGCTCCCCATGCATCAAAAAACTTACAACGGGCTCGTAAAGTTTATTTAGTATTCCATGAATTCCTAATCAGTTTCATTTCATAATGATTCAGGAGCCGCCCGCTGCCTAGGCCCCCATGTCAAAAAATCGATAAAACCAACACAGTTTTCCTGATGGCGGCTGCAAAAGGATCTATTGTAGGGGAATTATGATTTATGCCCTGGCCTGACCGTGAGCAGCAGCCTCCACCCGGCAGCTCAGGGCTGAGGTCTTCGCCAATAATGATTTATGCACCTTCTGCTGGCCCCACCCTGGCTCCCTCCCTGCCCCAGCTGGCCTCTGACACTAGGGGGGCGGGGGGCGGGTGGTGGACGGGGCAGGCAGGAGGAGGCAGATTCAGCTGGGAGGGAAGAAGGCACAAGGGAGAGGTCAACCAGAAGTCTGAGCATCTGTGCATGGGCATCTGTCTCTGGGTCCATACACTTTCATGAAGGCCTGAGCAGAGAAATGAGGTGTTTGGGGACCCCCACCTGGAAGGGAACAGGTGTGCATGGATGAAGCAGGGGTGACCCTGGCTTTGCAACTGGAAACCTTGGTCCCATCCAGCCTTCCATTCTGGCCTCACAGGTAAGTCCTTGGCCCCCCACGTCAGCCACATGCAGTCACCTCCACTCTTGTGGACTCTGCCCCAGTGGCTCCAAAGAGCTCAGTGGGAAAGCAGTCCCAAGGGTCGTGGTGGCCAAAAGGCCTCAGCTGAATCTCATGGGATGCAGACACAGCCAGCTGCCAGGAATTCTGAGGCTGGAATGCAAGTTTCCTAGCCTCCCAAGAGGGATCAAGGGGTGGGCTTGAGTCTCTCAGGTACCTTCTTGTCTCCAGAGGCAGCATGGCTTGATTTTGTGAACCCTCTGCCCTCCCATCCCCTTCCTCCACTGGTGGGGGATTACTAGGTCTAGTAATGATAAAGGTCTAGACATGATAAAGGGAGGCATTCAGTCCAACAACTGGTTTAATTAAGAGTGACCAACCCAGCCCAGACAAAGAGGCCTCAGGGTGATTCTCCAGGGGAGAGGACGCTATACTGTGATAGGGAGCCACCAGAATTGGGGCCCCCAGGATGTGCACTCCCATCCACCACCTATCCGTTGGCTCCCCTGTCTCCAGGGAGCGGGGGGCCTCATTTAGGTGGGTTGAGAAGGGCAGCTGTTCACGAGCTGGGTGTCTGCAGGGACTCTGTCCCCCATCAAAGGGGGCGCTCCAGCCTTAGACCCAAGTTAGAATATGTGTCTTCCTCTTCCTGCCTTCACTTGCCTTTTTGTTCACTTACTCGCCAAACACCAGGGAAAAGACACTTCACAGCCACTCCATCTACGTGTGACTCAGAGATAAGCAGCTCGCCCAACCTCACACAGGTGAAAAGGGGCACAGCCAGGGTGCCAAGAAAGGTTTTCCAGGTCCAGGGCACGCCCCGCCCCACCACACCCAGCGACCCACTCCCCATGCCTGGCCTGTACCCCCCCTCCCCTATCCAGGCTCTCCTCTCCCCCGCCTCAATCCCATGCACACAGCAGCATGAAAAGAGCCAGACTTTGGGACCAGACCTGGATTCGAATCCTGATTTCCAATCATCACTGGCTGAGTGACCTTGGGCAATTTAATTAACCTTTCCGAGTTCGGCTTCCCTCACGTGTGAAAATGGGAGTCATAATTTCTGCCCCACCGATTGCGAGGGCTCAAAAGGGCAAGTATATAAAATGCCCCATCCCCCGGGGAGGCCCCTGAGAGAGGCTTCCTGCCCTTCCCCCCACTGTCCTTCACCTCTCAGCCTCACTCACGTCCCCAGCAGAAAGTCACCTGTGTGGTGCTGGGGGTCAGAGGAGGCCTGGACATGTCCCCACTTGCGCAGAATAATCGAAAAACCAAAACCCAGCCAGGACTTGGCATCCACGGGCTCCGGGCTGTGTCACTACTCCGAGCTGCGGTCCAGCTTCATTCGCGCAAATCTGAGCTGAGCTCCTGCCAGGGCCCCGGTCCCCAGCTGTGAGACAGAAAGGAGCCTGGAGCCTGGCAGCCCACAGTCCTGGGAATTGCGTCTTAGGAACCAGCAGCTTCTCCCAGGTCGGGAGCCGGAGGGTGGGAGGGGGTGGGGGGAGAGTGGAGAGACAGCCTGGACCTGGGTGGGAGGAGGGGAAGCACCCTGGCCTGGAGAAGCCCTGCCTGAACCCCTCCATCCCCCAAAAGGGGAAGCTGGGTTTCTCCCCTTGCAGAAGAGTTCAGATTCTTTCCCATAGAAACGGAGACCCTGGAGCTGGGCGCCGCTCCAAGGATGCAGGCTTTGCCGCCCCTGCTTGACCGGGATGGGCAGCCAACAGGCTGCTATTGGCCCTCACTGGTCTCGCTCCTTCTCTGCCTACTTCTGTCTCCCGGGCTCTGTGTCTTGGTGAGTTTCCAATCCTCCTGTCTCGTCTCTACTCCTTTCCTCCATCACTGGCTTCAGCCACTAGGGAAAATAAATATTTCATCCTGCCAGGTCTGCGGGGTCCTCACACCTCCCCCACCCCGACAGGCAGTGCTAAAAGGCCTGAGATTTCAGGGAATAATCTCTCTCCCTGGATCCTCTTTCTGCTGCCAGATCCCCCCTCTTTGTCCCCTCAGCTGTTTCATCACCCCGGGCTTAGTGACAGCCCCTACCGGGAAGGTAGGCCAAGTGGGCCAGGAGGCTGATGGACAGCCAACCCCAGAGCTGGACATCCAATGGCCGGCACCGCAGCATAAACACCAGCCTGGTTCTGGCAGCTGAGGGCACTAGAGGTGCCCGTCTTCAGCCTCTTCTTTGGACCCCTATAAACACACACGGGCTCCTCAGCCCAAGGGGCCAGCTCTGCACAGCTTTGCTGCCCCCACCCCCATCCTCTCCCTCTCCCTCTGCCCCTGCATGCACCTCTCATTCTTCCAGACACCAGAGTCTCAGCTGCTCCAACGCCTTGACGACTGGGTCCCACTCCGGCTCTCTGAGCATCAGTTCTTTCATCTGTGAAATGGGCTCAGTGAGAGATTTCCTGTCAGAGCCAGGGGTCAGGGTTGACTCATGTGCTGTGGGGACTGTGACGCCTTCTTTAACCATCCTTGGATGTCATCACACACAGCTCTGCTCCAGGTGACCCTGTAAGTTACAAAGCTTTCCCACTAGCAGAGTCACTGGAGATCAGAGGCTTGTTTCGGGGACACAGAGTCGCAAAGAAAACAGGAAAACAGAGGGACTTCCCTGGTGTTCCAGTGGCTACTCCTCACTCCCAGTGCAGGGGGTCCAGGTTCCATCCCTGGTCAGGGAACTAGATCCCACATGCTGTAACTGAGAGTTTACAGGCCCCAACTAAAGATCCTGTGTGCTGCAACTAAGACTTAACGCAGCCAAATAAATTTTTTTTTGGAAAGAAAAAGAGAACAGGAAAATGCAGACCTGACTCTGCACTCCTTAGCCATGTGACACTGAACAAGGACGCTCCTTGACCCTCCTGAGCCTTAGTTCCCTGTCTGTGAAGTGGGATCGATCATCCTTATTGTCACCAGGTTTAGATGCCACATGGGATGGGAGTCAAAGCACCCTGCTGCAGGGGCACCTGGTGGGTTCACAACAAACGATGCTTCCTCTTCCTCCTTCCCGTCTTCTCCCTCCTCCCCCGCCTCATGGAAATGAGAAGCCATTTTCGATAGCGAACATCATGTCTTTCCATAGTGTTTTCTTAGACACCTGGAAAAGTCTGGCTGGAGCTTATGACAAGCAAATTTGCCCTTTACTGGATGCCAAGTACCATGCATCTCTGTTTCCTGTGGCTCAGATGGTAAAGAATCTGCCTGCAATGCAGGAGACCCGGGTTCGATTCCTGGGCTGGGAATATCCCCTGGAGAAGGGAATGGCAACCCACTCCCGTATTCTTGCCTGGAGAATCCCATGGACAGAGAAACCTGGTGGGCTCCAGTCCATGGGATCCCAAAGAGTTGGACACAACTGAACGACTAACACTTTCGACACTTTCAAGTACCATGCAGGACACACCGCACGCAGCATCTTTTTCCATTTTCTCCACACCACCACGAGGCAGGCATTATTACGTACTGATGATAAGGCCCAGAGATGGGGCAATGGCTTCAATGAGGTCACACAACAAGAGCCTGGGTTGGGAATCAGTTCTGTTTGCAGGAGCCTGGAGACCCAGATGAGCTCCTTTCACCCAGATTCTCCCCTTTCCCAACCTCCCAGACAGGGACTTGGGTGTGGAGATACAGTATGTCACATGCACAAGGTGGGAGATGGTTTGCTGTTCCACTTCAGGGATGAGGAAACTGAGGCCGAACAAGTATAAGAGGCTCAGGCAAGGATTCACAGACAGGAGAGGTGTAGACGCAGCTGGAACCACCAGCCTACCTCTGTACTCGTCCTGCCCATCTAAGCCACTTGGCATTTAGAGGGTAAGACTATTTATTTACTGACCTCAAATCCCAAGCCCTAACCCAGCCATGACTAATGTTGTCTCCTTCCCCACCCCATCCTCAGGGATGTGCCCCAGGACAGACCCTCCTTCAGGTCAGGTCCTGAAGAGGGCGCTACACACTTGACTGCTTTCCCGTCTATGACACTGCAGGTCAGATCTCACTACACCAAGAGCCATTAACAACAAAAGAGCCCGCCTGCCATTGCAGGAGGCACAAGAGACACAGGTTCAATCCCTGGATCGGGAAGATTCCCTGGAGGAGGAAATGGCAACCCACTCCAGTATTCTTCCTGGAGAATCCCATGGACAGAGGAGCCTGGTGGGCTACAGTCCATGGGGTTGCAAAGAGTCAGACATGACCTAGCAACTAAACAACAACTCTACCAAGACAGTTTGCCAAAGCCAGTCCAGGAGGCATATAGTCAGCTCATATAGCACCTCCTCAAAGGACTGGGCAGGATGGCGATCTGCACGTCCTCATTTCACAAATGGGGAAACTGAGGCTCAGAGAGGGCTCACAGAGAGGAAGGGGTGGATGGCCCGTGTCAGTCTGGCCACAAAACCTCCGAGGCTCTTTTCATTCTCCAGACCTTCCTGAGCCAGGACTTGACACGGGTCCTGGGCCCAATCCACACAAGGGGCTGCTCGTATTTCTGCCTACTGACAAACACATGTGGCATGGTGCCCACCCCCTACCGTAAATATGCACACGGCACAGGCGTGCCCCAGGTACACATGCACACTCTCACGGGCGCACACAGGCCTCAGGGCAGTGGTCCTCCCCCTGGGATGCGAACGGGTATCGCTTCGGGAGCTTTTAAACATATCCGTGTCAAGTTCCACCCCCAGTGATGCTGATGGAATGAGTGTGTATGAGTTATCTACTGCTGCATAACAAATTACCGCCTACATGCAGCACCTTACAACCACCTTTCTTCTCCTACGAGGTTTCTGAGGGTCAGGAATCTAGGAGCAAACCTTCCATCCCACTCCCATCCCACCCCTGAGGCCATCTCAAAGACTCCCATCCACAGGCGCGGGGTCTGGCCCCCAGCCCATCATCACTCCTGTGCGAAATGCCTCTGGGTGTGGTTTCAGGCTTGTGTGAGCACGTGGGCTTGCGTGAGCAGGTGCCCACACAAACTCATCTGCTTACCAGTCATGGCTCCTGACCGGAGGGACCCATTCTCTCTGTACCCCTCTAATGTCTGTCTGTCTGTCTGTCTTTCTTTCCCCTTCTCTCCCCTGTTTATCTTCCCTCTGTTTTCTTGCTCTTTATTTTTAATATATTTTAAAATTTTTGTTTATTTATCTTTTGTGGCTGTGCTGGGTCTTTGTTGCTGGGCACAGGCGAGCAGGGGGTGCGGGCTTCTCAGTGCCCTGACTTCTCATTGCCGTGGAGCCTGGGCTCTAGGGCACATGGGCCTCAGTAGTTGCGTCAGGTGCGCTCAGTAGTTGCAGAGTGTGGACTTAGTTGCCTGGAGGCAGGTAGAATCTTCCTGGACCAGGGATTGAACCTGTGTCCCCTGCATTGGCAGGCGGACTCTTAACCACTGGGCCAGCAGGGAAACCCTTTTATTCTTTAATATATATATATATATATATATATATATATATATATATATATATATTTTTTTTTTTTTTTTTTTTTAACTGCACCACCAGGCATGTGAGATATTAGTTCCCCGACCAGGGATCGAACCCATGCCCCTTGCAATAGGAGCACAGTCTTAACCACCGGACCGCCAGGGAAGTCCCTCTTTTCTTGCTCTTGGCTCTCTTCTCCCGCCCTGTCTCTCTCCAGCCTCTCTGGCCCCTTCCTGATCCTGCAGTCTCTACGCCCTCCCCCTCTCGCCCGCCAGGAGGCCCAGCAGCATCTCGGGGACAGCTCTAATGCAGCCGCCCTTCCTTCCCACCTCCAGGAATCCCGCGGCCCGGGCCCCTCTGGGTCTCAGGGGGACTACTTCCCTTCCCACAACTTTAACTTCCGGGTGGAAGGGGACATGGCTGACGGGTGGTGGGCAAGAGCCCAGGAAGAGCCAGGCCTGGGTCTGCATCTACTTCCCAGCTCATCTGCTTCGCTCTCCCCGCCTGCTCCGTCCGCTGCGGGCCTGACCTATGGGCTTCCAGAACCTTCCTTGCTCGCCACACTCTCTCTGTTTCTATCTCCATGCCTCTCCCTCTCCCTTTCCGTTGCTGTGACTTCCTCGTGGAGAGAAGCAGGCACTGGCCACAGCTGCGAAGGCTGCGGAAGCAAGGAGAGTAGCTCTGCCCTAGTAACACGCAGCAGAGACAACTCTTCTCGGGAATTAATGAGACCGCCAAGAACAAAAGAGACGACGACCAGCAGAGGCCGGAGAGGCGGGGCCCAGCCAAGCGGTCCCCGCAGAACCGCGCGCCCTCAATAATAGAGTGAGGAAAAATGGAGTAGAGATCCCTGTGGTAAAAACTATTAGAGGAGGCGAATTATAAAACTATTAACCAGAATGTAACTCCCAATTAAAAGATGATTTAACACTGGAACCTGATGGATGAATTTTGATTAAATGGAGAACTATTAGGAGCCCAGGGATAAGGCTGCTCCTGCCAGTTCTAAAAGTTAAAAGGCAGTTTGATATAAAAATTTATAAATTAAGGTTAATTACTTTAAATAACATGGCTGCAAGCAATGAAAGGAAATTTGTCAGAATCTCCAGAGTTTGGGGCGAGATGGATACAGATGTCCCGGCTGGCCCCGGGGAGCTCGGGGGTCAGGGTAGGGACGGGTGAGGCCAGCAAGAGGGCAGGCGATGTCTGCGCTCCCAATAGGCCCCCCGAGGAGCCAGGCTCGGCCTGAGGCACCAGGGGTGGGGGCAGTGCCCTCATTGCCCTCTGCTCCGAGGCCACAGCAAGACACACAGGTTCTGGGAGATGGGCAGGAAGCAGGCCTCAGGGCCCCAGAGCTCGTCTGATGCAGAGGACGCTCTCCTTCAGACTAGCTCTGATGGAGCTAGTCTCCTCTGTCTGGGGAGCCTTCCCCCTGTTGGAGGGGTCACAGCAGGACCAGCTGTTTACTGAGCACTCAGCAGGGGTGGGGGATCCATCACCCCACCCCAGTCCTGCCCCGGCTGGAGGAGTCACCAGCACCCCCATGCCTGACCTGCCTCACTCTGCTCTGTACCCCCCCGACCCCTCCCCATGAGCCCTGATGGGCAGGACAGGGCCCTACAAGGGGATTCTGCAAGGTGCGAACTCTTCTCCATCGCCCCGGGGTGGTGGGCTCTAAAGCCACCCCATAGGCCACCCCTTCCCTGGGGCCCCAGAGCTTCCCTGGGTGGAAGGTCGTGCTTCCAGGAGGCACAGGTACTGCGCGTGCCCAGGGCAGTCTGAACCCTCTACCGCCGGGCAGTCCTCTCCAGTGCTCTGCCCTGGAAAACCATCCCCTCCCCAGAGCCCTGCTCCTGCCGAGGGAGCACATCACGTCAGGGGGGTGCAGGGGCGGAGCACTGCATCTCTAGGAGGATAGGACCACAGTGGGACCACAGCAAGGTACATCCCTCGCAGAGGACAGTGCTCAGCTCACAGCTAGGCGACATTAACACAAGGCCGTTCCCAGGGTGGAAATGTGGGCATTCAAGCCGGACTCCTCGGGTTCCAGCTCCAGTTCCAACACTTACCAACCTACGTCTTCAGGATTTACCTCTCCAGGCCTCATCTCCTCATCTGTAACGTGGAGATGGGGACTTTCCTGGTTAAGAAGCCACCTTCCAGTGCTGTAGATGCGGGTTTGATCCCTGATCGGGGAACTAAGATCCCATATAAGGTGGGGCAAAGAGCCCACGTGCTGCAACAGGGATCACAGAATGCCGCAGTCAGCACCGGAAGCACCCAAATTAATAATTTTTTTTTAAAATAAGTAAAATGGAGATAATAATCTCTTCTTGCGGGACAGCCAGGCAAGATCAGAGGTAAAGCCCCAGCATACAGCAGGTGCTCATTAAATAGCCTTGATTCTCATCCCCTGTCCTCACTTCTCGTCTTGTAAGAGATCTTTTCGCCCAGCAGAGCTTTCCCCAGGCTTCCTGGCACAGGTGCATGTAGACACTTTGCACACACAAGGTAAAGACACCTTGTTTAATCTTCCCATCACCCTTAGCAGTCAGTCGAGTCATTACTCCCATTTCACAGATAAGCAAACTAAGGCGAAGAGGTTCTGTCACAAGCCCCAGGCCTCACAGATGGCAGTGGCCAGTCTGGAATCAGGTCTTTCAGCAACTTGACCCCCTCACCTCACACCGCCCCCCAGGGCACTGGGTTAAGGCTTTTACACTCTCACTGTGCCTCTTACTATAAACTTCAAATAAACTATGTGGAAGTAGAATCAACAAGAAAGGAGGGAGGGCTGGAGGAATAAAGGAAGTGGGTCAGAAAGGGAGGGAAGGAGGAAGGAAAGAAGGAAAAGGGAAAGGGATAAGTTGATGAGTTTGTTTAATTTGTGTGTGTGTGTGTGCACGTGGGTTTTCTTTGCAGCGAGCAGGGCCGACTCTTCGTTGCAGTGTGCAGGCTCCTCATTGCCACGGCTTCTCTTCTTGCAGTACAGTCTCGAGGTGAGCGGGCCTTGTTGTTGTGGCTCTCGGGCTTACTTGACCATGGCACGTGAGATCTTTCCAGACCAGGGATTGAACCCGGGGCCCCTGAATTGGCAGGCAGATTTCTTCTTTTTTCCAGGTTCATAACTTATTGTACAAATTGAATATCACATGATGAGTTGACATTAGCTTCTTCAGGCATGGGAGCTTAACCGATAATGTACAGTTCAGAATCTGTTTATGTTACTTCCACAGTTGGAGTTTTTTTAGACCTTAACTTGAAGTATAAGACTATTAAAGCAATACTTCTGTATGTGGTCAGCACACAATTCATTCTCCCTGTGAGAGTGTAAGAGTTGAAATATTTTTTGATACCAGTGAAATGGAACTGGGCATCAGTTTCTGGACCTGCCATGATTTCAATCTTTCAAAAGGTTCAAACTCCATGGCCTGTGTCCTTCACCATGCGCTGAGGCCCCCTAATCCCTCTGGCAGCGGCAGCGGCAGGCAGATTCTTAACCACGGGACCACCCAGGAAGTCCCAATGAGTTGTTTTTTGTTTTTGTTTTTTTTTAACAGACCTCTGTGGGGTTGGAAGTCAGGTGTTTAAGTTAACCTTGGGTGAAGGGAGGAACCAGCAGGGAGGTTCTTTGGGGCAGGAGATGATCTGCTTCAGACACAGATGCTGCTTACACAGATGTTTTTACTTTGTAAAAAATTCATCATTCTGTGTGCTGACTTGTGCTCTTTATATAGAAAAATTATTATAATAAACATCTTTTAAATGAATATGATAATATGTAAATTTTATTATATATGAATACCATAACAAAACTGCTTTTTTTAAAATACAGTGTACCAAAAGCTATGACAAACCTAGACAGCATATTAAAAAGCAGAGACATTGCTTTGGCCAACAAAGTTCCGTATAGTCAAAGCTATGATTTTTACAGTAGTCATGTATGAATGTGAGACTTAGACTATAAAGAAAGTTGAGCACTGAAGAATTGATGCTTTTGAACTGTGGTGTTGGAGAAGACTCTTGAGAGTCCCTTGGATGGCAAGGAGATCAAACCAGTTCATCCTAAAGGAAATCAACCCTGAATATTCATGGGAAGGGCTGATGCTGAAGCTGAAGCTCCTATACTTAGGCCACCTGATTCGAAGAGCTGACTCACTGGAAAAGACCCTGATAGTGGGAAAGGATTGAAGGCAGGAGGAGGAGGCAACAGAGGATGAGATGGTTGGATGGCATCACCGGCTCAATGGACATGAGTTTGAGCAACCTCTGGGAGATGGTGAAAGACAGGGAAGCCTGGCATGCAGCAGTCCATGGGGTTGCAAAGTGTCAGACACGACTTAGTGACTGAACAACAGCATAACAAGAGACAGTCCTGACGTCGCTTAGCGATGCATAATATAGACCAAGCATGATAAGACTGAGACAGACCAGAGAAGCTCGTGGTTGGCCCTGGGATGAGTCCATCACGGATGCTTCTCAGAAGTGGGGTGTCCTGTGCAAGTGGGCTGTGGGAGAGGGGCAGGAGATAGGGGGTGCCCGTCTCACCATACACACTGGGCCACATCACTTCCCTTCTCCGAGCCTCCCTTATTTTTGTCAGGAACAAGGTGAGGAAGGGGAGGAAGGGGTGAGCAACCTAAGGGGCCTGACCCAGGCAAAGGCTTAGAGGAAAGGAGTGAGGAGCCCCAGGCATGAGGAACAGACTGAAGCTGCCCTGAGCTCAAGGACAGGATCAGGGTGCTTAGATCTGGGGATGATGCAGAAAAATCTCCCAAAAATCCTGCAGAGAAAAGTATCATTGCAACTGACACACAACTAACAAGATCATGATGATCTCTTTCGTGGTGTTACTGTTACTGTTACTGTCGTCACTATTGTTCTCAGGGAAGCAGTGGGGTGAAGTACAGCTTTTCCCAAAGTGAGTTCCAAGGAGTGCTTCTCCCACAAGGTTCTTCCCGACAAACTATCTCACAGCTAAGAAGTTCATACTAACTCTGCTCTCCTCTTAGAGCTTTCCAAGGCACCAGCGTAATAAAGACTCTGAGAAGTCCCGAAGCAAATGACCTCTAACTTTCTGAAAACAGCCTTCCCTAAACAGAGTTAATCATGGAACACTTTTTTTACATAATGATTATTGACATCCCCCCCCCCCCCCCCGCCCCGCACCCCGCAGGAATTGAAGCTCTGTGGATTACAACGTGAGGGACAAGAGGGAATAGAAAGCACATACACTCCAAAATAGGTCAGACTAAGCTCCATGTCAGCCTGTTTCATGCGGCCTTGGGGGATTTGGTTTGCTCCTCTGTGCCTCAGCTTCCTCAGCTGCTAATTGGAGCAACCTCAAAATGTAGTGGTTAGGTTTAAATTAAATATGGCATGTAATGGAATTCCCTGGGAGTCCAGTGGTTAGGACTTGGTGCTGTCGATGCTGGGGCCCAGGTTCAGTCTGTGGTGGGGACATGAAGATCCTGCAAGCCATGTGGTACAGTCAGAAAACAAACCAAAAAAAATGTGTCACATAAGAGATACTCAACAAATGTATGTCCACCCATTTTACAGATGAACAAATTTGCCCAAGAGTACAGAAGCAAGGAGCAGTAGCCATGGGGTGCCCAATCTAGGTCTTCTATTTCGGAGGTGGCCACGAACCTTTGCCTAGTATACGTGGGGCAAATGAGGTCCCTTTAGCTGAGGAGTCCTGCTCTGAAGCAAAAGGGATACAGGATTAGTTCCTGACAGGACAGCACAGGACAAGCCCCAGATCATCTGAGCCTGAGTCATGACTCCACCACTTACAAGTTCTATGACCTTGAGAAGGTCACTTCACTGCTCTGGTTTCTGCATCTGTAAAGTAGAGATTAAAACAGTACCCTCTCCATAGGGTTCTTCTGGGGCAGAAATGAGGTAAAGTGCTTAAAATAGAGATTGATATACAGGCCCTTGAGACATGAGCTATTATTTTTATTTTTTAATTTTTATGTATTTATTTGGCTGTGCCGGATCTTAGTTTGCAGCAGGTGGGTTTAGATCCCTGGCCAGGGATCAAACCCAGGCCCCCTTCTTTGAGAGCCTAGAGTCTTAGTCACTGGAGCACCAGGGAAGTCCCGAGTTATTGTTTTTTTATTACTCTTATTGTTCATTGCTGGACTGCAACTCATTTGACAGAAGGAGGGGAGAATTTTTTCTCCCAAGGGATCCTGAAAAGCAGGGATGGCAGTCCCCCCTCTGCCAGGACCCCTCTTCTGCATCTGTCCTCCCCCAGATCCCAGCCACGCTGGGCCCCTTCCTGTCCCAGAAGATCTCACCCTGGACGCCCACCCTCGTGGGGCTGCATTGCCAGGGGGGACCTGTGGTGCGGGGGTCCTCACGGGCTTCATCTCACTACAGTTACATGACCCCACCCTCACCCAGCTCCTGTGTGAACAGTGGACTCGACCTCTCCGATCACCGTCACGGCCATGGCACCTCTGAGATGAACAACATGAGCCTTGCATCCAGTTTATCGGTGGAGAAACTTAGCCACACAGGACAAGGAGACACTCCCTGGAGCCCAACTGGAGGGCCATGCACCTAGATTTCCCGACCTCCGAACCCTGGGTTTTCCTCCTGTACATCGAGGTAAACCAAACCCTACCTTTCCAGGTGGCGCTAGTGGCAAAAAACCCATCTACCAATGCAGGAGACCCAAGAGACGCAGGTTCAATCCCTGAGTCGGAAAGATCCCCTGGAGGAGGCCATGGCAACCCATTCCTGCATTCTTGCCTGGAGAATCCCACGGACCGAGGAGCCTGGTGGGCTACAGTCCATGGGGTCACAAAGAGTCGGACACATACACACAGACTTACTCTGAGTTGTAAGTTTGTCCCCTTACCAAAGAGGCCCTGCGTGCTAACAGGTGAAGCCCGGGGAGACAGTGAGCTGTGTCGTTTAATTGTGCTTGGCCTCAAGGCGCCCCTGCCCCTTTCTCTGCACACCCTCTGGAACACCCGCCACTCCCCCCGTTTCAGGCCTCCCAGGACCATGCTCCCAAGCAGCGAATCACACTGTCATCTGAACTGTGAAGGCCACAGAGGCCTGGACCTGCACCACCTTTGACCCCATAGATAGAGCTGAGCTATAGGTACATACGATCACGTTCCAGCCTAATGAGCCTCCTGGTCTCCCCAGCACAGAGTTCAAAGACCATGGTGGCCCCATCCAAAGATACAGCTCTAGGGTTAGAGGCCCAGGGTTAGGGCCAGAGTCACCCCTTCTGCTCTCTTTCTCCCTCATGGGTGCTAAGTCACTTCAGTCGTGTCCGACTCTTTGTGACCCTGTGGACTGTAGCCCGCCAGGCTCCTCTGTCCATGGGATTCTCCCGGCAAGAATACTGGAGTGGGTTCCCATGTCCTCCTCCAGGGGATCTTCCCGACCCAGGGATCCAACCTGTGTCTCTTATGTCTCCTCCATTGGCAGGTGGGTTCTTTACTGCCAGCGCCACCATATATATGTGTGTATATATATATATACGTAATACACACATGCACACACATTCATAAGACAAAGTGACATTTATTAGAATCTTCTTTTCCCAACTCCCACTCCCTCTCACAGTTCATTCAAGGTGCCTCAACCTCCCCTGAAGCCCTCACCGAACCAGCCCCTGGGTGCCAACCTCTCCTTGCTCTCCCCTCTGCCTTTTATCCTTCTATCCCATCCAGCCAGGAGGGGCGCTCTGTCTTTTCTGAAAGGAAGATATTCTAAGGTTTCTGGGCTTCTTTCAACTTTCTTTCCAAGCCACTATGCCCTCCCAAGCTATTGAGGCACAAACAGGGCTAAACACAGAAATTTCCGTGGGGACAGAGGAAAGGTAAAGTCTGGGGACCCTTGGGTGTAAACTTTTGGGGAGCCTGTAATAAATAGGTAGATGTTATTACCACGCACATCAACACACAATTACTGCCAGTCACAGTTTGCGCCTCAGGGAGTTTCCAGTCAAGTTGAGGAAATAACCTGAAACAATTAGACAACATTGAAAAATCTGGCCTGCCTGTAACAGACAGGCTGTTGTGGACTGGATGTTTGTTCCCCACCAAATTCATATGCCAAAGCTCTAATGTCCAGTGTGATGGGGTTTGGAGATGAGGACTTTGGGAAGTAATTAGATTTAATAAAGTCAGGAGGGTGGGGCCCCGTGGTGGAATTAGTGCCTTGTAAAAAGAGAAAGAGACCAGAGCTCTTCCTCCCTTTCTGTCTACCATGTGAA
Source organism: Muntiacus reevesi (assembly GCF_963930625.1). Taxonomy (NCBI): domain Eukaryota; kingdom Metazoa; phylum Chordata; class Mammalia; order Artiodactyla; family Cervidae; genus Muntiacus; species Muntiacus reevesi. The sequence continues at coordinate 48,645,800 of NC_089266.1, forward strand.
GAGACCAAAGAGAAGGCAGCCATCTGCAGCCAGGAACGGGGACCCTCCAGGGAACCAAATGAGCCAGTGCCTTGACCTTGGACTTCCCAGAACTAGGCAAAATAGATTCCTGTTGTTTAAACCACCCAGTCTATCGTGATTTGTTATGACAGCTCAAGCTGACTAATATACATGCCTTCTGAGAATTCCTTGGTAGTCCAGTGGTTAAGACTGTGCGCTTTCACTGCAGAGGGCCCTGGTTCAACCTCTGGTGAGGCAACTAAGATCCCACTAGCCACAAAGCATGGCCAAGAAAAAGAAAAAGGAAAAGATACATGCTTTCTGAAAGAAGTGGTCAGGAAAGGGGTTGCAGAGTGGGAAAGGCTTGAGCTGAGCCTACAAAGAAAGAAACGAGTCAGTCTTGACCAGGGGGCAAGAGAGGGCATTCCTGCAGGGCACTCTGAGTTTGCACAGGTGCAGATAAGAAGAGGCACAAGAAGTGACCGATCAGATGAGAAGAGGCCAGAGAGGCAGGCTGGGATCACATCACAGTGGGGCTTGAGAGCAGGCTGGGAGTCAGAGCTGTGGACCCTGGGTCATGGGTCCACGATGGGGCCACGTTGGCTTTGGGGCACAGGAATGAAGCAGTCAAATCTAAGTTACAGGAAGCTAACAGGTGGCCAGGAGAAAAAGGTGGCGGAAGGAGAATTCTGGGGCGAGGAGCCAGGGAGAAAGGCTGCAGAGGTCCAAGCGGGGGATACTGGAAAACCGGCCAAGGGCAGGAGCGGTGGGGCTGGAAGGAAGGGCTGGGTTCAGATATTGATAGCAACCAGATGGGTGGGGTGGGGGGAAGGGGGAGAGACGCCTGCTTCTAGTGAAGGCTGCTTCCCCAGCCCGCATCTCTTACTGCCCCTGCCGATCCCCTTCCCACCCCAGTCAATCCCACTCAAATGTCCTCTGCCTTTTCCCAACCTTGACTGCCTAATTTATCCAGGCCTGTGTGCTCCGCCACCCTCCATCCTTCTCTCTGGGGACCCCACACTCTGATCCACGGCTTCTCTCCTCACCAAACCCCCCCACTTGCTCTTTCCTGCCCTTGAAATACCAGGTCAAGCGCTGCTCTAAGGAAGGAATCACCTGTGAAACATTTAGCACAATGTGGGGTACACAGTAAGTACCCAATAAGCACTGATTCATTTTTACATAACGGGTCTAGGACTTCCTTGGTGGTCCTAGTGGTTAAGACTCCGCCTCTTGCCTAGAAAATCCCGTGGACGGAGGAGCCTGATGCAGGCTATTGTCCATGGGGTCACAAAGAGTCGGAGATGACTGAGTGACTTCACTTCATTTCACTTCACTTCACTTCACTTCCCAATGCAGAGGGCGAAATTTTGACCCCCGGTCGGGAAACTAAGGTCCCTCTCATGCTCCAGGGTACTGTCTAAAATTGACTATTGGGGGTTCCCTGGTCGCTCAGTGGTGAAGAACCCACCTGTCAATGCTGGGGACACAGGTTCCATCCCTGATCTGGGAGGATCCCATGCGCCATGGAACAGCTAAGTCTATGCACCACAGCTACTGAGGCTGCGCTCCAGAGCCCGGAAGCTGCAACCACTGAAGCCTGTGCCCTGGAGACTGTGCTCCTCGGTGAGAAAGGCCATCATCACTGGAGAGCAGCCCCCTCTCTGCAGCTAGAGAAAAGCCCATGCAACGACAAAGACCCAGCACAGCCAAAAACATATATAAATTAAAAAAAAATTTTTTAATTAAATATATATATGAAACAGATCCTGCGCCGAACACTAGGGAGGCCAGACACCTATACATTAAGGAGGGGCCCCTGCTCCCAGAGTTAACCAGATATGCAAAGAAATGAAGGCCTTTTGAATTGCAGAAGACAAAAGAAATAGAAGACACCTCCATACCCTCAGGGCAACCCCATCTTGTGGGGGGGAGGTTTTCAGGGGCTCAGTCTCTGCCTTTCAAAAGCTTAGAGTCTAAAGGAAGAAACACAGACACCCACCCTCTCACCCCCACCTTCCCAACCCCCCCACCCCATCCGCAATCCCACCCCCACCCCCACCATCTACCCCCAGGAGCTTCCTTTCTGCTGGACACATTGGACTTTGCACGATGAGGGCTCCCCGCCTGGGCTGTCCTTTCTGTCTCAACACTTGGAGAAGCACTTGTCTTTTTTTTTTAATATATATATTTTTTAATTTCAGCTGCACCAGGCCTTAATTGCAGCACATGAGATCCCTGTTGCCGCATGCAGGATCTCTAATTGCAGCAACTGAACTCTTAATTGTGACGTGCGGAATCTAGTTCCCTGACCCGGAATCAGACTCCGGCCTCCTGCTTTGGGAGGGCAGAGTCTTAACGGCTGGGCCACCAGGGGAGCCCCAAGAAGCCCTTTGTCTTCTTTCGTTTATCATCTCCTCTGAGAAGCCTTCCTGGGTCCCCATCTGACACAGGAGGGCTCCCATCCTTGATGTTCCAGGAGCGCTTTGCTTCCTCATGCATCAGATCATTCACACTCTGCACCAAAGGAGACTCGTGTGTGTGTGTGTGTGTGTGTGTGTGTGTGTGTTTGGTCGTCTGTCTCCAGATCACCTGCCCGTGGCCCACAAACCCCCACACCTGTGAAGGCGGAGGTCAGGGCTGCTCCACAGTAAGCATCTTGGCACACAGCTGATGTTGAACAAGTGAACACATGGATGGACTGGCTGAGGGTGAGAGAGACAGGCTGGAGATCTTGGTCTGTCCTGGAGAAGATGGACACTGGGTCAAGCCACGGCCCTCTGACACAGACCTAGGATGATAACTTCCCAGGGGCCTCTGAGAAAATGCGGGCACCAAGAGCATCCCTGCCTGCCCTGTCTCTAAATGCCAGCCCACCCTTGTGACCCACTCTAGTTAATCAATAGCAGTGCCCTCTGTCCCCGGGCCTGGCTATCTTCCCAACCTGGGCAGCACGCCCTGGAAAAACCACCACAAATAAAACATACGTCCATTGCCAGACAAAAGAACAGGAGCGTATGACCAGAAAATCACAGAGTGTGTCCCAATGCCCTCTGGAAGCAAGTCGGGGCTTTGCCCATCCCTGGGATGGTTCACACAGGCAGACCAAGAGCAGCGTATATCTTCAAAACAAGCTGGACCAGTCAAGGTCGAGGACCCAGAGGACAGAGAGTGGGCTCTGCTCCCTTCCTCCTAAAGCTGTTTAGGAGGGTTCTCCCCAGAGCCCCGAGCGCAGCCCGTAGCAGTGCTGAATTCAAGATCTTGTGTGACCTTGGATAAGACATTTGGCCTCTTTGAGCCTCAGCTTCCTCATCCAGAAAATGGGTATGATGACAGGTCAGCAGAGGGCTGCAGCAAGAATAAATACGAGCTTGCATGGGGGCAGAGCTTTGGAAAGGGCACGAAAAAGAGGCGTGGACCCTCTGGATTGTTTTACTGTTACTATTTTCAGAGCACAACAGCAGAGACTCAAACCAGGACCCCGAGGCCAGTGCTGCGACCTCGCCAAGGGGCCCCCGGCATCTGCTCTGAGCCAAATTTTCTGAAACGAGGTCCAACCAAGGAACTGGGGAGAGGAGAGAAAGAGAAGAAGGGCGTGTGTGTGCAAGTGTGTGTGTGTGTGTGCTCGTGTGAGTGTGGGTGCATAGGAGTGTGCGTGTGCCCTGGGGTAGGATGGGGAGGGGATGGAGGGGAGAAGGGGAGAATTGAGAAGAAAAGAAGAAAAGCACAGGGAAGAGAAGGACTGAGGTATTCGGTTACATGATCTAAATTCTAATCAAACATCATTTAAAGCATGTTTTATTTCAGCCTCGGGAGAGCCGGTCCCTCCTGGCTGCTCACCATGGCAACGGGCCGCTCATTTCAGAAGTGTCATGCCACATTATCGTCCTGCCGCCTCACACGCTCTCGCCGCCTGACAACTTCGCTCTGCCCCTTGCGACAACCATCCCCGCTCAGCCGGTTTATTTTTGGTGTCAGCCGGCCCCCCTCCCCTGCCTCCCCCTCATCATCAGTGGATTGAAAGACAACCTCAGCCCTCCAGCCGGTGAGCATCTCGGCCTATTTGGTGATAAGAGATAATTTGAGGAGATATTTGCTTACATGTGTATGAACAATTTGCTGCATTAAGACAATTCCACCTGGTGCGTGGATGGGGATGGGGGCGGGTGGCCAGTGCTCAAACTGACAACACCCCAGGCAAGAGGAGGGGGTGGGCACCCCTCATTTCTCAAGGCCTCCCCAAACTGGGAGCCCTGGGAGATTTCCCTAGGGTGGCCTTCCCCAGCATCATCACTCACTGTGTGACCTTGTGCAGGTTGCTCCCCTTCTCTGAGCTCCCCTGCCCTTATCTGCCAAACGGCAGGGCTAGAATCTGGGATCCCTGCTAAGGACCAGGGTAGGGGAGCAGAGGGCCGAGGACCCAGAAAGAGGACAGACCCCTGGTCTGGTCTCCACTATGAAGCTTGACGAAGGGGAAAGAGGTTAGCCTGACACTGTCCACCTCCATCCAGGGGACAAATGCAGAAATGGGGGCAGGGGGGTTCCTGAAGCGACCCAGGATCAGACCCTGTCCTGGGAAGGGCCTTTCTGGGACTCCCTTCTTTGCTCTTCACAGAACAAGAAACACCTTTTCATCACATTCACACACACAGGCTCCCCACGCGTCTCCCCTAGATCAAGGGCCACCTGGAGGGAAAGGCAGACTCAGAAGAAGCTGGGAGAAAGATGTGTATGCTGAGACCCCAGTTTAGAATATAAGACCTTGGACCAAAAATAATGGGGCTGAAAGGCAACGTGGCCCCACCCAATGCCTCCACCCACCAAACATCAAGAATAATAATGGTGTGTGTTAGTCACTCAGTCATGTCTGACTCTTTGTGACCCCATGGACTGTAGCCTGCCAGGCTCCTCTGTCCTTGGGATTCTCAGGCAATAATACCGGAGTACGGAGTATGTATCCATTCCCTTCTCCAGGGGATCTTCCCAACTCAGGGATTGAACCTGGGTCTCCTGCCTTGCAGGCAGATTCTTTACAGTCTGAGCCATCAAAGAAGCCCTAATATTAGCAGACCTATAGTTGATTCACGTTGATGTATGGCAGGAACCTACACACTAATGTAAAACAATTATCTCCAATTAAAAATAAATAAAACAAACAAAAGAATAATAAAGAAGCTACGTGTAGTGAGGGCTTCCAGGGGCCAGGCCCTATGCTGAGATTATAAGGGTTTGAAGACCCCTCTCCACGTGCTGTGTCCTCCTGCCCCACCCCCAAAGGGGAGGAAGCAGGTCTAGGAGAGCTTGTTGGCCCAGGGGAGCTCCTGCCTCTATTTACTCATCTGTCAGATGGAGTTAATATAGTTCCTACTGCACACGGCGGCTGTCAGGATTAAGAGAAGGCTTAGCACAGTTTGAGGCACATAGTCAGTGTTCAATGATGACGGCTATTTGAAGTCATCATAGGAACAGGGGTCTGAGGAACCAGGGCTTTCTGAAAATGGGCCTCACTTCCCCAAAGCCTCAGCCTGTGTGCACCTGGGTCCAATGGCTGGTTTTGCTCCCACCAGGGCCCGGTCCTAGAAAGGATGAACCCCTGGGATGCCTACACCTGCCCCCCGGCCCCATGGAATTTCTCTAGTAGGGGTCTTCGGCCTCTCCAGGAGTAATTCAGACCATGGAAGGTAATCTCTCTCCCACCATCCGGGGCACCTTCCTCTGGAACCTGAGGAGCCACAGCCACCCCTCCCCCCAACCCAGGGACCCTCTTCTGTCTGTCCAGGGTTGAGTGAAGCTGTCAGCTGAGAACTCTGACCTCCACCTCCCACACCTGACTACTCTCTGCCCTGATCTGCGGTCCCACCCAGACTTTATAGGAGAACTGGCCCAAGGAAAACCACATGCGGGAGGTGAATGTCAGCCTCCTTACCCATTGAGTGCTGCGTCATCTCCCCAAGGCCTCTGCAGTCCCCTTCCCAGTGAGAGCGGCCGCAGAAGCATCTCTCTAGGGTCAACGGGACTCAGGTCCAATCCCAGCTCCACCAACCTCTCAGTAGTGGAGTTTTAGATCGGGGCCCAGCCTCAGTGTTCGTATCTATAAAATGGGGATAACAATATGTATTACGTAGGGTTGCTGGCATGATGAAAGGTATACTGAACACTTAGTAGGCATCCAAGAAAAAGCAGCTGTTATGAATAAAAAGCACCAAAGCTGCCCCAAGTAGAGCCAGGGAACTGTTTCTTTCCACCCTCTGGGGGTCTCTCTGGCCCAGCCCTGGTGCCCTGGGCTTATTCCTCCCCCCAGCCCCCCACCTCCTCCTGACTCTGCTTCTCTCTGTGACTTGAGACTGGGAAATGATGCTGGGGCAGGGCAGGGCAGGGGGCAGTCTGCAATGTCATGCCCCTACTCCAACAAGGCACACATGCCCCAGCCTGGGCCTCTTGTTCTCAGCAAAATAACAAAATGAATCAAATTACTCATCTCAACACTCCACTCACATGTGCTTGGCTCAGAACTGTGGGAGAGATTCAGGGGTCTCCGGGAAGGAAGCTTTGCCCAAAGGAGGGAGGAGTAGATGGGCCAAAAAGAAGGGTTATCAAATCACAGCCACATTTCTGTATTTTTTTTAATATGACGTGTTAGTGAAAGTGTTAGTCACTTCAGTCATGTCCAACTCTTTGCGACCCCATGGACTGTAGACCGCCAGGCTCCTCTGTCCATGGGGTTTCCCAGGCAAGAATACTGGAGTGGGTTGCCAAGCCCTCCTCCAGGAGATCTTCCCGACCCAGAGATTGAACCCAGGTCTCCAGCATTTCAGGTGGATTCTTTTCTGTCTCAGCCACCTGGGAACATGAAGAGCAGGAATTATTTTCATGATTATTTTCATGTATTATTTTCAAAGTAGCAGGAGGTTGCTAGATGCCGACATATCCTGCACCCACAAGCTCCCCCACACCCAGTACTCAGATCCCAGAGCTCCTGGAGGCAACCTGCTGGGGGTTTAGGGGGCTGAACACAGGCTGGGGGTCCCGCAGACCTAGTCCCTCCCTGCTCATCCCTCCCCAGATGCAGGGTCTGCAGCAGCTCACTTAACCTCCTGAGCCTCTGTTTCCACATCTGCACCCTGAGCAGAAGGCCGACCCGACCTCAGGACCGCTGTGAAGAGTTAAGGTGCCTCCCGCACCCCGTCCTGACCAGCAGAGGGTCCCTCGGGTCCTGGGGCTGCGGGCCTTCGCCTCTCAGATTCTCCCCTGAAGCAGCTTCGGGCCCCAGATCTCTTGACTTCCCCAGATAGGAACAGATCAGGAAAGAGATGCTGACCGTCGGCTTCCCTCCTCTGGCGCGGCTGCGGCCGCAGGGCCTCAGGGATTCAGCCGGGATCTCGGCGGATGCCCGCGACAGGCGGCCCACCCCCGCACCCCCCACCCCCGGGGCCTTGGGGGAAGGGAAGGGGCGGGCGCCTCCCGCTCACCTTCTGACGGTGAAATGTGGCCATTTACCTTCACGCTTCAATGCCAGCCCCTAAATCACTGTCTCCGCGCCCGCGCTCAAGGTTGCTCCCCGAGCCGGCCGCCAACAAAGCCGCCGCCGCCGCCCGAGACCCGGGCGCCGAGCATCCCCACCCCACCCCGCCTCGACCCCCGCGGCCGCGAAGACCGGGAAGGGCCCGCTCCCCGCCTCGTCCGCTGCGCCCCCGCCGCCTTCCTCTTTCCCTCTGTCTCTGTCTCTCCATTCTTTTTTGTCCCAAGGCTGTATCTCCGGGACGAGGCATCCAGAGGCTCCCGGTCCAAACTCACCAAGAAACCTCAAGTTCACTCCCCTATGGTAAATGGACGGAGGGAGGAACGCCGGCTTGAGTGAAGGAGGCTCTTACTGTGTGGCTACTTTACGCTTGGGTCCCTCTGCCCCGGGAGTCCCCGACTGCAGAGTTTGTGATGCAGGGACGGCCTCGCGAGTGTCACTGATAACCCCCGCGCGCGCATCTCGCCAGCCGCAAACACTTCCCCCATCTCCATCTCTGTGGCTCTGCTGTGACATGGCTTCATTAGCCCTGCTCCCTTCCTTCCCCTCCGCGATCTTTCCCTCCCGGATCTTTCTTTCCTGTCCTCCGGGATCTCCGTCTGTCTTCCGTGCAAAGAGACAAGGGAGGCGGGAGACGGAAGAGAGCCCAAGTCCTGGGCACACAGGACACGGGGTGGGGGGGGCGCTGTTTGGAAAACGGGGAGTTGTTGGCGCAGGGAACCAGGACGGTGGCGAGGTCTCCGTTCCCGCCAAGGCCTGAAGTTCCCCCACCTGCCGGTCCCGGGAGAGGTCAGCCCAGGGGGAAACGCGGACCAAGGGAAAGAGCAGGGGGGCAGGTGACCACCCGTCCCCGCCCCACCCACGCCCCGCCCCGCTAGGCCCCGCCCTGCCCCGCTAGGCCCCGCCCTAACCCGGAAGTGAGGCCCCGGGCGCTCCCGGCCTGGGGTTCTGCGCTTGGGCTCCGAGCTCTCTGCAGTGTCCATTCGCTCTGCCTCGAATCTGACTCATTTGCACCCTTTTTCTTTTTTCTCTATGTGGATCGGTTAGATTGGCGGCTCATCTGACTGAGACTGTGCTTTCTCGTCAGACCAGAGGCACCCTCCCCCACCGCCAGGGCAGAGGCTGTATTCCTCCCCACCCCCCACTCCCCGCCCCGCATTAGATTGCTTGCTCCCCAGAATAGGGGAGCCTCCTTCATTTGCCTGAGAGCTTTCCTTTGGCAGGGGATCTGTCCCCCCATCAGATTCGGAGATCCCCAGAATAGAGGCTTCTGCCCCCTACCATCAGACTAAGAACTCCCCCAGGACAAGGGAGTCTCTCCTCTCCAGACTGGGAGTCCCCATCCCTCCCACCCAACCCCCCAAGATCCTGCTGACCACAGCTGAGCTCACGTTCAAAAGCCCTGGGTCCTCCCTAGTTCTCAGGCACTGAGGCTCTAGGAAGCTCTAGTCTTCAAGGACAGATTCAAATCCAGCTTCATTGTGGTTTTGTTCTGTGACCTTGAACAAGTCACATGACCTCTGGGGCGCAGACTGCAAGTACTCAGGGTCTTGTGAGGCTTCAAGGAGACAGTATTTGGTGAAAGGGCCAAGGCCAGGGTCTGGCATACAGCAGGTGCTCAATAAATGCTCTCTTCCCCTCCCTAAGCTGAGAAGTACATCTAAAGCCAGCTCAGCCTGGGAGGACAGAGGGGAACCAGAGTTGGAAAAGAGTGCCCACAACACACACACACACACACACACACACACATAATCCCATCAAGCAACTGGGTAGTGGCCTCCTTCTTTAGGGGATGGGGCGGTGGCAAGGAGTTAAATGTATTAAGCAATTTACAATTAATATAGAAGTCATTCCAGAGATAGCTACTAGAAAGAGTACAACAGGGCAATTAACCCACTAATACACTAGGCTATTACATCGCTATGTCTCTTATTTTAGCCCGAGGTGATTTGAAACGCATTGGATTAAAGGATATTACAGGAGATAGCATGAAAAATAGCTTAATGTAATGAGCCATCCCGTGATGTCTGCTATTAAAGATGATTTGCAGTTGAAAACTACAACATACAGTAGTTCAGCTATTTGAGGACCGAGGGGGTGGGGGTGGGGCAGTGCTATTAACCCTTCCCTCCTTCCAGCTGCCCCTACCCCCACCAGGCCCTCCACTACCTTCATGCCAAGATTATCAAGTGCATCTTATTAGGCTACAATGGCTTCATTGGGAGATTGGAGACTGGGGCCTGAGGTTGATAAAGAACCAATAATCTGCTAATAACCTTTAAAAAATAGATTCCCCCAGGGAGCTGTACTAATGGGCTGACGCTGGGGAGGGAGGCTGATTGGCAACCCGGTAGCTAATGTGGAAAAGGGTGGGGGGTGATCAGGGTGGGGGGAGGCTTCCCTAGGCAGGGCCAAGATCAACATGAACCCCAGCCCTGGCTCCCCTGACTGAGAGGGCAGGGAGGTGCATGGGTATGGACTGCTGCTTAGAAGGTGTGCCTAGGTGTACATGTGTGAATAAGTGCAACACACAAAAATAATTTTTCTTCTATTTAGCAGATCTTTGTGTGATGCATTACAGCTTTTAAAGGGTATTTCACATGCATTAGTTCTCCAGAGTTGACAAGCATCCAGCAAGGCAGATGGTAGTAGACCTTCAGTGGACAAAGATATGTGAATCAGAGAGAGCAAGTAACTTACCGAAAGTTAATTCAGCCAATTGTGTCATAAAACAGGGATCAACAAGAGGTTTTCTTGTTTCAAAGCCTGTGCTTAAAGCCAGGCCAGTTTAGCCTATGAACATTCTACCCGCCTCCTCCAGGGTCACAAAGGTCTTCTCTTATGTTTCCTTCTTCTTCTTCTAAATGTATTTATTTATTGGCTCTGCTGGGTCGTCACTGCTACGTGCAGATTTTCTCTCATTGTGGTGAGTGGGGGCTACTCTCTAGTTGTGGAGCACAGGCTCTAGGGAGCCTTGGTCGTTGCGGTGTGTGAACTCTATAGTCATGACCCCTAGGCTTTGTTGTCCCATGGCATGTGGGATCTTCCAGGACAGGGATCGAACCCGTGTTCCCTGCAATGGCACCAGACTGCCAGGGAAAGTCCCTTCTCTTATGTTTCCTTCCAGAAGTTTTATTGTTTCCACATCTTACATTGAGGTCATTGATCCATTTTGAATTAACTTCTGGGTATGATCTGAGGTAAGAGTTGATGTTCATTTCTTTCAGTTGGACCATGACTGTGTTTGCACATCCGTGTGTGTGGATAGGTGTGTCTGGAGTGGAATACACACACATGTGCTGGCTGCCACACAGAGAAAGCTGCCTAATCTGAGGGCACACATGTAGAAGCTAAAGTGAAAGTGAAAGTTGCTCAGTCATGTCCAACGCTTTGTGACCCCATGGACTGTAGCCCACCAGTCTCCTCTGTCCATGGAATTCTCCAGGCCAGAATACTGGAGTGGGTTGCCATTCCCTTCTCCAGGGGGTCTTCCCAACCCAGGGATCAAACCCAGGTCTCCCGCACTGCAGGAGGATTCTTTACCGACTGAGCTACCAGGGAAGCCCAAGGCAGACACATGTAGAGACACGCTGAAGGTCAAGGATACGTGAGCACAATGGGCAGGAGAAGCCAGCAGGTACCCCAGAGAGGCTGAGACACAGGCTTGTTTAGGGGAGCATCATGCGAGTATGTGCTGGTGTATGGCTGTGCCTGCTTGTCACTGCACCTGTGTTGGTAAATGGGTGTCCTCAGGCATAGATCAGACTATGTGTATGCTTACAGCTGTGGGTGTCACTCAGCATATGTGTGAGGTCAGCATTTGTGGGCATGTCATTGTTGTAGCTGAATCTGTTTGTGTGTGTGTGGGTGTCTATGTGTGTGTGTGTATGAGGTTGCTGGCATGTCTGGCACTGTGTGTCTGTGTGTGTACCCCATTGTGCGTATGTGCTGTTGTGTGTGTGCGTGTATGTCTGTGCATGCACACCACAGTGTGTGTGTGCTGGTGTGTCTGTGTGCGCCCACCATTTTGCATGTGTGCCAGTGTGTCTGTGTGAAAGCATCATTGTACATGTGTGCTGGTGTGTCTGTATGCGTGCTTCACCATGCATGTGTGCTGGTGTGTCTGTATGCATGCATCATCATGCATGTGTGCTGGTGTGTCTACATGCACCATTGTGCGTGTGTGCTGGTGTGTCTGCGTGTGCACACCATTGTGCGTGTGTGCTGGTGTGTCTGCACGTGCACACCATTGTGCGTGTGTGCTGGTGTGTCTGCGCGTGCACACCATTGTGCGTGTGTGCCGGTGTGTCTGTGCGTGCACACCATTGTGCGTGTGTGCCGGTGTGTCTGCGCGTGCACACCATTGTGCGTGTGTGCTGGTGTGTCTGCGCGTGCACACCATTGTGCGTGTGTGCTGGTGTGTCTGCGCGTGCACACCATTGTGCGTGTGTGCTGGTGTGTCTGCGCGTGCACACCATTGTGCGTGTGTGCTGGTGTGTCTGCGCGTGCACACCATTGTGCGTGTGTGCTGGTGTGTCTGCGCGTGCACACCATTGTGCGTGTGTGCTGGTGTGTCTGCGCGTGGACACCATTGTGCGTGTGTGCTGGTGTGTCTGCATGCACCATTGTGCGTGTGTGCTGGTGTGTCTGCATGCACCATTGTGTGTGCGTGCTGGTGTGTCTGTGCGTGCACACCATTGTGCGTGTGTGCCGGTGTGTCTGCGCGTGCACACCATTGTGCGTGTGTGCTGGTGTGTCTGCGCGTGCACACCATTGTGCGTGTGTGCTGGTGTGTCTGCGCGTGCACACCATTGTGCGTGTGTGCTGGTGTGTCTGCGCGTGCACACCATTGTGCGTGTGTGCTGGTGTGTCTGTGCATGCACACCATTGTGCGTGTGTGCCGGTGTGTCTGCGCGTGCACACCATTGTGCGTGTGTGCCGGTGTGTCTGCGCGTGGACACCATTGTGCGTGTGTGCTGGTGTGTCTGCATGCACCATTGTGTGTGCGTGCTGGTGTGTCTGTGTGTGCACACCATTGTGCGTGTGTGCTGGTGTGTCTGCGCGTGCACACCATTGTGCGTGTGTGCTGGTGTGTCTGTGTGTGCACACCATTGTGCGTGTGTGCTGGTGTGTCTGTGTCTGCACACACCATTGTGCGTGTGTGCTGGTGTGTCTGCGCATGCACACCATTGTGCGTGTGTGCTGGTGTGTCTGCGCGTGCACACCATTGTGCGTGTGTGCTGGTGTGTCTGCGCGTGGACACCATTGTGCGTGTGTGCTGGTGTGTCTGCGCGTGCACACCATTGTGCGTGTGTGCTGGTGTGTCTGCGCGTGCACACCATTGTGCGTGTGTGCTGGTGTGTCTGCGCGTGCACACCATTGTGCGTGTGTGCTGGTGTGTCTGCGCGTGCACACCATTGTGCGTGTGTGCTGGTGTGTCTGCGTGTGCACACCATTGTGCGTGTGTGCTGGTGTGTCTGCGCGTGCACACCATTGTGCGTGTGTGCTGGTGTGTCTGTGTCTGCACACACCATTGTGCGTGTGTGCTGGTGTGTCTGTGTGTGCACACCATTGTGCGTGTGTGCTGGTGTGTCTGCGCGTGCACACCATTGTGCGTGTGTGCTGGTGTGTCTGTGTGTGCACACCATTGTGCGTGTGTGCCGGTGTGTCTGCACGCACCATTATGCGTGTGTGCTGGTACCCCTGTCTGTGTGTACACGTCACTGTGCCCATGTGTTGCTGTCTGCACGTCCCCTGGCGCTGCCACCTCCAACAGCTGCGAGGCCAGCCGGGAACAGCCCCCGTGCCCCCTCCCTGCTGTCTTTTATCATCATTTGCCACGAAAGGGAGCCCAGGAGGACGGTGATAAATAAGGGCCACTTAAAATATGAGACGACCACTCTGACTTTGGGGAATATTTCTTCTGTGGAGCAGCTGGTGCCGCCTCTGTCCTTGTGGAAAGGGGTCCCAGGGGCGGCAGCCCCTGCCCGGCTTCCTCGAGCTCCTTCCTCTCTACTCCCTCCCCCGCCCCTGCCCTCCTGGCTCTGGTCTTGGAGGGCTTGGGAGGGTTTGGGAGGCCTGGGAAGGGAGTGGAGGGAATGCACCCCGAGGCCAGTGCCCCAGTGCCGTCAAGTCAGGATGGGCCTCAGCTTGCCCTTCCTCGATGCTCTCTGGAAGACTGGGTGTCAGGTGAGAGGGGATGGGGGAGTACACGGCCTCTGTCTTGTGGGGTTCCCCTTCTAACTCCCTTTCCTTTCTAAGCTCAAGTGAGGGGACAATTGAGGGGCTCCAGAGAGCTGAGACATATGGAGAAACACATGTGGACACACTACCCAGTCACATAATTTTCAGCACCTACTATGCGCCAAGCCCGAAGAGAAAGACACAATAGACACACATCCCGTGCAGAGAGAACCATGAATACACACACAATACTCGCTACATAAAGACACAAGCAGGTGTGCAGAAAGACTTGTATGTAAGACTTGTTCTGGGAAGACATGAGTTCTAGGAAGAGGAGAAGGAGGAGAAAAGACTCAAAGAAGCCCAAGAAGGAAAGAAATATCTAAAAATACAAAAACATGGATGTAAAGGATGTACAACTGCACCAGGATAGAGGGGGCCCCTAGGTGGGAGGGAGAGGCGGGGCTAGGGGTAGAGGACCGCCCTGTATGGGAGTATAGGTTGTTGACTGCCCAAAGGGCAGGCAACAGCTAAAGTCCAGCCTGTGCTCACTGACCAAGCCACACCCTGCTATGAGGCTGTGGTTCACAGAGAGCGCCCTCCACCAGTCTTGCCCTGTACCCACAGGAAACCTGTACCCTCTGGAAGGCTGGGCCCTCCCAGAGCAGTCACATTTCCCTGATTCTCAGAGATGCCTCTTGGACCAGCCAGGCTCTGAGAGGTGGGGCTCCTTCAACTGTGTCTAGGAGACACAGTTTTTGCTTTAAAAAAAAAAAGACAGACTTCCCTGGTGGTCCAGTGGTTTAGAGTCCACGCTCTAATGTGAGGGACATGGGTTCAATCCCTGGTTGGGGAGCTGGGATCCCACATACCTCAGGGCAACCAGGCCCCCACCACAACCACTGAGCCCACGACTCACAACCAAAGAGAGGCATGTGCGCTGCAACAGAAGATTTTGCATGCCACAGCGAGGGCCTGGCACAGCCAAATCAATAAAAAGAAGCTCAGAAGAGTAATTTTAAAACAATAGAAAGATGAAGGAAAGTAGACACTGAGAGGAGAAAAAGGAAATGAAGGGAAAGAAGGGAAGGAAGAAAGAAAGAAGAGGAAGAAGAGGGGCCTCAAACCACAGAGCTTTTCTAATCAAAGAACTTGTCACTGTCACTCTGCTAGTTGAGATGCCAGGACTAATCTGGGCCCGCCAGCATCCAGGGCTGGGGGTGAGGGGTGAATTAGAACTAACGGGTCACACACACACACACACACACACATCTTCCTTGCCCACCCTGTCTCCCTTCTCAGCCTATGCCAGGTGGCCAGGGACCTGTCACGTCTCATTTCCTTCTCCTAGACCCAGTGATGGGAGCTGTGGAAAGGTGGGGGGAACCCCCCTGAGCTGACCTTTTCTCCTTCAATTTCCTTCCCAAGCTCCTCAGCCATCAGCCACGGGTCTGCTGACACCCTCAGATTCCATAGCCCCCCGACATGCACAGAGCATGTCACCCCCCATTGGGGGCTGTCCGGGACGAGATGGGACAGTGCAGAGCTAGCTTCCTTTATCAGGGGCTTTCAATTCCCGAGTTCCCCCAGGTGGGCACTCTCGAGTCTACCCACAGCCCCCCACCGCCACCCAGAGCTTCAGATCTTTAATCCCCACCCCACGGCACCCCCCAACAACACCGTCCCCCCACCAGGCCTCCCAAACATTCTCCAAGGCCCTGGAACACCTTTCCAGTCTGCCCCCTCTATGGACGGGAAAGTGGAGGAGAGCTGACCTTTACTGAGTACCCACGGCGGGGCCAGGGACCCTGAGCCCCAACTGTACCATTTGATGCTCACAAGAACCCTTTGAGATGAGCTTTAATTCAGAATCTCCAGTTTATAGATGGGAAAGCCTCGCAGCTTCCCCAGGAAGCAGGAAAAGCAACCCTGGTCTCTCGACTTAAATCCTGCTCTTTCCACCTCAGCATCAGAGTCTCCTGGAGTCTTCTCAGTCTGATCATTGAGGGCCTACCCCGTGCCAGGCACTGGGTTAAACAAACTACTGCATTATCTCGTTCAACCCTACACTCATCCATAAGGAGCAGCTATTAGTATGCCCATTCCACAGATGAGGAAATCGAGGCTCAGAGCAGCTGAGCAACTCACCCAAGGTTACGCAGTATGGGAGTGGCGGGGCCAGGACACAAACTGGGTCTCCTGACACCCAATGAACACGCTTTGCCCAGTGTGATGAAAACACGGATCCTGCCACTACTGCCTGCAGCCTAGAGCTGGCAGCAGGACTCCCGGGGCAGGCCCCTCCACTCCCCAGGGCCAGCAGGGGGAGATGCAAGAGTCGGGGGCGGGGGGGGGGGGGGGGGGGGGGGGGGGCAGGGTGCCCAGGCCTCGGCAGACAAAGAGGAAGGAGGGATCAGGGTCGAGCACTAAGCGTCCTCTATCTTCCCAGGAGCGCCGGCCCCATTGTCCCCACAAGTGCCCTCAGATTGTCAGAGCCAGAGCCTCATCTGGCCCTCAGAATATATGGCCACAGAATAATATGACGGCAGGGGGAGGAGAGGTGGGAGGCTGGGCCGGAGGGGCAAATGAAGAAGGATCCACACAGCCCCCAGAAGAAAACTTAATAGTCTGGGGGCTCCCTTGGGTCCTTCTCATTAAAAAAAAAAAAATCTCTATTTAAATGCAAATTTGTGCTGAAGCTGGGATGGGTTGGCGGGAGGCAGAGAAGTATCCAGACGCTGATACAGACCCGCCATTGAACTTTCTCCCCAAGCTTACCTCGCAGTCTGGGGCCCTGTGCCCAGAAGTTAGCTTCATCCCCAAAGATCGCACCCTGCCCACTCCCCAGGAAAGCCTGGTTCAGCTTAATCCCTCACCACCTCGCTGTCTGTCTTTGTGTCTGTCTGTCACACACACACACACACACACACACACACACACTCCCTCTAAGATATAAATAGAAATATGTGGAGCACAAGGAATTATACCCAATATCTTATAACAACATACAATGGAATATAATCTACAAAAAAATCTGAAATCACTATGCTGTACTCCTGAAACTAAACAGTACTGTATATCAATCATACTTCAATTTAAAAAAGAAAGAAAGAAATGTGTCATTGGAGGATGGGTGGCAAGCTGTAAGCCTAGATTACAGTTTTCTCCCTAAATCCAGGAAGGCGGGGATCCTCACCCTACCTCCCTCCTCCACACACTTTCCTCCAAGGAAAGAATTTCAGTTTGAAAAGCAGCAGCAGAACTTAAACACTTGTATGTAGTTGTGGTCCAACCCTCTACACCTCCTGCACTGTGCTGAGTTGCTGAGTCCTGTCCGACTGCAACACCATGGACTGTAACCCACCAGGCTCCTCTGTCCTTGGGGATTCTCCTGGCAAGAATACTGGAGCGGGTTGCCATGTCCTCCTCCAGAGGATCTTTCCAACCCAGGGATCGAATCAGCACCTTCTGTGTCTCCTGCATTGCAGGTGGATTCTTTACCATCTGAGCTATCAAGGAAGCCCCTATGTCTCCTACCCCTCCCCAAGCTAGAAAACCTTGAATCCCTCTCTCTCTCTCTCTCTCTCTCTCTCTCTCACACACACACACACACACACACACACATCAGGTTTCCAACTAGACAACAGAAGACAAACCCAGCCCTCAAATCCAATTCTTGTGGGAAACACAGTCACGGGGTGGGGGATGCAGGTTGGCAGCTGGGACCCCCACCTACCCAGCACCCACATCCTGGCCCTGTCCCCCTCCCACAGAGAGGAAGATCCCTCTGCTCCCCCAGCGTCAGCAAACTCTTCATCCTGAGCTCCATCCCCACCCCCACCTCTCCAAGCCCATTACCTCTGGGGATAATTATGTGGGTGATTCGCTGGCCCTGGAGGGCTCTTCAGCAGTAGGCATTAACTCCGGATGAGAGGAGGGTTGCCCCTGGCTACCACCCTGCTCTCCCCTCTTCCTCCCCACTAACCAATGAGGGTGTTAATTTAGGAGGAGATAAGGAGATGCTATGTAACTCCATCTAGAACACATTTACCTGCCCCTAAACTTTCTTTCTCACTTCCATTTCTGGCTTTATCAGGGGAAACTGAGTCAAGAGCCTCGTCCCAAGATAGACACAGGGGTAGAGACTCCGCCACGCTGCCTATGGGCCCTGCCTCCTCCTTCCTGCTTCTCCCCCTCTGCCGCCCCACCAGGCGCCCCACCCAGGCAGATCTTTGCTGCTCCACGTTGGCTAGGATGAGCTGTCCTTGCCGGATACTGCATGGAGGTGGCTCAGAGAAAGGTTTGGGATTGGGGTGGGGCATCCAGCAGACCCATTAAAGCTTCCCAGCCAGACCCAAATTTCAGGCTTGTCTGCTCAAGCCCTTGACAGTCAGCTGTTGAGAAGAGAGGACCACCAAGGTCAGTTCAGAAAGAAAGTGAAAGTGTTAGTCGCTCAGTCGTGTCTGACTCTGCGACTCCATGGACTGTAGCCTGCCCGCCAGGCTCCACTGTCCATGGGATTCTTCAGGCAAGAATCCTGGAGTGGGTAGCCATGCCCTCCTCCAGGGGATCTCCCCGACCCAGGGATCAAACCCACGTTTCTTATCCCTCCTGCATTGACTGGCATGTTCTTCACCATCTGAGCCACCAGGGAAGCCGCTGGTGAGTTCACCCACTGCCTAGTTCCATGCTTATGGCCCACACCGGGCTCCCCTCTGGACACCACGGGGCTCTTGGCGTGGGAGGAAAGCCCTCTGGGACCAAGAGTGGTCGGAGCAAGTGTGGGGACCTTGAATGCACAAGACACAGTAGGGAGGTCAGGGATGGGCAGAGACCCCGCCTGCCTCCTTCTGAGAAAACACCCTGAGTGAGAGAGAAGCGAACAGCCACGAGGAGAGGAGGATTCACAGACAGCTGGGGCTCCAAGATCTCCTGCTGACACAGAGAAGGGCCCAGAGAGGGAACGGCCCTGCCTCCGTCACACAGTGTCACAGCTGGGAGGAGAAGGCGGGAACCTAGGCTCTTGACTCTGAAGCCACAGGCTGACTTCAATTTGATGGAAAGATTTTTGGTTTAAGATTTTTTATGTGGACCATTTTTTTTTAAGTCTTTATTGAAATGGTTACAATAGTGTTTTTGTTGTTGATGTCCTGATTTTTAGGTCTGGTGGCATACGGGATCTTAGTTCCCTGAGCAGGGGTCAAACCTGCACCCCCTGCATTGGAAAGCGACGTCTTAGCCACTGGACCACGAGGCAAGTCCCTGGAAAGAGTTCTCTATGTACAGTTTGCACACCCACAAGTGCAAGCAGCGCCCAGCATGTGCAGGAGCTTGGATGTATTCGCTCACACAATTGTTCACACAGCGGTGTCTGCACGTGGCAGTTTGCCTGTCTGCGTCTTCGTGATGCTTGTGGGCGTGAGCCTGTCTGTGCACGTGGGGCTGGGTCACACTCACGGGTGTGTGCGGAGGGCGGGGCCCAGGCCCTCCCTGCAGGTTAGGGAGCAGCAGCCTCCGTGGCCCCACCGACAGGGGTCCCCTGTACCCAGAGCTGCTCCCAGAGCTGCTCCCCCGGAGCTGGCTGGGCCTGAGCAGACCCCCGGTCCCAAGCTGTTCGGTTCAGCCGCTTCCTGCTGGAGGACCCTCCCGGAGGAGGCCAAGCTGCTGGTGCAATGGTAGAAACAATTAACTGGAAGAGACAGCTCATACCCAAAGGAAAACATTTCCAGATACGATATTACAGCCTCGCCCTCAAAAATGGGACTTAACCATGAGGAAAGACAGTTTATTAGAAGACACATTTTTTAATTTAATTATATAATCTTTGGGTTTTTTTTTTTAAGTGGTATGGAGTGGGGGAGGGGCTGAGATATTGGAATCCATCCTTTGCTTCCGGTGTGTGACCCTGGGACACAGCACGTGAGTGTGAATGAGGAGGTGACTGTGGACGTCCCGGGGATGGGGCAGACCCAAATCCATCGTGGAGCCCCCAGTATAACACTGGGGACGTGGGGCAGGAGAACTGGAAAGGGAAACCACAGGTTAAGTCCACTGCCACCCCGGGGGACGGTGAGGGCCCCAGGTTCACACATGCGACCCATATCACTGGCCAGATCAGGCTGTGGTACACTCCTCCTGCCCTCTGCTTGACACACATGTACACATAGACTCATACACACACACACACCCACACACACACACACACACACACACAAACTTACACTGTGGAGCAGCCAGGCAGTCCAGGCAGTCACCCAGACTAGAGCCCCAACCATCTAAACAGTCCCAGGAGAAGAAGGAAAATGAGGCTCCTCCACTTAACGACCGAACAGACTTTTTGACTTTGGACAAGTTGCTGACCCCTCCCGGGCTGCAGTTTCCCCATCTTTGGGGAAGGTGGGATAGATGACTTCCAAGAGTCTTTCCAGCGTTAACCACCGTGCCTTGAATCACCATCCTTCATACATGCCTTCTTTCTCCTGGACTTTCCCAAGGGTGAGTAGCAGGCCCTGGTACCAGGCAGCCGTCAGCTCCAGGGCCCACCCACCACTTGCCAGGTGTGTGACCCCAGGCGAGGGACCCCGTGTCTCCACGCCACCACGTGCCCAACTGCAAAGTGGGGAGACAACTATGCCCTAAGATGCCAGCCAAACCTTCTGCCTACCGTTGAAGAGTGGGACTCAGGGTCTCCATCATGCTCACTGGTCCCCAGCAGAGACCATGAAAGGCCCAAGAATGTTCCCCAGGGATGAATATAGCCAATATTGGCAGGAAGCAGAGACATTAACAGGAGCCCAGGAGGCGCTAGTGGTAAAGAGCCCGCTTGCCAATGCAGGAGACACAAGAGATGGGGGTTTAATCCCTAGGTCGGGAAGGTCTTCTGGAGGAGGGCATAGCAACCCACTCCAGTATTCTTGCCTGGAGAATCCCAAGGACAAAGGAGCCTGGCAGGCTACAGGCCATGGGGTCGCACAGAGTCGGAGTGAAGCGACTTAGCACAGCACCTCTCTTTTGGGGGTCGCATTCCCTCTTCATCCGACTGCCAGGCTGTGGCCTCTTCCACCCTCAACCCCATGACCTCTGGCCTTTCCCCCTGGCCGACTCTAACCCCCTCCTCCATCATCCAGCCTCCTCCCCGGGTCCAGGGTCCTCAAGGCACAGAAGCCCAGCGGCCTGTATCCTCAGCCCAAAGTACGGGTGCTACCCAGCTACAGGAGGGGGGCCCGGGGAGGGGGGTTGCCCAGGCATGGGGGCATCCTTGGCGGCAGCAAATCTCCCCACTTAGGTATTAACGTAGTAAAGTCCTATCAAGTCACAGTGAAAAGGGGAGTAATTTTTGCAGAAAACAATGCAGGTGATGTATGCCAGAGACTGGCGCACAATAAAACTGTAGAGGAACGCAGAAAAAATGCGCCCAGTCAATACAATAAAATCAGCACAAATACACCCGTGTAAAGCAAATAAATCTCCCAATCCAAACATTTTACAGCACGCGCACCACAAAGAGGAAGGCGGAGAAGTGAGCGTGTCTGCGCTGTTCAAGATTTTCCCAGAAATCTCTAGGGGAAGAAAACAAAATGACCGGCGAGTCCCCCCTCCCCAGCCCCACATCGCCCCAACCACTGCCCCCCACCCCCGTAAATAAACAAACACATACGAAGGACTTGGGGGCTGGTTTGCATTTCTGGCCTCAACCGGTGAAGGCGACTGGGAGCTGGAGGCCCCCAAATTACCATTCATCTGGCCTTGTTGTGGAAATTTTCAAGGGATTTGCAGTAATTATATGACAAAATGCTTGCAAATCTCACTCATTGCTGAACAGAAACAGGCGGGTCAGGGATTGAACACTTTCAGCTGGGTAATTTGTAAATGTCAATCAGGCAACAGGGCAGAGAGAGAGAGAGAGAAAGAGGGGCCAGGAAAAGACTGTAGCAACCACAGTGTAAGAGGCTTCTTCACTCTCCCCAAGCCGGGGATGGAAAGAGCCAGGCCAAAGTCAAGGCAGAAGGTTTGGGGTGGGGGCGACAGAGAGGGGAGAAGGAGGAGTTAGGAGAAACCGGGAGAGGAAGGAGGAAAAGGACAGGGCCCAGAAACAGACACACACAAAGAAGAGGCTGGGATGAGAGGGGAGGGGGAAGTTGTAGATGGAGAGAAAAGAGAGTGAATCAGGAAAAACAGTTTAAATAAAACCAGGGGAGATTAAATTAACTGATACATACATTCCAAGAGGTAGGTCGGGGAGCAGCCATAAATACCAGCTCCCTATCTCCCCTGCTCAAGACAGCGAGGAGAGCAAAATAAAATTAAAAGATATAACAATAAAAATTACAAATGCATCTTGAGGACCCTGTCCCCGAGGTCTGTAATGGAGGCACCGAGAAGGGTGAGCTTGAGGCACAGCCTTCACTCAAGCCAGGGGAGCTTCAAGGTGGAAGCCGGAGGAACATTTTCTGTGTGGCTGCTCATTCCGTGTCTCCAATTATATATGGCAGACACGCAGAGTGCGCACTACCTGCACGTGAAGGACCTAAATGATGGGGGTGATTGTCATGACAACTGATGAGGCACTTGATAAGGTTTTTCCTGGTCATCGCCACCCCTGGAGGGAACTAGGTTTTTGTTCCACCCATTTTACAGGTGAGGAAACTGAGGCTTGGAGAGGCTATCATTTTGGCTCAAGATGACTTGCTCCTTAACAAGAAGAGCATGGATTTGAACGTAGGCTCACTGACTCCATATCCTTTCCACCACTGCCTTCAGGGAGCTTATTCCTACCAGCTTCATTTGAGGAATTAAACACATTTTTCGAGCACACACCTGTCACACCACCACTACGTCGCGTGAATGGCAAACCTGACAATCTGTGAACAGAACAAGATACCATTCTTCTGAAGCAGGGATGTCCAACTCTCCAGATTCCAAGGATCTTTTTTAGCATCTCAAAGTTATTTGACACCCCACCAACCACAGGCACTTGCAAGTGCACTGGATGGTTCTATTTCTAAACACCTGTAAATTGAGAAAAGTGCCCAATGACCCAAAGCCACAATAAACCCAGGCACACTTTTAAAGGAATTTTAATTTTCATCACCATATTCTTGGGGGAAAAAAATTAAAACACAGGCAAAAAAGACAGAAGTCCTGCAGTTTACACTTTTGTCATGATCTCCAAAGGGGACTATGTTGACAGCCACAGGGCCACTCGAGCAGAGCCGGAAGGTGTTTCTCTTACGGCTTTAAACTGGAGTCTCACCGGTCCACGCTGCCTGGAGTGTGCCACTCACTGCCCAGAGGAGCAGCAAAGGTGCCCAGGCTCCTACCCCGTGCTAAGCATTGCTCTAGAGGCCAGAGTCACAGTGGTGAACAGAACAGGGGACCAAAAGCCTACTGTCCTGGAGCCCACCTTGCATTTATCATTTTCTCCATCTTGCAATGATTTTGTGAGAGGCACAATTATATGCCTCGTCTTTCGTGAGTTAATAAAAGTGTTAACTTATGGAATGTAAATCACATAACCCTTCTGCAATCCTTTTTGGCATTTCTTCCTTTTTAAATGCACTGGAGGGATTTCCCTGGTGGTCCAGGGATTAAGAATCTGCCGTGCCATGCAGGGGACATGGGTTCGATCCCTGGTGGGGGAACTCAGATCCCACAGACTGAGGAGCAACTAAGTCCGTGAACTCTAGAGCCTGAGCTTCACAGCTAGAGAGTCCAAGTGCCGCGACGAAAGATCCCACATACTGTAACTCAGACCTGAGGTGGCCAGAGAAATAAATAAAATTTTTAAAAATTCATTTGAGTCAGTTCTAATGAGGTGGATGAACCTAGAGCCTATTATACAATGTGAAGTAAGTCAGAAAAGAGAAAGATAAATAGTGTATACTAACGTACATGTATGGAATCTAGAAAGGTGGTTCTGATGAATTTATTTTCAGGGCAACAGTGGAGAGACTGACATAGAGAACAGACTTACAGACCGGGGGAGAGGGAAGGAGAGAGAGAGAGAGATACATGGAGAGAGTAACATGCAAACTTACAATACCATATGGAAAATAGAAAGCCAAAGGGAATTTGCTCTATGACTCGGGGGAACTCAAACAGGGGCTCTGTAACAATCTGGAAGTGTAGGGTGGGGAGGCAGATGGGAGGGAGGTTCAAGAGAGAGGGGACATATGTACATCTACGGCTGATTCATGTTGATGTTTGACAGAAAACAACAAAATTCTGTAAAGCAATTATCCTTCAATTAAAAATAAATACATTTTTTTAAAATTAAAAAAAATTTTTTTAATGTATTGGAACCTCAGAAATAGCAGAGGCCTAGAGGGAGATTCTGGGCATGGCCGGGGACTAGCGCTCAAAGTCATCCATCTCACCAAATGTAGCTGCTGCCCTCCTGGATGCCAGAGGTGGCCAGGGTGATAGTCACCAGCCGGAAGGCGCTGACACCGGCCAACCTCTCCACCCACAGCTGACTCACCTCTTCCTCCCACTTTCCTTCCCCTCCTTCAGCCAACATCGTGGTTCTGGAATTAAGAGCCCCTGCTCCGATCAGTTCATCCTCCAGACTATTTGCTCTTCCTACCCACCACCTCTCAACAAAAAGAATCCCTGGAGAGGGAAGGCATCAGGAAAATTTGCGAATAACCCACGCAGCTATGACTGCATGGATAAGGTCACTGCAGAGTACAGAAGCCTTGAGTCTCTCCACCCCCGCATGGCCATAGATGGTGCAAACCTGAGCAAATGTTTTCATCTCACTGCAACTCTTTTGCCTCATCTGTAAAATGGAGATAAACACTAGCAGCTGCTCTAGCAGGGCTGTTGTGAAGACTCAAGGACACAAGGCATGTGCTCGGGAAATGTTATTAGGATTATTGCCTTCAAGAGAACATAAAATCCGGGGGCAGGAGAGAAACCGGGGGCAAAGCTACAGAGTATCTGAACCTGTTGCTGGCAGCAGAAAGTAGGAGACCAAGTCTCCATCTGCCAGTCCCTAGTTCTGTAAAGGCCTCTCTCTCTGAGCCTCAGTTTCCCCATCTGTTCGATGAAGAAGTGGGGATATCTGGGCTGGTAGTGTCTCTGGTTCGAGAAATTAGTGTTGGAATGAGATAGGGCCCAGGACAAGACCAGACCAGCTACAGTCCTTGACCAAAGGTGGGATGTCCCTGGATGGGGCTCTGTCTCTCTGGCAGGCTCTCCTGGAAATGTCAGGCTCAGAGGAGTAAACTATGCCAAAATGACCCCACAGACCCATCGCGATCAGTGGGTAGAAGGCGGAATGCCTGAGGGAGGAGCAGGGGATGGGGGGCTGGCACCCTACCTTCTCACCTGCCATTTTGGAACCAGGCACCTGCTCCTTCCATTAGCTCCACCCTCAGCAGGATTTAATGAATCTGAGAAAAATTATGAAGTCCCATAAAGCCACAAGTATCATAAAAAGTATAATAAAATTGAGAAAAGCTATTAAGTTATAAATACAACCAATGCATGCAACATCACTCAGTCGGGGAGGAAGTCGCTATAAAATAAAGTCATTCCACAAGTGACTAAATCTCTTAATTCACAAGGCACACGCGTCCCGTTACGGCGCCCAGCTCGGTTGTCTCCGCCAGGAGTTTTGTGTCACGGGAACTTTCCGTGGCAGAGAACGGTGGGCGGGAAGACAAAGCCAAAACCGAGAGCAGATGACAGAATAATAGAGCGGGAGCGAAGGAGGGAACCCAGGCGGCGAGCAAGATCTAGGTAGGAGGCAAGACCTAGGGAAGTAGGAAGCCCTTCGGAGTCCGCACTGTGCGGTGGGATCGTCTCGATCCCAAATCCACCACTATTTACTCTGCCCAGCAGCCAAGGTGAAAGAAGGGAGGGAAATTTTTAGATCGTGCTTTGATTTGTGGGCTCCCGGACCCCTTGATTCCGGCCGGAAGCCCACCCACCCTCCTAGCCCGGGACTAGCGGCAGCACCCCCGCCCCGCACACACACACCCGCCTCCCCCGGCGCCCAGTCCCCCGGGCGCATCTCCCTGGGGCGTCCCCCCTACCGAGAGCCACCCCCGCGCTATGAATATTCATAGCTGTAATTAGAGAGCGCGCCGGCGCCCAGGATGGTTATTGTGCGTCCAATGAAAACAAACACGCTAATGAGCAGCTTTAATGCGGGGCTGGCGGCGCGGGTGGGAGGACCTCGCGTGGCCCGGAGTGGGAACCGGGAGCACGACCAGGGCGCTGGGGACGGAAAGGAGCGACCCCCCCGAGAAGGGCGTGAGACGGGTCTAGGGGAGGGGGAGCGAAGGCGAGAGGGGGGCGCCCCAAGGAGCCCCGTCCCCGGAGGGCGGGCCGCTGTGTGCTGGCACACCGCGGAGACACCTTTGGGGAGGGAGTCCCGGCCCTGAGCAGCGGCTCCTGAAACCCCGGGAGTTAGGGCTACACAGGCCCGGCCCCAGGATGGATGGGACGCCGACGCGGCCGGTGCGCCCCCGAGCTCCGGCCTCGCTGCACCCGTGGATTCCAAAAGACTGCATTTTTAAAGGTTTTTGCGGATTGCCCAGGGCCTATGTAGAGACACAGAGGGGCTTTCCAGGGGGTCTCCATGGTAAAAAAAAAAAGAAAAAAAATCTGCCCGCCAATGCAAGAGCCTCAAGAGACGTGGGTTCGATCCCTGGGTGGGGAAGATCCCCTGAAGAAGGAAATGGCTCCCCACTCCAGAATTCTTGCCTGGAGATTCTCATGGACAGAGGAGCCTGGCAGGCTACAGTCCACGAGGTAGCTAAGAGTCGGACACTGACTGAAGCGACTTAGCATGCAGAGAGCCTAAGGCAGCCCCGGCCTTGTCCTCCTGGGAAGGGTGAGGAATGCCTGGAGCGCTCGGGCCCAGGACCTGGGTACCGGAGGCGGGCTGCTGAGGCAGTGGGGAGGAGGTCGGCATGGGCTCCAGGGAAGGAAGGCAGCCCCAGTGAAGAGCCGGATATAGAAACAAGAGGGGCCTAAAGTCCACCAGCTGACCTCCCAGGTGCCCTAGTAAAAAGGGACAGGGTAGAGGACAGGCCGCCCTATTAGCTGGGCATAACGACAGTGACACATTAACAGAAGTGACCAGGCGCCTTCTTACCCAGGCACGGAGCTGGCAGGCACATCCATTAGGAACCCCCTAGGAGGGACTTCCCTGGTGGTCCAGTGGTTAAGACTCAGCTTCCACTGCAAGGGGCACGAGTTCAGTCCCCGGGCAGGGAACTAAGTTCCCACAAGCCGTGTGACGTGGTCAAAAAAATAGAAAATAAAAACATTTTTTAAAGAAGGTAGAGACTGGAAACAGGGGACTTGATGTGGGAAGATGGACAGCAAAGGAACGATCTAGAAGAGAGATGGGGGAAGAAGCCTAGACCAGTGGTCCTCAAGTTTAGCATAATCAGAATCGGATAAGGATTTCTTACAGTTACGCACACAGAATTTTTTGGATCAAATTTCCATAGTATTACTGTGGGGAAATGAACAGGATGGCACCAGTCAGGCTCTCTCTCCCCACGCTCTCACGCCCTCTCACCCCATGTTCTGTAACCAATGACTTTGCACAGATAGTAAACAGCTGAGCTCACTTGTAGCACTGCGCATGCGCCTCAGGAGGTAGCCGCTTGGCCACAGGCTACTTTGTGCGGTTCCCCAAAGGTGTGAGCTTCCCCATGGAAGCCCTGGCTGCTGGGGCACTGAGCTAGACTGGAGCAACATCATGGTTATGTTATATGAGGTTATGGCATGGCTATGTTATGCTTATGTTATATGAGGTTATGGCATGGCTATGTTATGCTTATGTTATATGAGGTTATGGCATGGCTATGTTATGCTTATGTTATATGAAGTTATGGCAGGGCTATGTTATGGTTATGTTATGGCTGTGGCTCCGCGCCTTGCCTACCCTGGGTTCAGGAAATAGTGTGAACAGCAAGACAAATGGCAGCATGAACAGGATCAGCAGTATAATTATTATGATAGCCAAAAAGCGGAAACGACACAAATGGCTATCAAGTGATGAATGGATGAACAAAATGTGGCATACACATACAATGGAATACTATTCGGCAATAAAAAGGACTAAGTTGCTTTTATACTGCTACCATATGTATGAACCTTGAAGACATCATGCAAAGTGAAAAAAGTCAGTTACAGGGACCCACATGGTATATGAATCTATTATATACCATTCTGGAAATGTCCAGAATAGGCAATCTACTGGAGTCAGAAAGTAGATTAGTACTTGCCTAGGGTTGGGGGATAAGAGAATTTGGAAGTGACAACAGCATTTCTTTCTGGGGTAATGAAAATGTTCTCAAATCAATGTTGTACATCTCTGCATATGTTACAAGCTATTGAACTGTACACTTTTTTTTTTCTTTACTGTACCTGACAGCATGTGGGATCTTAGTTCCCTAACCAGGGATCCAACCCTAGCCTCCAGCATTGGAAAGGTGGAGTCGTAACCACTGGACCATCAGGGAAGTCCTGAACTGTAGGATAAATGGGTAAACTGTATATTTCAACAGAGCTGTTAACAAAACTTTATGCTAAGTAAAACAAGCTAGACTCAGAAGATCGTCCAAAATAAGCAAATCTATACAGACAGAAAGTAGATTAGTAGTTGCCCAGGGCTTGAGGGAGGGAGAGGATGAACTGTAAACAGACGTCAGGGATCTTATTGGGGTGATAGAAATGTTCTATAACTGGGTTGTGGCGATGGCTGCACAACTCGATAAATTTCCTAAAAAATCATTGAATAGCATGCTTTAAAAGGGTGAATTTTATGGTATGTGAATTATACCTCAATAAAGTTGTTTTTTTAAAAAACGTGGATTGCTGAAGCCTTCTCACAGTTTCTGATTTAGTAGGTTTGGGATGGTTGGAGAATCAACCCTATTATCTGGTGACAGCTAAGGCGGTTCCACCCCAGTGGGAGGAGTTCCCACCCCTGGGGGAGGACCGCTGGCCTACAGAGGTGAAAGGCCAAAACCAGGCAGGGGAGGAGCCTGTTAAAACAACAACAACAACAACAGTAACAAGCACACCACCCTGGGCGCACCTGTCACCAGGCCCACACCCGCGCCTCCAGTGTAACCCCAGCGGATAATGGGCGGCAGGGAGCCGACCGCCCCCAGCGTCTGGCAGACAGGCCTCCGCGGCAGACAGCGGCAGAATTCATTTCAAGGCAGCCTCTTCACCATCAACAGAAATTGGCAGCGTAAATAGGAACTGCTGTTTATTTGCCACTTACCTCTGTCTTGTTCTGCTTAAATACTGAGGGGAAACCGGAGCCATTAGGGTCAGAAGAAAATTACAAGCACGCAGCGCCGCTGTGGGTGGGTGAAAATGATATTAGAGATTGGGGGGGTAATAAATAGAAGAAGGAAGGAGGGAGGGTGGGGAGAGGAGGGAAAACTGCCTTGCACCAACAGAGCATGAAATAAAATAAAATTAAATAAAGATCTGTTTGGTGGGTGGGGAATCTTCATCCTGGGAAATATGGGTGGAGTTTTCAGGGGAGAAGAGAGTTGTTGTTTTTTGAGGGTTTTTTGTAAAGCCAGACTGAGGAGATGAAATTCTGATTTCTGTTGTCTGGCCTGATGAGCAAAGTTGAGCGTGATTCTTTTTTCACTGGGTCACCAGGAAACGGGCCCAGGGAGGGGACAAAAGCCAAAAGCAACCATCACCCCCACCTTGGGATGGGGTAAGGTAGTCTCCCCCGCCTCTGGGGTCTCGGCTCCCCTCCCAGGGGCTTCGCACCCAGAGGCCGCCCCCTGCTCCCCCACTGGCCCCCTCTCCCTGGAGGCATTAATTGGAGGCCCGAGCAGTACCACATTTATTACCTCCCCTCCCGCTCCACACTAAATCTTGTGGCAATGCTTCTAAAAGTCAATAAAACGAGAAGGAAGATGCGATAAAATTAAGGTGGAAAGTGCGATGGGGAGAGGAAATGGGAATCTTCTTTTTAATTTAGCTTTAATTTTAATTTTTTGTCACCTCTCCAAACAGCCTGCGTGCTGCTGCAGTGGAGGGGTGGGGGGCTGGGGGAGAGGCTGGCCTGGCTTTTTAAGGCCAAGAAGAAGCTGTGCTGTAGGCTGGGTCTTGGGGGTGGGGGGGACGAGGCAGGGACTACTACCTGCCTGGGAGCAGGCAGGAGTTGGGAGTGGGAGGCTGCCTGCCAAAACCTTACTCAGGATGCAATCCTTTGTTTGTGCTCCCAGAGCAGCCTGTCCAGACCTAAGGGCTTCCAGCAGCTGATTCTGTGCACCCTAAGAGTAGGACCTGAGTCTGGATGATTTTAATCATCCCTTTACCTGATACTTGACACATAACCCCTGGTGGCTCAGACCATAAAGAGTCTGCCTGCATAGCTGGAGACCCAGATTCGATCCCTGGGTGGGGAAGATCCCCTGGAAGAGGGCATGGCAACTCACTCCAGTATTCTTGCCTGGAGAATCCCATGGACAGAGGAGCCTGGCGGGCTACAGTCCATAGGGTTGCAGAGAGTCGGACACGACTGAACGATTAACACTATTACTACTTACCTGGTACCTGACACGTATATGATAATCATGGTATCAGCATCATTGCTCCAGCATTGTCCTAAACATAATTCACACTTATGCAATTTCATCTTATTCTTCCCATCAATGCTATGAGAAAGGTACCATTACAAAACCCCATCTTACAGATAGGGAGATTGAGGACAGAGAGGTGAAGCCCCTTGACCATGGTCACAGAGCTTGTGGGTGGCAGGAGTGTTATTCAGGAAACAGATGTAGATCATTCTTACATATCAAGTGGATAAGGACATCCCTCATGGTCCAGTGGCTAAGACTCCACGTTCCCAATTCGGGAGGCCTGGGCTTCGATCCCTGGTCGCGGAACTAGTTCCTGCATGCCCCAGCTAAAAGACCCAGCATGCTGCAATGAAGACCCAGGGCAGTCAAATAAATTGTTAATTTTTTTTTTTTAAGTGGGTGGATGAAGGCCTGCAGTGTTTTTTTTTTTTTTTTTAAATGCGCCTGCCAATTGCAGGAGACACTGGTTCGATCCCTGCTCCAGGAAGATCCCACATACTGCGGAGCAAATAAGCCCATGTGTCACAACTGCTGAGCCTGTGCTTTGCAACAAAAGAAGCCACTGCAATGAGAAGTCTGCATACCGCAACTCGAGAAAGCCCGAGTGCAGCAACAAAGACCTGGCACAACCAAAAATAAATAAATTTGTTTTTTTAATGGATGAATTAATGAGTGAATGAAACTTTCAGAATGCTGACAAATTGCCAGTGGTCCTGGAGTCCCCCCACACTGAGCCCATGAACGCTGGGACTGCAGAGCAAGGCAGAGGCAGAGGCAGCTGACCTCAGAACTCGGTGGAGCAGAGGCTTCTCCATGTTGGTGGGAAAGGCCTTGAGCTCAAGTCAACATTCACTGTTGCGTGATTTCTGTCCCATTTTTAGGAAGGATGGAATCACACTCGATCTCTCATCTCTCTCAAACCAGGAGATGTTCTTCCCACAGAGGTCCAACCGGGAGACAGGCTCTGCGGCTCCGGCTGTAACCTCTTCCCGAGAACAGGAGTCCCAAGGCAGCAGCACAAGTGAGCCTCCTGTCGCCTGGCACCAGCCAGGGGTCCGGAAGGGTCACAGCAGAGAAAAGTCAGGCCCAAGGAGAGGACCGGCTTCCCTTGGGTCACACAAGTGGGCCCCTCTCCATAATTGGAGGTTTGCTCTGTCTTTTGTTATTTTGATGAGAGTCCCAGGGTCAGTATTCTTCCACATCCTAAGTTTTTTGTCTCAGGCCATGGTAACAGCCCTCCAGGAGATGGGTAGGAGGTAGGGGCTGTTTCCTCTACATACAGATGGGGAAACTGAGGCTTATAAGGGCTCAAATTGTCTCCAGGACCATGTACTATCCCTGGCATCAATGCCCAATGAAGGATTCTGACTGTTGTCTATCCTCAACTGAGTATGAAAAAGGAATTATGTTTTCAGAAGATGTTTTCCTCTATCAAGTTCAGGTTCTGAAGCAACCCTGTCTCCTCCTCGCCCCACTTCCCCATCCACTGGGCACACTGACCCCGCCTGCCCCACCCCAGTATCGCCCTTCTGCATTTCTGAAAACTGGAGGAGGCCAGAAAGCATGGACTTCTTGCCCCAAATATTGTTTCCCTTATCAAAAAAACATACTCTCAAAGATTACTTGACAGCAGGGAGAAGCACACGAGAAGTGTTTGTAAGTTAAAAAGAAATCAAGCTACCAAATGTCGTGCAGAGGATAATCCTATTATATTTCATTTTAAATATAGTTTATGGCTGTATTTGTGTCCCCGGGTAGCTCAGCTGGAAAAGAATCTGCCTGCAATGCAGGAGGCCCCGGTTTGATTCCTGGGTCAGGAAGTTCCCCTAGAGAAGGGACAGGCTACCCACTCCAGTCTTCTTGAGCTTCCTTGGTGGCTCAGTAGTAAAGAATCTGCCTGCAATGTGGGAGACATGGGTTCGATCCCTGGGTTGGGCAGATCACCTGGAGAATCAACCCTCTCCAGTATTCTTGCCTGGAGAATCCCGATGGACAGAGGAGCCTGGCAGGCTCCAGCCCATGGAGTCACAAAGAGTCACACAACTGAGCAACTAAGCGCAGAAGGCTAGAAGGATAGACACCAAAACATGCATAGTGCTTTTGTTTCCTTCCTTAATATTTCTGTATTTTCCAAACGTTCTGTTGAGAACATGTGTTCAGTGAATTTTTAAATTTGCCTTATTAGGTTACATTTTTAAAAATATTGATGCCCTTTAGCTTGCTGGCTTCGTGGTCTCATAAGCATCAGCCACAAACAGATCACAAATGTGTGTGTGTGTGTGTGTGTGTGTGTGTGTGTGTGTGTTGGGGGTCCCAACTCCCCCACCTTCTCCCAGTGACTGCTGTTCATCATAACCAGGACAATTAACAATCCCTTATTATTCACACGTCATGATTACTAATCACCCTTATTAATATCCATGCTTTGCAAAACCACGAGGCAGCTTGGCTGGGATGCTTAGAACTCCACAGGAGTCCAATCCTGACCCCAGGCATGTCCCTTCCTGCCTTGTGCCTTCACGTCCTCCTCAACTGGGACGATCTGCCCCTTCCTCATCCCTCTGCAGTGACCACTGCCCTCTGCTTCCCTTCTTTGCCAGCTCATGGGAGCCTCATACCCCGAGAGGACCACCTAAAT
The DNA here is from genome assembly GCF_963930625.1 of Muntiacus reevesi. Classification (NCBI taxonomy): domain Eukaryota; kingdom Metazoa; phylum Chordata; class Mammalia; order Artiodactyla; family Cervidae; genus Muntiacus; species Muntiacus reevesi. The sequence continues at coordinate 48,678,729 of NC_089266.1, forward strand.
TCCCAAACCCATTCGCCACCTGAACCACTGACCTTCCTCCCACTGGAGCTGAAATAAGGGTCTCTTCCTATAGTTGATCCCTTTTCCCATTCCACCCACTTTTTTCATAAAATGTATGCTCTACCCCCAAACAGACGTGTTAAGGCTAAAGCCTAAACTTTATGGTTCTATCACTTACCCACTCTCAGCCTCTAAATCTTGCTACCTGTTTGGGAAAATGCATTAGCAATTTCTCATTAAGCTGACTATTGATAACCTTGGCCATTTGGCTAACATTAAGTCCCATGGACAATGTTTGAAGTAGATTTATTCTCTGGGTCATTTCAGCTCTTGGTTTTTGATATGGTGGTGGCTATTTAGTAGTGAAGTGGTCCCAGACCACCAGCACACAGGGAATTTACCCTGCTGGTAAATTACTGGTAATTTACCAATATACCAGTCCCCAAAGAGGTGGTGTAACCTCTTCTGGATGGAGGTGAATTTAAATCCACAAGAGATGGTTGAGTGACTTCCCTGGTGGTCTAGTGGCTAAGACTCCAAACTCCCAATGCAGGCGGCATGGGTTCGACCTCCAGTCAGGGAACTACATCCCACTTGCTGCAATGAAAGATCTCGCATGTTACAACTAAAGATCCCACATGCCATAGTGAGGATCGAAGATCCTGAGTACCACAACTGAGACTAGGTGCAGTCAAAATTTGAGTAAGGAGAAAAAGAAAAAAAGAGGTGGTTGGAGCCTCCTCTGCATTGATCATGCTCTAAGTCAAGATACTGAGGACTGACTACCACCAAAACACCGACTTCGCGACTGAGCTGTTGTACCCTACCTGAACCTCTCATGAACATGCTAGGGATGAAGAGGATAGTGGGAGCAATCTGACCAAAATCCTCACAGCAGCTGCATTTATTAGAGTAAGAAATTAGACACCTCTCACATACCCAGCAACGAGGGAGGGACCAAAAGAGGCGGCATCCATCAAAGTGATGGAATACCATGTGGCCGTGAAAATGACCACGTTTCAGACTCTGCCACCCTGAGAACATCTGTGTGCCTGGACGTTAGCTGAAAGCAGGAAATCCATAGGGCACACAGCCCCCGGGAAGAGTGCCCTGCACCAGCGCAGGGGAGAACTGGGTTCCAACCCAGCCTCATTGCTTAACGCTGTTCATGAGCCTCAATTGTTCCATTGGTAAAAGGTAATCAATGACCCTGTTTGTGGTGTTGTGGGAGGGTTAAATCAGATTCCAAAGCTCCAAACTTTGGGGGTAACAAAAAACACCCCCCGAAGGCAGTAAAAACCTAGAAAGAACTAACCAAACTGTGAACATTTAGAAATGAAGGTTCTTGGAATTCCCTGGCAGTCCAGTGGTTAGGACTGCATGCTCTTACTGCTGGCGGCGGGGAAGGCCCAGGTTCAGTACCTGGGCCCTGGTTGGGGAACAAAGATCCCACAAGCTATGGTTCAGCCAAAAAAAAAAAAATTCTTTAGATCATTTTTGGAATAAGTCCATTTAAGAAAAAACACAGAGATTAAAAAAAGAAAGAAAGAAAAAAGATAAGACATGGTTTGAGAGGATGGGCTCCAGAGCTTTGAAGCTTCCCCATGGAGGACAGGAGACCCAGGATGGATTGGCTGGGCTCTGGAAGAAAGAGGGAGAGGGACTTCCCCAGCGGGCCAGTGGTTGAGAGTCCACCTGCCGAGGCAGGAGACACAGATTCGTTCCCTAGTTCGGGAAGATTCCACACGCTGAACCACTCCCGAGGGCCACCACTCCCGAGCCCATGCTCTGAAACAAGAGAAGCCTGGGCACAGCAATGGGGAGCAGCCACACCTAGAGAAACCCCACATGCAGCAATGAAGACCCAACACAGCCAAAAAAATGATAAATGAAATTTTAAAAAGGAAGGAAAGAAAGCAGGGGGAAAGAAGTGTGGGCTCTCCACCTACCCCGCTCCTGGGGCCCCGAGAGAGGACCAAAGCCACAGTCTGTGGCTGGGCATGAGAAATCTGTCCATCTAAAATGAGAAGGAAGAAAAATCACCCAGAGGGATGGGATGGAGAGAGAGGCGGGATGAGGGATCGGGATGGGGAACACATGTAAATCCGTGGCTGATTCATGTCAATGTATGGCAAAAATCACTACAATATTGTAAAGTAATTAGCCTCCAACTAATAAAAATAAATGGGAAAGAAAAAAAAAAAAACCATGATACGGTTGGTGCAAGTATAAAAAAAACAAAAAACAAAAATCATTCCCACCCAGCTCAGCCCTCGGGAAGCACCAAGGAGCCTAAAGAGTCACACGGGAGATGAGAGGAAGTGAAAGGCAGCAGGAGGGGAGGGATGAGAGCTGGAAGCAGGAGGGAGGAGGGCCCAAATGTCTCCTCCTGTAGCTTGCATCCTGCCCCGTCAGGGAATGGCTCTGCCCGCTGGCTTCAGAAGGAGAAATAAAGAAGCACCTCTGCTAGTTGGGGCTTCCCTTGTGGCTCAGCTGGTAAAGAATCTGCCTGCCCTGCGGGAGACCTGGGTTGGATCCCTGGGTTGGGAAGGTCCCCTGGGGAAGGCAAAGGCTAACCACTCCAGTATTCTGGCCTGGAGAATTCCATGGACGAGTCCATGGGGTTGCAAAGAGTCAGACACGACCGAGTGACTTTCACTTCACCCTGCTAGCTGGCCACCGCCGCCTCCTTCCCTGGGTATCCATTTGAAGAATGAAGAGGCTAGTAAGCCCTGCTTAATGTAAATCACTCAACCTGTGCATTTCTGGCAGAGAACAGGGTCCTCCCCCATGTGTATCTGCCCTGGGGACTTAAGAAAGACACGGGACCCCAGACAACCCCAAGGCTAGACTGTCCCTCTTTATTACCCTAGCACAGCCTGGGGACCACCTGCCCCCTTGTCTGAACTTCCTTGCACACCACCTTCTTTCTTCAAGGAGTGGGAACAGGGTCAGAGACACAAGGTGAAGTTGAAGGAGGGGAGGATGAAGAAGGGAAAGCGATGCTCTTTCAGAGGAGGTAGTGGAGAAACGTTTACCTCCACTGTTGTATTTTAAGGGGAAAGGGAAAAGCAGATGCGGGTCACCTTGAGGGAGCAGATTCCTCAAATGTAGGAACTGACAGCATTTTAGTAAGGATCCAAGTGATTCAGCCTCCTCCTCTCTTCCCAGTGCACTCTAGTTTTTTATTTGATTTTTCAGTTCTTTATTTTTGGCTGTGCTGGGTCTTCATTACTGTGCGGGCTTCCTTTAGTTGTGGCAATCGGAGACTGCTCTCTTGCACTGAGGCATGTGGGATCTTCCCGGACCAGGAATTGAACCCGTGTCCACTGTATTGGCAGGCAGATTCTTGACTACCAGACCACCAGGGAAGTCTCACTTCTAATAAGCCAGGAACTGGGTCAAGGCCCTTTCAGCCTCATCTCACTTGCCCTCTGCTCTAGGAAAGCAGCCTCTTTGTACTTTGGTGCATGTGTCCCCAGCGTTTCCACCTCTAGGCTCTGCTCCTGCTAATTCCTTCCACCAGGCACCCCTTCCCTTCCCCACCAGTCAGAGTCTCATAGCACCCCCTCCTTCACAAGGCCAGGCAGTCTCTCAACTAGAAATGCTCCTTTTTGTCCCTGTTGTCTGGGAAGGGAATGACACTCTGGGATTTTCTGCTCACACCCCGATCCCCCAGCTGAATGGCATCTTGCTCATTCCCTGTGTTGCCTTTCACCTAATCAATCAATCAACAAGCTAAAAAAAGTAGGTGGGGTGGGGGACGTGAGGCCACAAAATTGCACAAATCCCAGGTAAATGATCCCATCAACTAAGTTTGGATTCATAGTCCGAGGCACATCACACACGTCAACCCTGAAAGTCGCATCTCCACCCTACAGAGTAGATCCTGTTGCCATCCCATCCTGCCCAGGATCTGCCCCCCACCCCCAGCTGAAAAAGGACTGGAACCCCAGGCTAACCCCAAGACCTACGTTCTTCCTATTCCATCACACTGCCTCTTACAGGTCTTTTCTGGGGGAAGAGGGAGCTGCCCCCAATTCAGATTCTCCCAGAAGGGAGATGATTCCTCTTTGCTTCTTCAGTCTCGTCCAAGCTGAACTCTGACCAGCCCCACCACTCAGCCAGCTGTTGGGCAGGTGGGGTGGGTGGGGGCTGAGGAGTCCCGGGCACTAACAACATTAATGGAAGTGACCAGGCACCTTCTTATAGGCACAAGGAGCTAGGAGGCACGGACATCAAAAGCCTCTGGGAAGGACTTTCCTGGTGGTCCAGTGGTTTAGACTCCAAGCTTCCAATGCAGGGGCACAGGTTCGATCCCTCATCAGGGAGCTGAGATCCCTCATGTTGCATGCCCCCCAAAATCTTCTGGGATAGAGCCCCACTGTATTACTTATTCCTGGGTCAGTCTGCAGCTTAGCAGCAGGAATTAGCCTGGGGGGAGAGGCTGCTGGGGGAGGAGGCTCATGCAGAAAGAGATGTTCACAGAGGGGAGGAAGGACCCCCTAACCTCGGCAGGCATCCCCGCCAGCCCCTCACCCTGAACTGGGATGGGGAGAGGGGTTGATCCCAAATCAGTCTCTGAAATTTCTCTCTTGACTTCCTGTGTGTGCTCAGTTGCTGTCATGTCTAATTCCCTGCGACCCCCATGGACTGGGACCCCCCAGGCTCCTCTGTCCATGGGATTCTCCAGACAAGAATACTGGAGTGGGTTTCCATTTCCTACTCCAGAGGATCTTCCCAACCCAGGGATTGAACCCGCGTCTCTTGTATCTCTTGTGTTAGAGGGTGGATTCTTTACCACTGCGCCACCTGGAAAGCCCTTGACTACCTAGGCCTTTGGAGAAATGCTACAATTCTCCCCTGGGCCCTTATCTTCATATCTCGGCCTGCGCTCCAGTCCCAGCCCCAAAGCTCCGGAACAGACATGCTGACATGAATTGCCAGGCACCGCATTTCCATCTGACGGCTTACCTGAACTCAAGTAGCCTGCAGGATAGATGTAGCACAATGCTGGCATCTCTGTTACACACACACACACACACAATTTAAACTGACTCTTCCCCATACATTATCTTACTTGGTTTAAACCTCAGAACAGGGTCCTGGGAGGTGGGCAGGGCAGATGTCTTGAATCCATTTCTTAGATGAGGAACCTGAGATTCAAGGAAGGTAAGCAACTGAATCAAGGTCACACTGTCCAGAGCTAGTGACCACGTTACTGACAACCCCCCAGCCACTCTCTGCCCGGATCAGCACTGAGCACTTTCCACTCATCTGACATTCATTCAGCCCCATGGGGGGAGACGTTATCATCATCCCCATCTCCCCATTTCACAGACGACGAAACACGCACTTAGAGTTGCTAGGTGATTTGGGGAAGCCACTTGGAGCCAAGCCTCAAACCGCCTGGCTCCATGGACCCTCCCCAGGGTGGGCCCCCTGAGTCCCCAGCACCTGTGACAGTGTGTGACCCAAAGGGGCTCACTGAATGTCTGAAGCACCTTTGTCCACCGAGCTGTCCCCCACTTGCTTGATCTTGCTCCTCCTTCAGGACCGTCCCTGTCCTCTGTCTCCTGACTCCTTACACGGCTCCAGCCAGACATTTGACATATCTCCCGCAGGAGTTCAGGGTCACGGAACCCCCAGCCCCCCTAAGGAGGCTGGAAAGACAATCTGCCACCTCCCTCCCCGCACCTACCAGCTTTCAGGGATTTGTGGTTTGATGCAATGACACCCCTTGCCTCAGTTTCCCCACCTGTACCAGAGCTGTAGGCAAGCAGGTTGCTGGAAAAGAGACCTTCTACCTCCTTCCACCCCAGAGGGTTCTGGGATCCTCTTTCTCTCTCGAGCCCCACAGAACCCCAGACATGCAGTGAGGGACCGGCAAGGGGAGAGACCAGGACAGGTATGAGGACTGGTCAGGCCCACCTCCAGAGTGTGCATTCCTAAACAGGAAAGATGCTAAACCTAAGGGCAGGGGTCTCTCGGGGAAGATCCCCCACAGCTGAGGTTAGAAGGTCCCTTTGGAACACTGCCAACTCCAGCTGCCCCAACCCCAGGCGTTAATCTACCAACACCACTGAGAGTTCACTGGGCCTGCAGGCAAAGAAAGGGTGAAGATGCCACTCCTGCCAACCCCCAGCCAAGAGAGATGCTTCACTCGGGCACGCTGAGTTCTCTGGGCACACTCTTGTTTAAGCTTGCCAGCACTGTGAGGATTATGTCCACATCACAAAGAGTGAAGCAGAGGTCTCAGTGGCCTGCCCCTTGTCACATGGCTGTGGAGTGGGGGACCAGGGGGGTTGGTTGCACAATCATGTCTGACTCTTTGCAACCCCACGGACCATAGTCCGCCAGGCTCCTCTGTCCATGGGACTTTCCAGGCCAGAATACTGGAGTGGGTAGCCATCTCCTTCTCCAGGGGATCTTCCCATCCCAGGGATGGAACCTGGGTATCCCACACTGCAGGCAGATTCTTTCCCATCTGAGCCACCAGGGCAACCCCAGTCACAGGGCTGGGACATGTCTCTAGCTAAACTAGAGACAAAGGCAAGGCTTTGGGGGCCTGTGCCTGCATCTTGTTCTGAGAACAAAGCTGTTCCCTCACCAACATCTCCCAAGCCTTCCTTTTTTAAAGATTTGTATTTACTTATTTTTGGCTGCGCTGGGTCTTCATCACCGTGTGCAGGCTTTCTCTGGCGGCCTTGAGCAGGGACCACACTCTAGTCGCAGTTCACAGGCTTCTCATTACGGTGGCTTCTCTTGTTGCAGAGAACGGGCTCTAGAGTGTGGGCTCAATAGTTGGGGCACATGGGCCTCTTTGTCCTATGGCAAGTAGAATCTTCTGGGCCAGGGATCAAACCCATGTCCCCTGCATCGGCAGGCAGGTTCTTAACCACTGGACCACGAGGGACATCCCCCAAGGCTTCCTTTGATAGAGGCTGGATGCCTTACACATTCCTCCTTCCCGCCAGCCTCTTACCTGTCCTGGGGTCCAAGAGCAGATGAGGTAGGCCCTGGATTTAGAACCCTGGGCTTTAGGGGTCAATGACAGGACTGGAGGAGACTCTTGAGAGTCCCTTGGACTGCAAGGAGATCTAACCAGTCAATCCTAAAGGAAATCAACCCTGAATAGTCATTGGAAGGACTGAGGCTAAAGCTCCAATACTTTGGTCACCTGATGTGAAGAGCTGACTCGTTGGAAAAGACTCTGATGCTGGGAAAGATTGAAGGCAGGAGGAGAAGGGGGCGGCGGAGGATGAGATGGCTGGATGGCATCACCGACTCAGTGGACGTGAGTTTGAGCAAACTCCAGGAGATAGTGAAGGACAGGAAACCCTGGTGTGCTGCAGACCATGGGGTCGCAGAGACTCAGACACAACTGAGCAACTGAACAACAGGTCGCCTGGGTCAGGAGCCCCACCCCGACATTCACCCCCACGCAGCACGTGTCTCTCTGCGCTTCCCACTGCCACCTTTCCAGTCCCCACTGCCGGCAGCCAGGAGACCACAGTGGGAGGAACAGCGCTCCTGACGCCCAGCCTGGCTGTGACCTCTGCAGTGCCTGTCACCTAGCCCCCGCCGGCCGTCAGGTCCAGCGAGACCCGCTTCCCCTCCAAGCCCTCCAGCCAGGCCCCGCCAGGCGCGCCGAGGATTGACCGGTGTCAGAGCGCCACCTACTGTGCGGCGGGCGCCCCGCACCCTGCCCAGGGCTCGCCGGGTTCACTTCTCCAGGGCGGGTCAAACACCAGGAAGTCTCTACCCTGGCTGGGACTCGCTTCCAAAGAGCCCCAAATCCTACCTGCGGACGTTCTGCGCTGTGAAAGTATTCCTCCAGTCCCAGAGAGACCCTGGAACCTAGTGAGGGCGGTCCCCTCACAGCTCAAAAGCTTTGCCCCATCACGGGACAGCGCTTCCCGCAAAGCCCTGGCTTCATACTGCCTGTCAGGCTTAAAGTGAGCTTTCCAGTAGTTTAATCAAATTGCATGATTTTGTGTCCATGGGTGAAAAGCAAATTTCCCAAATTAGCCACAATTTTGGTAAACCCTCTTAGTGTGTGCTCAGTCATGTCCTCTTGGTGACCCCACGGACTGAAGCCCACCAGGCTCCTCTGTCCATAGAATTTTCCAGACAAGAACAGTGGAGTGACTTGATGTTGCACAAGAGCCTCAAACAATGAACAGTGTGTGGAGCCTGTGCTCCATCCCACCCCCACCTCCAAACAGTCAGATGAGCACAGCGCATGGGCCGGGAGGTCAGGGTCAAACGTCCAGGTTTGAAGCCTTGCTCCGTACCAGCTGTGTGACCTTGAAAAAATTCACTTAACAATGCTCTGGGGGTGACCTAATTGGGAAGGAAATCCAAAAAAGAGGGGATATATGTGTACACATGGCTGATTCACTTTGCCGCAGCAGAAACTAATACAACATTGTACGGCAACTATACTCCAGTAAAAAAAAAAAAAAAAGAAAGAAATTTAAAGAAAGAAAAACTCACCTAGGCTCTCTGAGCCTCACTTTTCCCACCTGTAAGATGGGGTCATAATGAGCATCATATGAGATAACAAACGTGGCCTTCAGCAGTGCCAGCTACTTACCCGAGTCTCTGTAACAGCCAGATTCGTCTTCCTCGTCTCCCGCGGGGACACAGCACCTCAAGCCGGGTCTCTGCCGTTTTCTCGGTCTCGGAGCACACGTTACAGGCACGTTGCCTCTGTTTTCTGTGGACGTGCCCGTCTACCCACCCCGGCGCCACACCAACGGCGAGTGTGTATTAACCAGCCACTGGACTGAATGTTCTCGGGCCAAACGGCCACACCTGTGGGCAGAGCCCGTTCTTCAGTTCAGAGGCGAAACCAATCCAGCTTTCCAGTCCTGTCCAAACAAACACGCCCTGTCCCAGAGCCTCAGGTTTCTCCCCTTCTGCAGTGGTGTTGAAGCTCCTGACTTGCCCAGTGTGTTAGGACATAAAGAAGACGTATTTGAAGGCCCTGGTATAACACCCAGCAAGTAGAATAACAGGTAGAATGTATTATGCTGATTGCTGGGAGGCCCAGTTGGTTTTCAAAGCAATCTCAAAGGAGGAACTTCTTGGATGATCCAGTGGTTGAGAATCTGCTTTCCAACGCAGGGGATGCACTTTTGATCCCCGGTCGGGGAACTAAGAGCCCACATACCGCAGGGCAACGGAGACTTCGAGCCACAACTACTGAACCCATGCACTCTAGAGCCTGCTTGCCACAACACAAGGTCCCATGTGCTGCAACTGACACAGCCAAAAATAAAATAAATAATTGAATTTTTTTTTAAGCTACATCAAAGGGAAACAGGAAGAGGTGTGTCATCTCAACTGTGCACCAGAGACATCAGGGCAAGGAAGCCAAGGGCAAGCCAGACCTGCGTGAGAAATGCTAGAAACAGGCAAAAATGAAAGCCCAGTCAGGGTCTCAGTCAAGAGCTGATCTACAGAGAAGACATCCCACAGGCCAGGAGCAACTGGGTGGGGGAGGCCTCTCTTTCCCCCAGGCTGGGGATGGGGAATGGGCCAGTGCAGTGGGGGAGGAGGGGGTGAACAGCCTCTTTATTAACACAATTATTTTATTTGCCAAAAGGTAATCATCCTAAGTGAGGTCAGCGGCTGGCCCGAGTTGCCATGGCAACAGAACCCGATCACTTCCAGCAGCAGAAAGGGCTGGAGGCTCCTGAGGAACAAGCCCCCCAGACCTCTCTTCTCTCCCCGAGAGAAGGGCTGAACTACACCTGCGGGTGTCTGCATTCCCCCTCCCAGCCCCAAGTGGCAGACCAAGAGTCCTTGGGAAAACACCCCAACCCAGGTTCACAGGGGGTCCATCTTACGGGAGAGGTACCTTGGCATCCATCATCCCTTTTCACCCCATAATTACCCTGCCACGAAGTGACTGAGCATCGCCTGACCACTTCACTGACCACTGTGGCTCAGAGGGGTTAGTGACCTGTCCACAGACACACAGAACTTGGAGGTTTCGGGGCCAGAGCCTGAAGCACCGCTCGCAGTTGCCCCAGAGCCAGGGGGTGTGAGATTGACAGAGAGGGACCGGACCGGGGTCTTGAATCACCACGAAACTGGTGTGGAGGAAAAGTTGCTAATGTAAAATCAGAGGGGCCTGGGTTTGAGTCCAAATCCCCGCCTCGCAGGCCACATTACCCACAGCAAATATGCTCTGAGCCTCCATTTACCCAAGGCATTCTGCATCTGTGACTTATCAGACTCTGCAAGTTCAAGCAATGACCAAGACATGTTTCTCCATCTGTAAAATGGGCCAATAAAGGCCTGTCGTGGGGACCCAGGCAAACTTGCCCCAGTGGCCACAAATGTAAGACAAGTTCCGTTGTTCTGGTTGTTTAGTCATTAAGTCAGGTTAGCGACTCTTTGCAACCCCGTGGATGGTGGCCCACCAGGCTCCTGTCCATGGGATTCTCCAGGCAAGAATACAGGAGTTGCCATTTCCTTCTCCAGGGGATCTTCCCAACCCAGGGGTCAAATCTGAGTCTCCTGCTTAGCAGGCAGATTCTTTTACCACTGAGCTGCTGATTGACACCCTATTTTCATCCAAATCTCAAAGAGTGTTAACTCTGCAGACAAGAGTTAACACCAACTGCGAGTGGTGCTTCAGGCTCCGGCCCGAAACCTCCAAGTTCTGTGTGTCTGTGGACAGGTCACTAACCCCTCTGAGCCACAGTGGTCTGTGAGATGGTCAGGCGATGCACCCTGACCCCAAATCCTCCAGCCCTAAAGTCCAGGAGACACCACAGCAGAGGCAGGTCCAAGGCCAGGTACAGCCAAGCTGTTGGGGGTCCCCTTGGCTTGTGCCCATAAAGCGAAGAGGAACTACTAAAGAGCCTCTTGATGAAGGTAAAAGAAGAGGGCGAAAAAGCTGGCTTAAAACTCAACATTCAAAAAACGAAGATCAAGGCATCTGGTCCCATCAGTTCATGGCAAATAGATGGGGAAACAATGGAAACAATGACAGATTTTATTTTCTCGGGCTCCAAGATCACTGCAGCTGCTGAATGCAGCCATGAAATTAAAAGATGCTCAGTCCTTGGAAGAAAAGCTATAACAAACCTAGACAGCATATTAAAAAGCATAGACATCACTTTGCCAACAAAGGTCTGTGTAGTCAAAGCCATGTTTTTTCCAGTAGTCATGTACAGATGTGAGAGTTGGACCGTAAAGAAGGCTGAGCACTGAAGAATTGATGCTTTTGAACTGTGGTGTTAGTGAAGATTCTTGAGAGTCCCTTGGACTGCCAGGAGATCAAACCAGTCCATCCTAAAGAAAATCAGTCCTGAATATTCATTGGAAGGACTGATGCTGAAGCTGAGGCTCCAATACTTTGGCCATCTGATGCAAAGAGCTGACTCATTGGAAGAGATTCTGCTGCTAGGAAAGATTGAGGGGAGGAGGAGAAGGGAATGAGGTGGTTGGATGGCATCACCAACTCGATGACAGGAGTTTGAGCAAGCTCTGGGAGATGGTGAAGGACAGGGAAGCCTGGCGTGCTGCAGTCCATGGGGTCGCAAAGAGCCGGACGCAACTGAGCAACTGAACAACAACCACAGAGCATCTACTGTGCCCTGGTAGAGAAGTGCGACACAGGCACAAGAAAGTGAAAGTGTTAGACACTCGGTCGTGTCCAGACTCTTTGACACTCCATGGACTACCGGCTGCCAGGCTCCTCTGACCGTGGAATTCTCAGGCAAGAATACTGGAGGGGGTAGCCATTCCCTTCTCCAGGGGATCTTCCCGACCTAGGGATCACATCCAGGTCTCCTGCATTACAGACAGATTCTCTACTGTCTGAACCACCAAGCGACAACTGCAACCAGGAGGAATTCAGATGGGGTGGCGGAGGGGCTGACAGGTTCTCAGGGAGCATCTGGGCAGGCTTTGTGGGGAGAGGGGCAGTGAGACTTGAGCTGCTCTCCTAGAAGGTGGACGTGGGGATGAGAGCAGGAGGGAAGACATTTCCGACAGTGGAAACTACCCCCAATAAAAGCCTTCAAAGTGTCAGGTGCAGCAGGGGTTTGGTGGGAAGAGGGTTTGAGTAGGGATTGAGGGCAGAGTGAAGGAACTTCAAGGAACCCGGGAGGATGTAGGAGCCAGATTGGGGCAGACTGTGGATAGCTTTGACCTTGAGGCTAAGAAATCTGCACTTTATCTTGGAGGCAACAGGAGCCATTGAAGTTTTCTGAGCTGGGGCAGGAAAGATCTGATTTGCACTTCAGGATTACCCTTTGGAGAGGGAGTAGAGGCAAAAAGGCTATCAGAGGACTTCCCTGGTGATCCCGTGGTTAAGAATCCACCTGCCAGTGCAAGGGACATGGGCTTGATCCTGGTCCAGGAAGATTCCACATGCCGTGGAGCAGCTAAGCCCGTGCTCCACGACAAAAGAAGCCACCGCAATGAGCCGCTGCTTATCCCAACTAGAGAAAGCCCAGTGCAACCATAAATAAACAATTTTTATGGGAGCCACCTCCCTCCACTAACAAAAGCAACAGCTCATGGCCTGACTGGAGATCTTTTGTTGCTGTTGTTCAGTCGCTAAGTTGGATGCAATTCTTTGCAACCTCATGAACTGCGGCACCCCAGGCTCCCCTGTCCTTTACCATCTCTTGGAGTTTGCTCAGATTGATGCCCATTGAGTCAGTGGTACTATCTGACCATCTCATCCTCGGCTGCATTCTTCTTTCGCCTTCAGTCTTGCCCAGCATCAAGGTCTTTTCCAATGAGTTAGCTCTTTGCATCAGGTAGCCAAAGTATTGGAGCTTCAGCCTCAGTCCTTCCAATGACTATTCAGGGTTGATTTCCTTTAGGATTGACTGGTTTGGTCTCTTTGCAATCCAAAGGACTCTCAAGAGTCTTCTCCAGCACCACAACTTGAAGGGATCAATTCTTGTTAGGAGGCCTTACAAGCCCTTTTTTAACCACTGCACACAGACCTCAAGCTGTGTGGGTTCCCAGCCCGAAGACAGGCGCTGGGGACAGTGAAACTCCAGGCGCTGGAGTTCCCACATTGGCCTCCTCAGACAGGGCCCCAACATTGCCTGGGGAGGTGTGTAAGTCCCCCGAAAGGTGAAGGGGCAGGGGATCAGAAGGGGGCCAGGAGGGAGCCCCTTTCCTGAGGGTCAGCTCAGTCCTCACCCTTTACCCCAGGTCCTGGTGACCATGGGGGTAAGTGCCCTGAAACAATTATCTCTATTCCAAAGAAGGACACCAAGGCCTGAGGTGGTTAGGAACAGCCCAGGAACCCCAGGGCCAGGATACAAGCCCAGGTGGGTCTGACCTCAAAGCTCCTCAGACCACAAGCAGGAAGAGAAACTGAGATGTCAAGGAAGCAAACCTCTCTCCCCGGGGGAGGAGAACCACTCTGGCCCAGACACCAAGGGGAGGCATCCTGAAGGCCCCGTCCCCCCACCCCTGCCATCTCTCCACCAGGCCCATCAGGGTCCCAGCCTCCCAGGACACATGCGCACACACACTCATGCTTCGAGTTCTTAATGCATCAAAGATGTTCACAGAGAACATCACAGTTCACCCAACTTCCCAGTTTAGACTCACCAACCTCATCTGAGGATGCCAACCAGAGTCCCCGGCCTGTGCCAGGTGACGTGAAGTAAAGGCAGGAGAAGCAGAGGGGGTACCCAGGATGGGGTCCACGCCCCACCAGCCCTGAGGGACCACCCCGGGGTCGGGGGGACATGGCAGACAGAAATTCTGAGGGAAGGGTGATGCCCCTGAACGGGGACAAGGACAGCAGGTTAGAGGGGACCACCTGGGCAGGAGACAGAGGCAGGGTGAGAGGCGGAGAGGAAGCAGACGGTTCTGGTTCACAGCTGAACCTGCAGGGACGCCCAGGGTGCTGGCCACACACCAGCCCAGTAATAGCGCCAGCTCAGGCCTAAACTTGAATCAATCCATCTAAGGCTTGGCCGCAATCAGCTACAAGAAAGATTAGCAAAGACCAGGGAGGGAAAGAGGAGGGGGGTGCTTGGCCAAGGAATGATGTGCGTGGAATCTAAATTGGGGGGGAAAGGGGGTTCAGCACCCCTTCCCACAAGATATAGAGCGGGAAGTGGAGGTAGGAGGCAGACTGAGTTATGTCAGCTTGGAGGGCACAGATCTGACCCACTGAGACTGAGTCAGACCCTAAAACTCTGCCTCCAATACGTCTCTCCCTAACCTCAACAAGCTCAAGTAAGACACCGAGAAGAACTTACCAACCCCAGTGAGACCCCAGAATGCCTGAGCAGCGCAAGCTGTTCACGCCATCCTCGGCAGGGGAGGGCAGTCTCAGCAGGGCATCTCTGATGCCCCCGTGGTCCCCTTCAGGCCAGGTTTTACCCGGGATGACCGGATGGGCTACATTCCCGCCCCACAAATGCCCTGGAGACAGAGTGGAAAGTAGGAGGCTACAAATGGAATCAGCTGCCCAGCATAACGTATTAGCATCTAGGCGAGATTAATCAAGCCCAGAAACCTCGAGCAGACCCCTAATTAGTTGCTGCTGATAACTATATTTGTCATGCTCTCCAATTATTCCACTGTAAATTTCAGAGTTTAATTGCACCTTGTTCTTCATTGAAGTGTCACTGTTTGCACATGCTCCCCTAATTCTTTAGCAAATTTGACAAAATTCAGCATTAAATATAGATTATCTTTAGATTTCCATAATTAACACAACCAAACTGTCTCAGGCCTAAATATTTCTCCCAGCACCATAAATCTGGCCTGTCCCCAGAACCCAGAGAGCTGCTCCCAGCTCCCCCGGCAGAGGCCGCAGTGAGAACACGCATGCACATCCTTGTGCTTCACAGAGGGCACGCATCCAGGGACCGTCCCTCCCCCGAACGTGTGGGGGACCCCACTGGGGCTGCGTGCTGGGGCGTCTCAGCCGTGTCCCAGGGCTTAGAAGGCCAGGCCAGCATCCTGGCTGACCTCTGTCCCTGGCAGGTGGTGATTTTGTGTGTTAGTCGCTCGGTCATGTCCTACTTGTTGCAACCCCATGGACTGTAGCCCACCAGGCTTCTTTGTCCATGGGATTCTCTAGGCAAGAATACTAGAGTAGGTTGCCTTTTCCTCCTCTAGGGGATCTTCCCAACCCAGGGATCGAACCCAGGTCTCCCACATTGTGGGCAGATTCTTTAATGTCTGAACCACCAGAGAAGCCCTCTGCAGCCAGGCCATAAGCCACTCCACACCATGAAAGCCAAAGGGCCCATGTGACCTTTATCCGCATTAAGGCAGTCCTTGATTCTGCTAGGAAAGTGGCTCTACTGAACAGGAACGCTCTCTGTGCCCACCCTCTCTCTGGCGTCCTCACTGACCAACCTTCTCTCCAGACTCACCAGGTGCACATGTGGTTGTTGTTCAGCCGCTAAGTCATGTCCGGCCCTTTACAGCCCCGTGGACTGCAGTTCACCAGGCCCCTCTGTCCCTCACTGTCCCCCAGAGTTTGCTCAGGTGAATGCATGTCCATTCCACTCTAAACATACTCACCTTGGGCTCTTAGTTCAGACCGGAGGGGAGGGAGGAATTCACACCCACACTCTCAACATCAGGCTGCAAATCTTTTCCACCAGTTCCCCCAAAACCCAATTTTTTGTTGGGGAACAACAAAACCAGCAAGGTGTCCCATTTCCAAGATGACAATGGGACAACAGGGATAGACGGGAGTGGACAGGGGTGTCTATGCCCCCTCCAGAGCCCTCCCAGTCCATGGCCCCTGGGAACGGATCCATTGGTTTATCCCAAGAAGGGCTTCCCAGGTGGCACTGGTGGCAAAGAACCTGCCTACCAATGCAGGAGATGGAAGAGATGTGGGTTCAATCCCTGGATCAGGAAGATCCCCTGGAGAAGGGGATGGCAAACCCACTCCAGTCTTCTTGCCGGGAGAATCCCATGGACAGAGGAGCCTGGCGGGCTACAGTTCATGGGGTCACACAGAGTCAGACACGACTGAAGTGACTTAGCACGCACATACACACACCCCAAGTCAAGTAGCAGAACATCCAGAGTTCAACTTCCTGCCAAGCCCCATCCCCCATACTGCAGTCATGCAAGCGTGCACACACACACACACACACACACACACACACAGATGTGCACACAGATACAGTGACAAATGGACTCAGATACACAGACACACCATCAACACCCAGGGACACACACATAGACACATAGTCACACACTGACATGCAAAGACAGACACACACAAACAGAAACACACCCACTCCTCTGCCCAAACCCGGAAGGTGGGGTCAGCCAGACAGGAGAATACTGACTCCCCAGAAACCAGGGGCATATCTAGAATCTTGCTGCACTGAAGGGCCACTGGGCTAGGGGCTCCAGAAGACAGCTCCCCAGCCCTCATTCTCTTAAGAAGCCTCAGAATATACTCGCTGCAAATTTGGAGGAAAATCCATGACCTTTAATGAGATTTGAGTTTTTGCCCCTATGAGGGATGCTGAGCTGGGGGTGATGTGGGAGCTCTCTGGATGCAGCGCGCTAGGAGGTGGGGATAGACACAGCTTACAGGGCAGGGAGGGACTGGGCAACCAGTGGCGGGGAGGCTCCAGGGCCAGCAGCCTCCGGGACAGGCCAAGACAGAGGACCAACAGATAGGAGATCAGGTTGCCACCCAGCCCCACCCTGCTGGGCTGAGAGGGCCCCTGAGCCAACTCAGGTGTCTGCCGGGGCCAGGCTGCATTCTGGACCCGGGACTCTGGACTCCCAACCTCAGAAGGAAGGGCGGGGGTTGCTGAGGTCCACCCAGATCAGAGGGGCTGCTCATGGCCAAGAAGAGCAGGAAGCGGCAACAGAGGGTGGGGGTTGTACAGCCCACTCAAGGTCATTGGCTTTGGAGGGTGATGAGGGGCAGTTATGGAGCAGCTGCCTGGCTCCAAGCACCTGTTCTCATCATTCTGCAGAAAACCCTGCAAGAGACACAATGGCCCCTTGCTCAGATGAGGAGAGTGAGGATCAGAGAAGCTGAAGAAATTGCTCACAGCCGCCCAGGCGGCAAGTGCCCGAGGCAGCACCTGAACCGAGGTCTGCCAGGCCCTGAAGCCTGTGTTTCTTTCCCCTGTTCTGCTGGCAAGCAGCACCTCGCAGGCCATGAAGGTGCCACATCGTCACCTGTCTTCTCTTCCAGATACTTGGGCCATCTGGGTCAGAGCTTGGGTTCAGCCTCCAGGGTGACAGGAACTCAGGCAATCTGCTCCACAACTCAACCCCAAATTACAAGGCATCCCCAGGCACAAAAGAGAGGACATTTGTCAGCTGAAATCCTGTCTAACCTATCTGACTGGCTAAAGTTTGAGTTCCCTCCTTCCCTACTGAATAACAAAAGGGATCAGAAGCCATCAACCCAATCTTAATCTCATGTGCCTGAAGCCCCTGGCAATATCCTGCCTGAGTGGTCATCTGAGTGCTTGCATTCCTCCAGTGACAGGGAGCTCACTACCTACAAAGTACCTCCCCCCCCCCCCCCCCATTCACTCTTTGGAATCCTGTTAAGACTGAGCTGCTATCTGACTCCCTGGGCCTTCCACTGGGCCTAGCCTGCCCTCTGGGTTATCAGTCAGCCCATGAAAAGCTCTTCTGTAATCAGAATACCACGTTCTGCCCCTGCCAGAAGGCATCTGGCCCTTCTCGCTGTTTCCACAGCACAGAACGCTCAGAGGGCTCACTCCTTCCCTTTCTCTGGCTCTTTGAGTACAGGTCTTCTTTTCAAAGGGGCCAGTCTCTGACCACACTATTCAAAGTGGCGCCTCCCCCAGACTACACGCTCACCCCCTTCTTCCTGCTCCACTTCTTGTGTAACACACTATATAATTTTACTTACTGATTTTTGCTGACTCCCACACTGCTGTATCCCCGGCTGACCCACACTAGATGCTCAATAAATACTTGTCCAATGACAGCACAAGCTAAGCCTCGGCAGTCTGTCCCCAGAGGACCTCTGCCGTGCCCTCTACTCCCATCCGAGCAGCAAGGCCGTGCATCTGGACAGACTCCCACTCCCAGCTCCCGGCAGGAGAGGCCAGAGCCCCGGGCCTTGCAGAGCCCGGAGCTCCCCAACTGCCTCCCCATCAGCCTGGGCACTGATCCTGTCCATCAATACTGGCCTCCGGCAGCTGCACTTGGATGCCCACCCCAATCGATAACCGGCGGCTGCCATTGATCAGCCCCATGGGGTGGAGCCAGAGGAGAGGCAAAGAGAGGGATGTCCTGTGTGTGGAGATGCAGCCCCAGAGAGGGAACAGCGGCAGGGATCCCCGGTGACAGCAGACAGGATGGAGAGCATGGGGACACAGAGGCAGAGCGGAGGAGGAGAGGAGGCGGAAGAGCCCCCCCTGAAGACCTAGCTCATGCCTCGGGCATCTGCTTCCAAGCCCCAGCACACCCCCAGGAGAAAGCAGTCTCAGTTCAGGTCAGTCGCTCAGTCATGTCCAACTCTTTGCGACCCCATGGACTGCAGCACACCAGGCCTCCCTGTCCATCACCAACTCCTGGAGCTTGCTCAAACTCATGTCCATTGAGTCAGTGATGCCATCCAAACATCTCATCCTCTGTCGTCCCCTTCTCCTCCTGCCTTCAATCTTTCCCAGCATCAGGATCTTTTCCAATGAGTCAGCTCTTCACATCAGGTAGCCAAAGTATTGGAGTTTCAGCTTCAACATCAGTCCTTCCAATGAATATTCAAAGCCAGTTTGGGCACCATTTCACTTTTCTGATGTGGACCATTTTTAAAATCATTGTTGAATTTGTTACAATATTGCTTCTGTTCTATGTTGGTTTTTGTGGCCACGAGTCATGTGGATCTTAGCCCCCCCTGTCAGGAATCGAACCCACGCCCCCTGCCTTGGAAGGCGAGGCCCTAGCCACTGGACCACCAGGGAAGTCCCATGGGCACCATTTCACAGGGAGAAAACTAAGCGGAGAGGCTCAGAAACTCAGTCCAGGTCTGAGGCTTTGGATGCCGGAGCAGGGGAAGGATTTAAGCCCAAGTCTGGGCATCTCTAGGAGACAAGCCACCCACTGCAGCCCACCCCCAGCCTGACGCCCACAGCTGAGTGGGGAGCGGGTGGAGGTGCCCCTGCACAGGGGTGCCCCACTGTGAGCTTGTTGGGATAGTCGGGGTGAGGCGGAGTGGGGAGACAGGCTGGGGCGCTGCATGGGCGGAGGGGCTTGGTGTTGGGGGTGGGGAGGGTGGCCACATGCCCCTGCAGCTTGGCCTCCCCGGCGGCAGCCTCCGAGGGGATGCTTGGGCTGCAGGTCCTCTCCTGCCCACCCTGGCTCCCTGCCCTCTCCTCCTCCTTCCTTCCCACATCCTTCTGACTGCCCCACCATGACCTTGGGCAAGTTCTTCAACCCCTCCGTGCCCGTTTGCTATCTATAAAACAAAGGTAGTGACAGTGGCCGCCCCAAAAGCATCGAAAGGATCCAAGGAGACGAGACACATAAAACTGCTAGCACACGGCACGTACATAATAAACATTAGTACTATCACCACCGTCATCATCATTATCATTCCCATCAACATCATCACCCTGCTGCCAGCTTCCAGGTCCCATACCCACCATGGTGAGAGGGGGTGTGTGTGTATTGGTCTTAGGGCTCCGATTTAAGCAAGACCAGCCCCTGGCAGTGCTGGCCCCACGGCTAGTACCCCCATCAAGGGCTTCCATGCTGGGACTGGGTGCCGATGGATCTCAGGGAAACGAAGGGCTGAGGGCTTCTGCAGAGCGTCCCCTCAGCCTTCCATGAGCTCCTTTGTTTCAGAGAATCGAGAGCAGCTGTGGCTGGAGGATTATTTGCATCTTGCCTCCTCTGAAAAGTGGAGGGTCAGGGCCAGCTGGAAACATGCTGAGAGATTTGCCTCCCACAACCCACCCCACTGAAAAGCAGGAGGCAATTAGTCTCCGACCTCAGGACCCATTTGCTTGTTCATTCATGGGTTATAAACTAGCCCCGTCTCCCTGTAAGTACCTGGCCCTGTGTGGGGGGACCTAGGGAGCTATTAATAATTCCTGCCCCAAAGACTCAAGGATGGGGTGGGCCTTCCTAGGGGGTGGGGGGTGCTTAGGGTCTTCAGAGGACTCTGGGGGCCGAGAGACTGGGGAAGGGCCTTAAGGCTGCTAGCAAGAAGGAGGCAAGCCCCCCCCCCCCATTACTGCCTCCCTTGTTTGCTGACTTCTCATTTTCTTCTTTCTGAAGCAAACTGTTGAGCCCACTGACATGTTTTTGAGTTGACAGACAAACCACAAAAGGTACCACTTTCCATAGTCTCTCCCTTCTGACATCCACAAACCTCAGCAAAAAGCAGGGCATCAGAGTGGGACCAGGAGGGTGAGAGGTGGCAGGAGAAAGCAGAAGGGGTCAAGTTCAACTAGACTGCCTGATTGCAGGGGGAGGGGAAGCAGAGAGGGGCTCGGGCCCAGCCCCCACTCCAACCGAGCCCCTCCTCCCCCGGGGCCACCGCAGCTGGTGAAGAGCGTCCTCAGAAATGGACCATTGTGACTGAGAGGGCAGTGGGGGGGCGAAGGACAGGCATTTCCATAAGAAGCCTTCTTGGAGTGTAGTGGAGAGGAACCTTGTTTAGAAGCAGCCTTCCCAGAGCCCGAGGAATAAATTTCCTGGTCCCAGTTCATTGACCAGCCCCACTCATCTCCCAGTCTGAGGGCAGAGCTGGAACAATTCATCGGGGCAAAGCTCACGCCCTCTCCTGCTTCCTTGAAACTGACAGGTCCTTGGGACTCTGGCCTCTGCTCCCTGACCCCCCAGCTGGCTAAACCAAGTCCTGGGGTGTAGAATGATTGTTCTGAGAGCAGGTGTCACTCCCTGTAAAATCACAATGGCCGCCCATTGTGAGAGCTGACCGATTCAGCGGGCCGTCGGCTTCCAGGCTGTGGGCGTCGTGTCCCCATTTTACAGAACTGGATAGATGTCCTGGAGGACAGCGACTTGCCTTTGGTCATCGAGCTAGGAAGTGGTGGGTCAGGATGAGAACCCAGGACCATGCCATGTTCACACAGTCACGGAGATCCAAAAGGAAGGAAAAGTGGCTGCGCTGGGTGGGACGCTCTGGGGAGGAGAGGCTGGCTGGGGAGCAAGGGGCAGCTTCAGGCGCTAGACCCCCTGACCAGGCCCCCAGGACCCTGGCGGGGGGGACAGAGACAGCCTCTGGGCCAGCAGCCACCACTCTCCCACATAAAACCCTGTCCACGCGGGTCTGAGCACAGACCTAGCAGTGTGGAGCGGCGAGCTCTGGGCTGGGGAGGAGGCCCTTGGAACTTTCCAGAGCACCTCCCCCAGCAGGATGAGCTGAAGACCACCAGGGAAGTGTTAATGAAACAGAGAAGCTGCGAACAGACCCAGGAGGGATTCTAATCTGACACCTCCACCCCAGCCCCCGCCAGTAATGAGCCGGGACCTGCCCTTCTCCCCAGAGGGGCGTGGGGGATGGAGCAGCAGGAGGAGACTCCCCAAACATCCTGGAGCTCAGAGACCTCCTTTCCTATCATCGTCATCACCATTACCGTTACTTCTGCTGCCCTGAAAGTGTTTACATTTATTGAGCACCTACTGTGTCCCTGGAACCGTGCTGAGTCCTTTTTATACATCCCATTGTTAATGCCCACAACGACCCCTATGATAGTTACTGTTCCTATCTCCACTTCACAGATGAAGAAACTGAGATTAAATCATGTTAAGGGATGGGCCAGTATTTGGACCCAGGACTGTCTGACTCGGAAGTGTGTGTGTGTGTATTAATAATCATTTATTTGGCTGAGTGCGGTCTTAGTTGCTGCCTGTGTGTGTGTGTGTGTGTGTGTGTGTGTGTGTGTTAAAAATAATTTATTTGGCTGAGTGCGGTCTTAGTTGCTGCCCGTGTGTGTGTGTGTGTGTGTGTGTGTGTGTGTGTGTGTTAAAAATAATTTATTTGGCTGAGTGCGGTCTTAGTTGCTGCCCATGGGATCTCTGCAGGTCTGCGGGCAGCGGACAAGTTCTCTAGTTGTGGCACGTGGGCTCCAGAGCACGCAGGCTCAGCAATTGCAGGCAATGCCTTAGCTGCCCAGCGGCACGTGGTGGCTCAGTGATAAAAGAACCCGCCTGCCAGTGCAGTTGACTTGGTTCGAGCCCTGGGTTGGAAAGATCCCCTGGAGAGGGAAATGGCAACCCACTCCTGTATTCTTCCCTGGGAAATCCCATGGACAGAGGAGCCTAGCGGGCTACAGTCCATGTGCTTGCAGAGTCAGACATGACTGAGCGACTTAACAACAAAAACAAAACAAAGTGGGATATTAGTTCCCCCACCAGGGATGGAACCCACGTCCCCTGCATTAGAAGGCAGATCTTTAACCACTGGACCACGAGGCAAGTCCCCTAGAGGTGTGCTCCTGATGCTTTAGCTACTTTGCCTGTGGGAGGACCCAGGCAGTCCCCAGGAGGGTTGGAAATGCCCCGTCTGGGGAGAGGCCTCAGGGCGCCGGGGCCGGGCCCACTCCTCCAGGAAGGGAGGCATGTGTGCCCCAGGGCCAGCGCTGGGCTGGTGAGTGAGAGCAACATCGCGTGTCCCGGGAGTTCCAGAACTAGGGGGGAAAGGAGAGCAAGGCCCCAGCCCCGCAGCCTCTGGGCTCCTTGTGATCTCACCGGGCCTCCACTCTACCCGTGTGCAGTGAGGACTGGGCCCAGGGCTCTGGAAGGATCTTCAGCTCTGCTCGTTGCCTGGGGCAGGGGATGGAAGAGGGGTTGGGTGGGGAGGCCTGAAGAGGTGGGCTACATGGGGAGGGTGGGGGGCGGTGCTCGGAAGACCCCTGCCTCCTGGCCCCGGAGTGGGGCGCTGAGCGGCTGAGAGCAGGGTCCTGTGTTTGTAAACATCATTAATCAGGGATTAGCAGATGGGCATGCTAATTGTACCTGTGGAGGTCAGAGACCTCAGGGTTGATTACATTTACAAACTGTGGGGCTCCCTGGCGCCCGCCCTCCCTGTAGTAGGGGGGCTCTAGTTGAGGATCCCAGCCTGGGGGAGGGAACTGGCAATTTAGCCTTCTGCAGGGAAAAAAAATAAAAAGATGCCAGCCCTGGAGGGGGCAGGGTGCTCTGGGAACCCCAACCTCCTAGGAATGTCATTTCAGCCCCGCCTCTCCCAGCTCCCTCTGTTCTCCCTGGTAAACCATTGTGTGTCGCGGCTAAAAGGGGTCCTAGAGCCTCTGAGGAAATTGAGGCCAGGGCGGTGGGAGGGCAGGGCCATGTCCTGACATCTAGGTTGGCCCCCCATGTCGGCTGAGAGAGCATCTCGAAGTCCGAGGACACAGGGCTGGGGGCTTTACGGGCACAATCCCCCCACGTGGACACTTGCTGTGCCTACTCACAGACGAGGAAAGCCAAGGCTTGGCATGACCACCAAGTGTCAGAGCTGGAACTCACAGCGCACACCGCTTACCAGCCAAGGTCTGGCCTCAGCCACCGCCGCGCTCTCCTCTGGCCGCACCCTGACCCTGCTGCCCTTCCTACCCACGGCCACAGCCGCCCCAGCTCCCGGGGCTTAACCACACCAGCTGAGCTGAGCAGCCTCCATGTACCTGGCACCTGAGGTCACGCGCAGAGAAGCAGGCCTCATCCTCGGCCTCGGGTGCATTTTCTTCATTTGGAGAGTGTCTGGGTTGCAAGACACTACCACGTATCTGCATGTCCTAGGCAGGTAATTACAGCCGCAATTCCCTCTGGTTCAAGTGAACCTGTCTTCCCGAGGACAGCCAGTCTGCTGCCTGGGGGGAAGAAGCAGGAAGGAGCCACCTGGGCCTGGCTGTTTCCCCGGGAGTGGCCCTGGAGGTGACCCAGACCCCGGGACTCAGAAAGCTGATGGACAGCAGGTCCAAGGTTAGAGAGGGGTCTGGACACCACAGAGGGGTCGGTGGGCAGCAGAGGGCTCTGGACCCCAAGAACACCCACCCCTACTTCTAGGCTCCGTGCTAGCTTTAGTTCTGGAGAGCACAGCTCAATTCTGTACCCCAGTATGGCGGGGGTGGGGGAGCACCAGGGCACCTCAGCCTGTTTCCACCAGATCGATTAGTCTGGGATCTCCAGAGAAACAGAACCCTCGCCCCCCATATATATATTTGACTTCCCAGGGGTACAGTGGTAAAGAATCTGCCAGTGCAGGAGATACAAGATGCAGGTTTGATCTCTGGGTGAGGAAGACCCCCTGGAGAAGGAAATGACTACTCACTCCAGTATCCTTGCCTGAAAAATCCCATGGACAGAGGAGCCTGGAGGGCTAAGTCCATGGGGCTGCAAAGAGTTAGACATGACCAAGCATGCATGCATGGATGCTTGTGCACACACACACATATGCATACCCACACACTATATATGCTATAAGGAGTTGGGTCATGTGATTAGAGGCTGATAAGCCCCAGGTTCTGCAGGGTAGGGCTGGAAACCCAGGAGAGCTGCTGACGTAGTAACCATCTAAGGGCCAGCAGGCCTGAGACCTAGGAAGGGGCCATGTTTCACTTCCAAAAGGCAGACAAAATATTCTCACTTGGGGAAGGGTCAGCCTTTCTGTTCTACTGGGGTCCTCAACGGACTGGACAAGGCCCACCACACAGGGGAGTGCCATCTGCTTTACTCAGCCCAGCAATGCTAATCTCACCCAAAAATACCCTCACAGAACCACCCAGGATAACGTCTGACCAAGGATCTGGGCGCCCTGTGGCCCACTCGGGTTGACACATTGACCTGAACCCTCACATCCAGGTTTGAATTATGATGTGCCAGTCCTGGGCACACAGTCCTGTAGTTTACACAACACTTTTTAATCGTTACAACTTCCCTGTTGGGGAGAGGGTAGCTGGAGCCGGTGTAGATGGCATTATCCCCATCGTACAGATGAGGAGACCGAGACACCGCCCAAGGAGGATGCCAGAGTCAGGGCTGGATCCAGCATCTTCTGAAGAACCTTGGGGACAGGTAAAAGCTTGTTGGCCCAAACTTTCAGATATGCACTCAAAATCACGGGTATGAACGGTATGGAAGCAGTTGGACATATGCCATAGTTTGACAGCCAGTGATTCTCCAACTGGCAGTATACTGGCCATCAGCTGGATAGTTCTTAAAAAAAATGCTGGTGTCTGGCTTCTTCCCAAGAGATGCTGACTCAGTCAGCCTGGTACCTCTGCACAACTGGACTATTCAAGTGACCCTCCCATTCCCTGACCCCAGGATGCTAAGGCATAGCCTCAGGCAAAAACCACGGAGGGCGACCACCCTGGTGGGCAGAGGTTAAGACTCAGCGCTTCCACTACAGCGGGCACGGGCTTGATCCCTGGTCGGGGAACGAAGATCTCACTTACCTTGTGGTGCAGCCGGAAAAAAAATAAGAAAAACAAAAACACACTGGCCTGTTCGTCGAGAGAGCAGAGGTGATATGGGAGGTGGTATTGTACACCTGAGAGGATGGAGGTCACATCTGTGTGGCAGTCAGGGACAGCGCTCAGGGGGAAACCCGTGTGGTGGAGATCTATGGAGTGTATGAAGGAGGGGTTCCTCCTCCTTTTTGAGAGGAAAAGCTCTGACTTTAAAGCCACCTTTGTCCCTTTTATTTATAATTTACTTTTTAATTGGAGGGATTCCCTGGTAGCTCAGATGATAGTCTGCCTGCAATGCAGAGACCCGGGTTAAATCCCTGGGTCGGGAAAATCCCCTGGAGCAGGAAACGGCAACCCACTCCAGTATCCTTGCCTGGAAAACCCCATGGATGGAAGAGCCTGGCGGGCTAAAGTTCGTGGGGTCGCAGAGTCGGGCACGACTGAGCGACTTCACTTTCACTTTTTAACTGGAGGAAAACTGCTTCACAATGTCGTGTTGTTTTCTGCCGTACAACAACCCAAATCAGCTGGAATTATACTACTTAAAAAAAAAAATTTGGCTGCATCAGGTCTTAGCTTCAGCACGTGGGATCTTTAGGCGTGGAGCGTGGGATCTAGATCCGGGACTGGGGATCAAACCCAGGCCCTCTGCCTTGGGAGCACAGAGTCTTAAGCACTGGACCGCCAGGGAAGTCCCATCTTTGGCCTTTTTAAAAGTAAGTTCAGTGTCTTTCTAAACTGGCATCACCATTAGAATCCAAGATGAGTCCATCCCACAGAGAACAGGGCAGCGCTACTTACCAAGCACCTACAACCTGTAAGGCCCCGAGTTCCTCTCCCCCATCTCCCCTCCCCGCCACCCAGGGAGGCAGGACTACCCCCGCCCATTGACGAGCAGGAGGCTGAGGAACTGGCTGAGGTCACAGCATCAGGACCTGCGCCTCGGGTGGCCATCCCCCAGACCCGCGCTCCCAAGCAGCGCAGCCCAAGGGCTAATTCCATCCCCCTGGGGACGTTTTCGGTTGTCACAACTCAGGGGAGAGAGGGTGCTTACTGTCACTTTGTGGGCAGAGGCCAGAGATGCTGCTCAACACCCTACAATGTACAGGACAGGCCTTCACAAGTTACCCAGCCCAGAACATCAGTAGAAACCTAACAGTTCCTGGCCTGAGCTGAGACCCATCTGCGGGAGCTTTAAATAGTCGATATTCGGAATTTCCCTGGTGCCTCAGCAGTAAAGAGTCCACCTGCCAATGCAGGGACGAGGGTTCGATCCCTGATCCGGGAAGATCCCACATGCCGTGGGGCAACTAAGTCCATTCATCGCAACCACTGAGCCTGTGCTCAGAGCCGGGAGCTGCAGCCACTGGGCCTTTGTACAACTACTGAAGCCCATGCAGCGCAGCTAGAGTCGCCCCTGCTCTCCACAACTAGGGAGCCCGAGCAGCAAAGACCCAGCACGGCCAAAAAAGAAAATAAAGTCCTTTAAAAAAATTGGATGTTCATGTCGCACCCTGACCAATTCCATCAGGCTGAGAGGGGTGTCAGCTGCTTTTCAAAGCTTGCCACGTGGTTCCAGTGAGCAGCCAAGACTGCTCTAAGCTACTTATCCTAGTGGCCTCTGCTCCACTCACGGGAGCCTGGGAGAGGAGGACCGAATCTGTCTGGGTTGTACAATAAATGGCAGATCTGCAAGGTCCTCACCACCTCCCAGAATCAAAGGCCAGAACTCTGGTTCGGCAGGTCCTTCCATGGAGGCTGACTAACTGGTGACTCACCCATGGCAGGTACTGGAGGGCCAGTGAGTTGGTAGGTATTTGCTAATCTTTCCCCTGCCTCTCTGGGGTGGGTCACAGCCAGGAACCGCCCCGTGTGGCTGCGAAAGCTTCCCAAAGAGACTGTGGACCAAAGAGCAAGGCTGCCACCTAGTGGAGGAACCAGAAGGAAGGGGTGCCTGCGGGATATCAAGTGATGTTTTACTGGATCCTCACAACAGCCCTGGGGGAGAGGCGCAGAGGAGGGCCATGCAACACAGAAAGATGAAGCCGTGTGCTCACAGGGTTTGAGCCTGGATTTGCACCTATCTGGCTCACAGGGGTGCCCCGGGCTTCCCTCTGCCTTCTCACACCCGTCCAAGAGGAAGAGGACCCTGGATGGGGCTGCTTGATTCCTTTCTGACGTCCAAAACACCCCCTCACTTCCAGGCGGGACCTGGGAAGAAAGAGACCCTCCATCCCAGCGCAGCGTAAAAATGAACAGGCTGCCCTCTCCAACCGCAAATCCAAAAAAATGGGGAACTGAACTTCCTGTGGTCTCTACCACAAAGTTCCTGGCTCCCTAGGACAGCAGTTTATAAACAGAGGCCTGATGCACACTCATAAGAAGACAAGAGACTCCAGCACATTTGAGGGTGTGGGTGCGGAGGCTCCCCGGCAGACACTGTGGACAGTCCCGGTTAGCCTCCGTCTTGTCTCTTCTCTTGTGATCCTGAGGACGGTCCTGGGTGCTGAGCCACGCTGGCTGCTTCAGATGCGGCCGAGGGGTCCTGGGGGTCTTGGGGAAGTTGCTCTCTCCTCCCTTCCACTGGGAACCCCTTCCTCTGGCTGCAAATGGAGTGAAGAAGGATTCCTGCACAGACAGACAGATGGAAAAGAGGAGGGACCATGGGCCAGGCCCTTCCTCACTTCATCCTCAAGAGGCTGTAGGGGACTTCCCTGGTGGTCCAGTGGTTAAGAACCTGCCTGCCAATTCAGGGGACATGGGTTCCATCCCTGGGAGCCCATGGGAAGATTCCACATGCTCTGCAAGGCAACGAAGCCCATGCACCACCCGCACAAACGAGAAGCCACTACAATGAGAAGCCTGCAACTAGAGAGTGACCCCTGCTCACCTTAACTAGAGAAAGCCCTTGGGCAGCAATGATGACCCAGAGCAGTCAAAAGTAATTAATTTTTTAAAAGGTGTAGACATTTTCCTCATTTGGCACATATAAGCAATTCAGACACAGAAAAATTGAGAAAGGTATCTAGGGTGAATTGAAGCAGCTATATATGTGTGATCAGAGGGAGAGAAGGAAGGGGAGAGGAAACTCACCTGCGGCCACAGAGACGTTTAAGGACTCGAGTCCAGGAGGCAGCTGCCGGCCGGGCAGGATGGTGAGGAGAAGCTGGCAGGAAGCCTGCACTTCCCGGGAAAGACCAGAGCCCTCGTTCCCTGCAGAGCAGAGGGCCAGAGGGTTACAGAAGCCCCAGCTGGGCAGGAAGGCACTCAGGAAGCTTGAATCTCGGCAAAGAGCAGGGACATCTACCTACCCAGCACGAGGAGGGTAGGCCGGTCCCATAAGAACTCCAAGCAGTGAGTGATGGGGATCTTGGAGGACGGGGTGATCTCAGGCCCCGGGCAGCCCACCGTGCCAGCCACGAGCCAGCCCTGCCGGGCTCTGGCCTGAAAGGGGAGGAGGAGAAATCAGTCCTTCAGCGGAGCACTGGCCGGGAGGAGCCCAGCCTTGCCCATCTAGTCATTCCCTCGTTGAGCAGCTGGATTCAGTCAGTAGTTATTAAGCACCTAGAGTGGACAGGCTCTGTGCTCGGCACTGGGGATAATGCCATGACCCAAACAGGCCCAAACCCCAGCCTCACAGTAGGGTGATCAGGGAAGCCTCACTGAAGTGTAGACCTGCGGGAGGTGAGGGGAGGGAGCATCACATAGATACCTGGGGGAGGAGATACTCTAGGCAGAGATCAGTAAGGGCAAAGGCCAAGAGGTGGGTGCTTACCAGGCAAGTGTGATGAACAGCGAACAGCCAAGTGGCCAGTGGGAAGGGAGCCGCTGAGACAGGAAAGGAAAAAAGAGGCCACGGGAGGTAGGACCTCAAAGGCAACTGGAAGGCCTTTGGCTTTCACTCTGAGAGAGGCAAAGCCTTTGAAGGGTTTTGGGTGAAGAAGCTGTAACATGGTCTGACTTAACGTCTCTACAGAATCACTCTACGTTGAGAGCAGAAACAAGCAGACCAGTTAGGTTTCTGCAGTGACACAGGCAGAGATGCTGGTGGCTTGGACCGCAGTGGTAACAGTGGAGATGGTCAGAAATGGTCAGAATGTGGAAATAAGGTCAAGGTAAAAATGAAAGGAGGTGCCTTAACAATATCTGTTTATTTTAAATCCTTTTCTAATCTCTGGGGCAAACCTGAACTACCTGTACCTCTGTCGTCAGTTGCATGTGCAGGACCGGACAATCACATCCTTGTGAGACAGGTGGGATGTGGGGAGAGAGAGCAGGAAGAACCAAGGAGGATGCCAAGGCCTAAACAACTGAAGGCAGGGGGAGCTGCCATCAAGTGAGCTGGCTAAATCTGCAAAAGGAACAGGAACATTTGGAAGTCTTGTTTGAAATGCCCATTAGACAGAAAAAAGAGCTGCTGAGTAGGCAACTAGATATGTGAATCTGAGGTTCAGGAGCAAAATCCAGAAGGATATATATTTGGGAGGCATTCGAATCTAAACGGCAATTTAAAACCATCAGATTGCATGTGACAAACAAATGAGTATGTACCGAAAATGGACCCAAGGACTGGGGCCCTGGGGGATGGTCAGGGAAACTGCTAAATACGGGGCAATACTGCCCCCTTGTGTCCAGCAAGGGAAGCACAGCTGGAGACATGCTGATGGACCAGGCGTTTTGCTAAGGTCGCGCAGAGCCGACAGGACTGAAGCGACTTAGCAGAGGCAGCACCAGCCCCTTCCTTCCTAAACATCAAATCGGGTTTTTTTGGTGGTGGTGATGATGTTGCTGGTGGTAGTGGTTTGGGGGGTTTCTTTTGTTTCTTTGTTTCTTCGTGTGTGGGAGGGACCAGGGGAAAAGGATAGACTAGTCCTTGTCCAAAGAGCCTTTCAAACTGCTTCCCTACAGGAGGAAGCAGGAACCAGTGGTTTCTCAAGAGTGAACATTTACTGAAGACCTACTTACTAGATGGGCTTCCCTGGCAGCTCAGATGGTAAAGAACCTGCCTGCAATGCAGGAGACCTGGGTTTGATCCCCTGGGTTGAGAAGATCCCCTGGAGAAGGAAATGGCTACCCACTCCATTATTCTTGCCTGAAGAATTCCATGGACAGAGGAGCCTGGCAGGCTACAGTCCATGGGGTACCAAAGAGTTGGACATACTGAGCAACCAACATTTTACTTACTAGGCAGTGAACTGAAAGTCACTCAGTCTTGTTGACTCTGTGACTCCATGGACCTACAGTCCATGGAATTCTCCAGGACAGAATACTGGAATGGGTAGCCTATCCCTTCTTCAGCGGATCTTCCCGACCCAGGAATCGAACCAAGGTCTCCTGCATTGCAGGCAGATTCTGTACCAACTGAGCTCTCAGGAAGCCCCTAGCCAGTGAAGCACTGAGTAAACCTGCATGAGGAGCAACAGGTGTGCCTCTCAAAGGAGTGCAGTCAAAGTCCGCAACGTCAGGTTCTGCTCCAGGTACGCTTTTTAAAACTCCAGATCCTTCTCTTCTCAAAGCGATTTACATGGCTGGATGAATCACAGGCTGCAATCAAGATTGCCAGGAGAAATATCATCAACCTCAGATATGCAGATGATACCACTCTAATGGCAGAAACTAAGAGGAACTAAAGAGCTTCTTGAGGAGGATGAAAGAGTGAAAAAGCTGGCTTAAGACTCAACATTCAAAAAACGAAGATCATGGCATCTGGTCTCATTACAGCATAACAAATAGAAGGGTAGTGGAAACAGTGACAGGTTTTATTTTGGAGGCTCCAAAATCACTGCAAATGCTGACTTTAACTATGAAATTAAAAGATGCTTGCTCCTTGAAAGAAAAGCTATGACCAACCTAGACAGCGTATTAAAAAGCAGAGACATCACTTTGCTTACAAAGGTCCATATAGCCAAAGCTACAGTTTTTCCAGTAGTCATGTATGGATGCGAGAGTTGGACCATAAAGAAGGCTGAGCTCCGAAAACTTAATGCCTTCAAATTGTGGGGCTGGAGAAGACTCTTGAGAGTCCCTTGGACTGCAAGGAGATCAAACCAGTCCATCCCAAAGGAAATCAATCCTAAATATTCACTGGAAGGACTAATGCTGAAGCTCCAATGGCCACAATACTTTGGACAGGGAAGCCTGGCGTGCTGCAGTCCGTGAGGTCGCAGAGTGGTCACGACTTAGTGATTAAACAAACAAGGAAGCGATACCAACACGCCCCCCACCCCCTCCCTCTCCTCCCTCAGCTGCTGACCGGGAGGCCCTTGGAGAGACTGAACTTGGCTCATTTCTTCTCCATTACTGACACACCCCCGCTTCCCCCTCGCCATTACCTGTAAAAAACCGGCCAGGTCATCAGTGGAGAACACGTCCATCACCTCCATAGCCCCGGCGCTGGCCTTGCTGACTACTGGAGTGAGCGGGCAGCTGCAATGTTTCCCCATGCCAGCATATGAAGACGGGTAACCTCAGGCCCGGTGCTGTGCCCTCCCCCATACCCCACGGGTTAGGGGGTAAGAATTCTGGCGTCGGGGAGGCCTGGTTGAGGGACCACCCAAGGGTCAAGGTGCTTAGGAACTCGGCTGTGCCTCCAGATGGGGACGCACGGGGAATAAGGGGCGTCCGTGCCTGTTTCTCCGGCTGGTGATGACCTTATCCACTCCGAGGAAGTAAGCGGAGCGCAGCACGGCCCCAAGATTCCGGGGATCCTGCAGCCCCTCGAGGACGAGCCACAGCTGCTGGGGGTCGTCTCCTGGTCGGGCCTTCTCGGCCTCGGCCTCGGCCTCGGCCCAGGGCCGGGGCCGCAGGGGGCTCACTTCCATGCAGACGCCCTGGTGAACCTGGTGGCGGCACAGGACGTCCAGCTCCCGCCGCCGGGGCCGCAACACCGGGATGGTCCGCGCCTCGGCCGCGCGCAGCAGCTCAGCCCGCTGCCCCTCCAGCCCGGACCTGCCGGCCTGGATTAGGAGCCGGGCGACGCGGCGGCGGGCGGCCCGCAACGCCAGGAGGCACGGGGACAGGCCAAACAGGAGCTCCAGGCCCCCGGCCGGCCGCGGCACCGACCCCAGGTCATCCAGGGGCAGGCGGCCGAGCTCCTCCCCGCCTGGCCGCGCCCCGCGCCGCGTCGCTTGGGAGAAAGGACGCGTGAGGAGGTGGCCGCAGCAGCGCCAGGTCGCGGCCCCGGCGGCCGGAGGCAGCGCCATGGTCGATGCCCGGGCTGCGTTCCCAGGGGCACTCCCGCCGGCGCAGTCCCCCACGTGAGCCGCTCCGCTTCCGCGTCCGGACGCCCCGCCCCCGCCCGGGAGCCGCAAGGCGCATGTGCGGCAGCCAGGCGTCTCTACAGCGCCCCCTTCAGGGCAGGCGGAGCGACCACCATCCACCGCCGAGGCGCCGGGGCGAGGGGGTGCTAGCCGCTGAACTGACCCGACGGCGGGCCGGGCGGCGTCGTGCACCCTCCAAGGCCCCGGAAAGCTGGAGGATCTTTCACCCCGGCGCCAGCAAAGGACACTTAAAGGCGATGTGTTGGGTCTCCTCTCCAACCTGGCTGGGCGTGGTGATACCCTCCGCCACCGGGTGCTGGCAGTATTCCTCCGGAGCTGCTTCTGCATCCAACCTCTCCGCGACACCTCCACTGCCTGTCAAACTTTAGCACCGGTCAGCAGAAACCCCACCGATGACTTCTGATCCCATGGCCCTGATTCTCTAAGTGACAGCTCTGGCCTACTGACAAACCAGCTGATACCCTTGGCCCCACAGCTTAAGGGCCAGACTCCTTGCTCAGGAATCAGACCCCGCCCCCGACCCCGGGATCCAGGCAGGAGCTACCTTTTCAGCCTCACCGTCAATCCTGCACCAAGTTCTGTGCTATTCCAGCACTGCATGCTCTTCGCGGCCTCTCTGCCTGGCGCGCCCTGCTGTCCTATTTTTCTGGCCGGAAATTCCTACCCATTTTCCAGACCCAACCCAAAAGGTAATTCACACTCCAGGAAGGATGCCCCCAATCCACCCACCTTCCCGCTCTCGGGCAAGAAACTCTGAGACACAATCATTCCTCATCACAGGAAGGGGGAAGAACTGAAAGACACTTCTGCAGCCAAGATTTTTTAATGCAATTTTTCTTTTTTTAAAGATCACAGTGAAACCCACTTGGGAGGCAGGCCCTGGTATTCTGCTGCCATAGTCAGAGTGGAGTGAGGACCCCACCAGGGGTGTAGAAGCCGCAGTGGGGCTGGAGAACTGAGATGGGGCAAAGAAGGGGCGGTGGGGGAGGGAGAAGGAAGCCTGGAGCCCTGATGAGCATTCAGATGGAAGGTGAGGGCTTCCCTCCGCCGCCTCATCCTCAACGGATGGTGTTAAGTGGGGGTTCAGGAAGATAGGAGAAAGCCCCACTTTTGGCCACAGTCCCTTCCCCAGGCCAAAGGGAAGAAGGCAAGGGCAGCAGACAAAGGCCAGGGAGCCCAAGAAGGGGACCAAGAAAGAAGGAGCAGGAAAAACAATCAGGGGACACCACCTCCTCTCCCCCCACCCATTCATGGTGGAAACAAGTTGACATATAAAAACCTCAAGTTTTCTAGCCCCTGGTGGGGGTGGGGAAAGGAAGTGGAATCCAGGGGTTCAGAAATCAACACCCCCAGTCCAGGGGCAGTTGCCCAGCTGTGAGGGGGTGCGGGGAGGAGCTCCCCACAGTGCACTAGGTCACTTGCTCCGTGGGCCTCATCTGGATGTCTCCGATCTGCAGAAGGCACAAGGCTTGAGGAAACGGGCACGCTCTCCCCACCCTCTTAAGGCCTCCCCACTCTCCGCCGCTGGGCTGGCTGGGCTCCTCCAGGGGACAGACAGCCAAGGCCAGACTCACCTGGACATGTGGGGGCATGCTGAGGACGTAGATGACGGCCTCGGCCACGTCCTCAGGTTTGAGACACTGGGAGCACCGGGGGAAAGGGGTGAGGTGAGGACAGAATGGATCCAAGGTCCTCCCCCCACCAGGGAGGTCCTCCCCCCACCAGGGAGGTCCTCTCCAGCATCCATGTTCCCCCACCCCACCCTCCAGGAGACGCGACGGGCTGGCTGGAAGGGCAAGGTCTGAAGGCCAGGGCTCCTCTGCCTTCATTTAGGCAGTGGGTGGCTTCACTGGGCCCCACCTTCATGTGTTCATAGGTGGCGGCTGCCTTCTCGGGGTCCTTGTCGTGGAGTTTGAAGGCGAACTGTGTCTCCACCACTCCTGGAGAAATGCACTGTGCCAACAGACACGGCCTGCTCAGGAGCTGAGCCCAGGCCAGAGGTCAGGCCCGGGGCGGGGGGCTGGGAGGGAAAGGACGGAGGCCACAGGGCCCCAGCCTCACAGGGACGGCCGCCCGAGGTCCAGCGGCCACCTCCGCCCTCCAAAGCTGCCATTGGGGGGTCATCAGAATGATTCCTACCAGCTACAGAGCCGTTACTAAAAGCCAGGTCAGCTTTACAAAGTGGCTTCCCTTAAACCCTCATAACCTGCTAGGTGTTCTCACCTCCATTTTACAGCTGGGAAGACTGAGGCTGAGCAAGCCACCCAAGCTCGGGCAGCCTCCCGGGGAGAGCCCCAGTCCTGCTTTCCGGCCATGGCCTCCCACGGTCCCTTGTGCTCCCTCAGCCTCGCCCCTCCACCCCGGCCACTCCTCCTAGGATCAAATCAGCCCCTCTCCCGCCTCAAAGGCAGAGACACGTGGGGACTGTGCCCAGGACGGACGCCGGGCTCTCAGCGGCGCACCGGGCCGCGAGTGTGTGCGGCGGGGAGGGGCCGGGGTCAGGGCGCCCCTCACCGTGGCTCGGATGTGGCTCTGGGCCTCCCGGAGCTCTTGCCTCAGCCCCTCCGTCAGCGCGGTGACGGCGTACTTGGTAGCGCTGTAGAAATGGGTCTCGGCCGGGGGTGGCACCCGGTGGCCACTCATGCTGAGCGGAGGGAGGGAAGGGGAAGGAGGGCGTGACGCCAGGCCGCTGCCCCACCGCGCATCCAGCTCGTCCACATCAATGGCTCCTCCGGGCCCCCCCCCTCAAGGCCTCCCTCCGTGGACCCCGGGATTCCCTCTTCAGTCCACGCAGGCGGTCAAAGCGCTCTGCCTTTCACCCGTGTGGGTGAGAGGGTCCTCACGAGGGTCTAGGGCACGGAGGCCGTGTCTCCGCGGGCGCCCCCGTGACAGACTGTAGACCCTGAGTCACAGGGTGAGGTTCCAACTGCGGCCGAGGATCGGAGAACCCCGGTCCCGGGAGGGCCCCAGGCCTCAGCCGCCAAGGGGCCGAGCTACCCCTTCCAGCCAACGAGGGGCTGGCGTTTGCACCTACTCTTCTTCCCCCGCTGGAGGAGGGCATGGCAGCCCACTCCAGTTTTCTTGCCTGGAGAATCCCATGGACAGAGGAGCCTGGCGGGCTATAGTCCACGGGGTCGCAAAGAGTCAGACACGACTGAGCAACTAAACAACCACAACATTCTTCCCTGCTGCCCCAGTTGTGCCATCTGGGTGTTAACTGGGGGTGAAATCCCTATTCTACCACCCCGGGGACACTGAGGTCCAAAGAGGTCAAAGAGCCGCGGCAGGTCACTCCGCTGGGAGGGTGGGGGGCGGCCTGAGCCCCAGCCCCCGCCGCCTCACCTGTTGATGTTGATGATGTGTCCGTCATCCACCTTCCGCTCCCTCATGGACTGGAAGGCTTCCCGCGTGCAGATGCTGAGGGCCAGCACGTTCACCTGCGGGCCGGGGTGGGGGGCAATGCGCATCTGCATCTTTGGGCCCGTCTGAGCAGGTGATGGAGCCCAGAGCACCCCGGGGTGGGGGGCACCCCAAACAGGGGCCGGGTCCTACCCGAGACCAAGGACAGGCCAGGGCCGCAGGCCTCACGTGCCCTCCCCGTCCAGCCACCAGCCCCAGCGGACAGCAGAGGCGGCTCCCCTCGCTGGGTGATGCCCTCAAGTTCTTTAGGTGTATTCAGGAACAGACACCACCGCCCCCCCAGAACCCACCCAGGACCCAGGAGCGCTCCCTGTCTTGGCTGTCTCCTCTGCCTCAGGGAATTCACCCCCTTTTCTTCCCCAAATGCCCTGCTCTTCTCTGGGACAGAGTCACTGGCTCTCCTCGCTCCGAAACAGCCTAAAATCCTTCCTTTAAAAATCTCTCTCCTCAGGACCGCACTCAGCCTTTCACCCCGCTGCTCTCTATGCCTTTCCCGTCCCTCCCTCTAGACTAGAGTGGACAAGAGAAGGCTGGCCCTCCGTCCTTCCATGCCGTCCTCCAACCTCCATCCCATTTACAAGACTGGGGGTGCGGTCACGTGTCACTGCGTGGCAAGGGGCCTCCCAAGGGCATGAAGGCTTCCTGCCTTCCGTGGACCCCGCCCACTCCTGCTCCTCAGGCAGAGGTGACCCCCAGACCCCAGCCTGCGGGGAACACACGCCCGACGGAAGCGTCTCTGCTCTAAAGCGCCCGCCCAGCCCCACCGCTTAGGCTCGCCCAGGAGGACAAGCAGAGATAAAACTTTCAGCGGGCCTTCACTCTCTCCTCCGGGGAAGAGAGGAGACCAGCTGGGAGGTCAGATGTTTCTCTTTATCAGGTGTCAGCGCCAGGCATTGGGACAGAACACTCCCGGTGTGAAGCTGGCCCGGCGTTCACCGCAGGACACAGGCAGTTTCCAGCCCTGCTTTTGGTCCTCGTAACAATGTGGGTTTGTGGGGCAGAGAACTCAGCTTCTGGGGACAGAGGGATGAAGGAGGAGAAACAGATTGCCTCGGGCCAGGGGAGCGAATCTCCTAGATCTGGGGGTCAAAGGTTCCCTCTGTGATCACTGACGTGGTTCTCTTTGGAGATGCCTCATAAGACAATCCTAAGAGAATGACATAATGTTCCAGCTGAAAAGGGTCTTAGGGATTTCATATACGTGCCTCGCTCTACAGTCGGGCAAGCTGAGGTCTAGGTTTAGAGACGCCCTGACTGCAGGTGAGGTCCACAACTTGGATCTCCCAGAAGGTTCTCTGAGAGCACGGGCAGGGCTGCATATCCCTGTTCAATGTTTCAACGCTCATTGCTCATTTCTGGGCCCAAGCACCTCTCAGGTGCTATTGTGAGCACGTATGAAAAGCTCTTGGGGGGAGATAGAAACATTCCATACCTGCTTTCCACTTCTCAGAATTAGTTTCATACCCTGAAGGTACTGCCCCATATTACAATCTAGAGGTTGAAAACTCATGCCCTGAAGGCTGTGCTTGGTCTACATGTGGTTTTAAAACATTCTAAAATTAATTTCCAATCTGTATTCAGTTTCATTCAATCTGTATTCCAATCTGTTTCATTCATTCAAAAAATATCTATGGAGTGCCTGCAGGCTGAGGCTATGACAGAATAAAATAGACAAAAGTCCTTGCATTCCTGGAGCTGAGGTTTTGGTGAATGGGGTGGGTGGGGGTCTCCATGGAAATCGATGCCCCCCGCTGCTCTCAGAGAAGTCACACTATCTGGCCACGCCGGCCTGTGCTTGCTCGGAATGCAGCAGGGGCCCCCTCCACGGCCAAGTGCTTCCCCGTGTGACCCACCCACTCTGGGTTCCTACCTGGCCTCAGGGGACACTGGAATTTGTGATCCTAGACATTGATGGCCTAGGTGCAGTTCATCCCAATTAACATGTGAGAAGACAGACGCTCAGAGAGGGTGACACCTGCCTGAAGCCACATGGTTTCTGAGGGGCTGAATGAGACATTATCTTCATCATCTCCTGCCTCTGGGGTCCTTTTCTTCCCATAATACCATGTCCCAAGCACAAAGCTGACACCTGGGGACATCTGACTGAAGGCAGTTTTCTTTCCTACCAATCTCCCTTCCAACAGAAGGAAACCAGCTTATAAGCACTGCCCCCAGGGGCTCAGAGGAAAGAAGAATGGAAAAGATTTGGCCATGCCTCCACTCCCTCTCCCTCTGGGGAGGAGAAGCAGGGGAGACTCAAAGTGCCCCAGGCAGAAACCTGAAGCCTCCTCTCCCTAGAAGTCTAACTTCCTGCTTTCCTCCTGGCCATAGATGTCTATCTTCCTGCTTTCCTCCCTGTGACCTGCGTCCCCTACAGACCCCCGCCCCCCGCCCTTACGTTGAACATTTCCTTCCAGCCGCTGGTGCTGCCTGAGAGCAGGGTGTCGGGCCGGGCCAGGCCGGCATTGTTGATGCAGATGTCCACGCCGCTGTGCTGAGAGCGGACCGCCGAGAACATGGAGAGGATGTCCTCCTCATTCGACAGGTCACATCTGTAGGGGATCAAAGTCCCGGGGTAGCCTGCACTCTTACATTCGGCAGCCAGCTCCTATGAAACCCAACAGGGGTCTAACTGGGATGAGCTGCTCACTCCACACACAACCCACCCCACGCCCTCAGACCCCACCTCCCGCCGCTGTCACCGCTCACAGAGCCCGCGCCTCTGGTGGCCACCTGGGCCCGTCCCCACAGCCTGACCTCTTGGGTCAAAGTCCAGAGGTGACAGCAGTCCTGAGCGAGGGTGGGGGAGGCTGAGATCATCAGTGGAGGAACCTCCCAAATAAATTCGTCTTCCGTTCAAGAAGGAAGTTTCTGGGGCTCTGGGGTGAGGTGGGGGGTCAGAAAAGGGGCCTGGGGATCCCGGGAATGAAGCGATGTCTCTTTTCTGACTCTTTCCCATCAGGAACACAGCTCCGCTCATAGCCGCACTCCACCCCATGTCTCTTCCACCAGCGCCGAGTCACCAGGACCTCGATTCGCTTCTCTCCCATCACTCTCCCAACCCCTCTCAGGAGGGCTTGTATCTAAGTGACGGCTGTCCCTCCACAAGCTGCAGCCAGCTGGCTCAGAACCCTCACACAGACTTCTCACTTTTCAGTTGAGCTCAATGGCCGGTCTCCCCTCGCCCTGCCTATAGAAACGGTCAGGAAGCCCCACGGGGCACCACCCTCCACCCCAGCTTCTCTGGAGACTGTGAGCCAAGTCAGGTAGCAGGTGACACTGGGCATCCCCCGGGCACTGCCAGGGCCCTCAAGCCACTAAGGATCCCTGAGAGAGGAAGGCCACTGAGAGATGGCTGAGGTGAGCAGCCATTCAGAAGCAGGAAGAAAACCAGCTGTGGTCGCTTTGGAGGCCAGTGACCGGGCACCTGAGCCTCCTCAAGGTGACTATGGATGGACACGTGTGGGTGGGCCAGGGGTGCCAGGGCAGGGAGCCCTAGAAGAGGGTTAGCTTGGTCTCCTGCCCTGGAACGCCGTCCTACCCCCAAACCAAGCTGGGAATAAAGGACTCGGTCAGGTGACCTAGGAAATTCTTTTCTGCTTTAGCTTTCCATGAGTTTAAGCGGTACAGTCCTCTGGGACTCAGAAGTCCCCCTTCCCCCAATTTCACCTACTCAACATTTCACCTACTCAACGACCCCCTCGGGAAACAGGGCTTCTCATTGTAGGATGTCGGAAATCAAATTTTGTTTGAGTATCAATGAATGAACCCATCAACCAATCAAGAAAAGCAGATGGCAGGCAAAACAGCCTGGAATTCTTCCCTCTCCTGGCACACAACTTCTCCATTCCTCCGCCAGACTCAAAGCCCTGCGGCAAAGCCACAGTGGAGGGACTGATAAAACATGTCTCTGTCGCTGTCTCTCGCTGCCCTACCTGTCCGCATCTAGCCTCAAAAAGGACCTGAAATCCACTCAGTCCCCTCACAGCTGAGCCATCCTCCCTCATTAAAGGAGTCCTTCTGGGGGGGGGGGGGGGCAGTGGCGAGTGATCAGTCAGGGGCTCTCCTCGGGGTTCAGGGACCCTTTTCCTGGCTGGTTTGCGGTGGGGGTGGGAGTCGGAAGAGAAGGCAAGAGTGGCTTGAGAATCAAGAGAATCAAGTGGCCTAATCCCTGGTCTGATCCTCTAGGCTCCGGAGTGGAGGCAGGCCCTGAGCACCTCAGAATAGGAGAAAGGGAGGGGCAGTGTGGGGCAAAGGTATAGCCAGGTGACCTTGGAACCATCTAGGAGCCATAAAGCGTACCTTTGGTCGGCAGCAGGGGAGGGGACAGGCCTCCCTCCGGTACACCTTCCTGCTCGGCCCCACCCAAGGCCTCCTCGCCCTCTCCCTGCCCCGGGGACTTTGAGCACGGGTGGAGGTCAAGCTCAGCACCAGCCTAAACCCTGAGGGGGGTCCTGCCCGGGGTAAATCCAAAGTGCTCCTATGATGGAAACTGCTCATCCTTCTTCCTCCCTGCTCCAACACAGCCAACTTCATTTCCTTTTTCTCTGAGCTCTTATTGCTCACAACCCTTGGGGCTCCCAACCCACATTAAGAGGCAAACCAGGGGGTTCAGTTCCACATTGCTTTGTCCCCCAGAGCGCACAGGTTCAATACCCTAGTTTACCTGCTCATTCCCACCTGTGACAGTGAAACTGAAAAAAAGGTCTACTTTATATATACATCCCAATTGTCCCTCACGTCCATCGAGGAGGGGTTAACCCTCACCTTCAGGGGAAGGTGGAGCTGAGCCTCTTCAGAAAAGCTCCACTCCCACTCCAACCCCACTCTCAGTCCTGGGTGAAAAATGAGCAGGATCAAGTCCTCTAGCTCCTGCTCGCTTTGTTTGACTATGTGGGCTAGGTCTGGGAACCAGAGGAAGCAATCCAGTAGCCAGCTTAGCCACTGAGGCCAGAAAGCTTTCTTCCCTTCTCCCTGGCTTCTCCTTTTCTCAGCCAACCTGAGCAGGCAGGTAGGGAAGCAAGAGAAAAGATGCCAGGGAGTCAGAGAATTGGTATACTAGAGCTGAGGCTGTCAGGAAAAAAGCTCCCTAACGGACAAGACCTTAAAAAGCAAAGATAGAGTCCTGCCCTGAGGGATCCAAAAGCCTCCTCCACCAACTAGACGTCCACCTCTCTGGCCCCTGAGCCCGCTGCAAGTGGCCCTGGGGTGGCGGGCAAGAGGGCAGCGTGACACCTCGGCTCCGACCGCTCCCCATCCCCCACCTGGACCCAAGCCCGGCGGAAACGACGCCACCCGGAGCCACTCGCTCCCCAGCAGGGCCTTACCTCGATGTTGCCCACGGTGCGGGCACAACCCACCACCTTCAGACCCTGCTGGACCAGGGCCCGGGCCACGGCTGCGCCGATGCCCCCCGAGGCTCCCGTCACCAGTGCCAGCCGGTCACGCCACCGCTCCATGCCGGCTCTGGCCAGGGTCCCGAGTCGCCCGCCCACCTCGCTCTGGGAGCAGAGGACTTGGATCGCCGAGCTCCGCCCTAGGTCGTAGGGGGCCGGCCGCTCTCTTGTCACCCCCGCGGCGCCCGCCGTCGACCTGCCCGCGTCAGAGGTACGCCAGGACCTGCCTCCACTCTGGCCGGCCTCCGCCCCCTGCTCCACCCTCCGCTCCTCGGCGATCGGCCACATCCCGGCTGGAGGACGATGCGGGCCGGCGGCCCCGCCCCGCCCCTGCCGCGCGGGCACGGCCCCGCCCCATCCGGCCCTCGCCCGGTCCCCGCCCCCTCCCGCACAGCCCCGCCCCTTCCGGCCCTAGCATGGTCCCCGCCCCACCCCGCCCCTTCCGGGCCTCGCCCTGTCCCCGCCCAGAGAAAACCGCTTCTCGCGGGACTG
Organism: Muntiacus reevesi; assembly: GCF_963930625.1. NCBI lineage: Eukaryota > Metazoa > Chordata > Mammalia > Artiodactyla > Cervidae > Muntiacus > Muntiacus reevesi. Next base: position 48,720,735 of record NC_089266.1, read on the forward strand.
GGCGGAAGGGTCCCGGGAGTAGGTAGTTTTGCTTCCCTCCTGTGAGCTCTTAGCCTTGGAGAACGAGGCTCGGCGCGGGCTTGCACCAGGCCTGAGGACGCGCGTACTCGTCTCTTGCTCTGTCCGCCTTGCCTATCCTGACCCAAAGGCCAGGAAGAGAAATTACGGGGCACTTAAGGTGACGCTACCGCCTTCCTCAACCAGCCGGTGGCTGATGGGAACGGTTCAGCACAGAAGGTTGAGCGTCTCAGCGGTCAACGCTGGGTGACCTTGGGACGGGCTTTCAACCCTGCCTGATCGCTTGGCGTTTCTAACCTTGGAGAACTCATGGTTAAAAATGCAAACACTCCCAAGTACACGTGTATTGGGGTGGATGGGATTGTATCTCTAATGACCTACAGTCTACAACTTCGCTAAGCCCCCCTACTCCCACTGGAGCAAATATACCGCGGTGTATGCGAAATATTAAAGCAATAACTAACATTTATTGAGCGCTTACTGTGACGGGCATAGTAAAATATATTTTAAGCACCTCAAATATATTAATGTGCACAAGAGCCCTATGAGATAGAACCTATTAACACTCATTTTATAGGATACACCGAGACAGATGAGGAGCCTGGCTTGGATGGCAAGCAGTACAGTATTAGGCCAGGGTATGTGTTCTGAAAGAGCCTTCACTGTGTCCTCCTTTGTCTCTCCTTAGGTTGTTGGTTCTACTCAAAGTAGAAGTCACTTTGCTGACCACTAAGGATATTCCATCAAAATACTGAATACTGCCTCACTTCTGCATTCTTTATATAGCCAGCCTTTCAAAGAGAAAACATCTCTGCTGGAATCCCACCACTGAACCAATGGAATAAGCCATGAATGTGGCTGGTGTATTCACTCAGCAAGCACTCCTGTGTTTGGCTCCACGGGCAAAGATTAAAACAAAACCAGCCCTTGCTTAATTTAGGAATCTCAGGAGAAAACTTCGCTGCAACAGGTGGTGGAAAGAGGATTGGGCTCGGAGCCAAGGGCTGTGGGAGAACTCTTAGTCATTTTTTATGGATTCCAGGATGAAAGCAAACAAGGGTCAGAAAGGAATTACTCATTTTATCTCTGCCCCAGTTCTTGTACAACACTTTGATTTGAAAAGACAACTCAGGGGATGGCTCAAAAAAATACCAACTACAAAAGTTAAAATCTCACTAAGCTTCTGCTGTTGCCCACTTGAAATCTGATTAGAAATCTGATTAAGTGGTAGAAAATCCACATGGTTCCCTCCACCCCCACTGCAGAGAGGTACTGACCATCCCATTTGTCTACTGCCCACCAAGTATTATCTGCATGTAGACACACCAAGCTCTAAGCACATGGTTTTACTGAACTGTTGACTCAACCATTTAAATGGCAGCCAAATGCTACTCCCAGGGGAATCTCACCTTCAGGACTCACAGACAGCTTGTGAAAACAGTCAAGTGTAAAGCCAGAGTGACTTTATTGTTGGAAACCAGATAAGGAACAGACACACAGACCGCAGTGTGGTCAGCTCTCAGCGTAGCCTTCTGCTCCCAGTTCCCTACGCGCCGAGTAACTACTGACCAGGCAACCCCTGGTTGAAATTCTGCCAAGTTTTGCTTTCACTCTTCTAGTTCAATCTGAACCTCTGAATTTAAGGTGCTTTGTTAATGTTATCAGGGAGCATTATAAATAACAGCAGTTAAAAATCTCACAAGGAAATAGGATGCTAGTCAGTATTTAAAGGTATCGCAGCAAATTTATTCTTTCAGAACAAAAGACTGGAATCTGCTTTTCTCAGCTGTCAACTCTGACGAAGGGAAGAATTTTTGTCTTCAACAACCTGTATCTCTCCTCATTTGCTCTTCATCCTAACATCATCACTGGTCAAGTAACAAGACCACAAGTGGCTAATTAAAATACTGCCACACATTAAGTAGAAACATGTACACCAAATTTTACTATGCGTATTAATAAATATTCTTTATTTTAAATTTTGCACATTGCGCTTTAACATTACATCCAAACATTTCGCAAGTGGATGTCTACTTTGTAAAACCATATATTCAGCTCATTGTCATTTCTGTACAGAAGTATAAGTACAACATTACTTTTTGCCACTAAGTTGCTTTTTAGTAAGTCTCACAGGAAGAGAAACATTTAATGAAAAGAGATGGCTTAAATCATATGGCAGGCCTGCGCAGCCACACAACTAAAGACACAAGCCTGAAGAAAGAACAAACTAATGAGGTTACCTCCACCGTCTCCCAAAACAAGAAAGAATCACATTGATTTAAGATAAAACTTTGCCATAAGTCACTAAAATGAAAGAGTTTTTTTGAAAGAGAAGGCGCAGTAGTCATCTTGAGTGTTTCATTGAAAGACAGAGCTATTTTATTTATTTAATTTGCTCCAGCCGTTGTCAACCAGCCACTACAAATGGGCCTCTTGTGATCATTTAAGCGGCAGTATTTATTAAATTTCTCCTTCAGATGCTGTCGGTATTGTTCTCTATTGCTGTAGAAAGACTGGTTATTAGCCATAAATGACTGTATTTCATCTTGTGAGATAAAGATTTCCTCATCTGAAGTACATTCAGACTCATCCTGCAAATTAAAGCAGTAGTTAAGATTATGACTTAAAATGAAGAATGCAAAATGCTATGCTAATAGAAGACAGCTAAAAATTAAAGCAGGCTAGTTTTTAGTTTTAGTTCAGTCACATAAAGCCTTTAAATAGAATGTTTACAGGATAAGCAAAATGTCATTCTGTCTTGTAAAGTACTAAGTAAGAATAAAATGCAACTCAACTTGATTTAAAACTTGATCTATAATTTGTCCTAGAAGCCTACAAGCAGACTACTAACATACTTTAGCCTTTTAAAGTGATTAGAGATGGTTATAAATAGCTACCAAATTTTAAATAATCTGACTTTTCTCGGCTGGCTCTATGTTGAAACATTTATCTCCACAAGTTAGGTAAAATATAACCTTTTTAAAACTTATGAATGTACAGTATCACCAATAAACTTTACAACTATATAAAAAAGAAAAAAGCTAGTATTCTAAAGGATTTGTTTCCCTTGGAATCCTATAATGACTACAGAAAAGATGCCACCCTTTTCTTTCCTTGCCCCCCCTCCAAATTCCACACGAACTATGCCCCAGGTTGCTTGGTATAATTCATCTAAAGTATAAAGACTGCAAATCAATTATACAAGATGCCCCAAGTTCAGTTATGCTTTTATCCTACATGACATGAAGGTTACATGAAGGAAGTAACCCAGAAAATGGGCTCTAGTTCAGATTCTATATACTTTCCTGGTCTGGAAGGTTAGCTACCATTAATTACCACTCAGAAAGGCAGCTTGCTTATAATAACCTCCACCAAGGAGTCAGACTCTTGGACTTGATGCTAACTCTCTGTGCGTCTCCCAACTAGTCTCTTCTACCTTTGAGACAAAGGAGGACAGGAAATGTGCTCCAGAACAGTTACATGGTAGAAGAGCAGGAATGCAGTCACCGAAAAATAATGAAATACTGCTTAAAAACCTCTTCCCATTCCCAATGTTAAACCCTCAAATATTGTCTCCTCCCACATCTACCCCATGAGCAATCAGTTATCCACAAAAAGATATCATGGCTTACTTACAAGGAGTTCAACTAAGCTCTTGGCACCTTTTCCAGAATCAGGACCAAACGATGTTTCTGTAGGTTCTGCAAACTGTGGTACATTTTTCCTATGCTCAAACCACGGCACTGGCTGCCCACCCTTTTCAGAGCTGCAACAGCTTTCAGGATGTGCATCTTTGGTCTTGTCACGGTGAAACACTGTGTGCACGGTATTTCCTGAGGTCTCTCGATTACCTGGATCTGTGATACAGCTTCCAAGCTTTTGGATCTGAAACCACAGCAAAAATCTCTCTCAGCTAAAAAGGCAGGTGGTGGTTGTTTAGTTGCCAAGTCGTGTCTGACTCTCTGTGCCCCCATGGACTGTAGCCCGCCAGGCTAGCTCTGCCCATGGGATTTCCCAGACAAGAATATTGGAGCAGGCTGCCATTTCCTTCTCCAGGGGGATCTTCCTAATCCAGGGATCGAACCCGAGTCTCCTGTTTGGCAGGCAGGTTCTTTACCACTGAGCCAAGGAAGCCCCAAGAGGCAGAGCATAAGAGCATAAACATAAATGCCCTGAGAGTATGTTAAGGTTTCACCAGGAACAGCAGCAGCAGCTGGCAGTTACGCGGCACTTACTGCGCAGCAAACACTCTGCTTCCGGCTGCCTCAGTGGTAAAGAATCCGCCTGCCAACACAAGAAACACGGGAGCAGAGGGCTCGATCCTTCCATGGGGAAGAGCCCCTGGAGTAGAAAATGCCAACCCACTGCAGGACTCTTGCTTGGGAAATTCCATTAACAGAGGAGCCTGGTGGGCTATAGTCCAGGGGGATCACAAAAAGTCAGACACAACTGAGCACGCACACACAAAAACTACGCTAACCCATCAATATAATCTCATTTCATCTTCACAGAATCTGATCTGACAGGGACTATTATCTCCACTTTACAGCAGGTAAAACAAATCAAGCAAACTGCTCAAGATTACAGAGATAGCAGATTAAAAACTATTGTGAAAAAGTGAACTGGATTTATGTCTCACACGGACTGTTGGACAAATGACCACACATCAGACACACATGCCTATAAAAATCACAAGATGAGCAACCAATGGAACTGCATAGGTATTCCTTCTAAAAAAAAAAAAAAGCCTAGTGACTAAGGTGTGTAGTAACTAAGCCACTCCAAGGAAAAGAGCAAAGGTTTAAGAATGACACTTTATGACACTTACATGTTCATCACATTTCAACATCTTGCTTTTCTTTTTCTTCTTTTTATTTTTTCCTTTGGTGGTGTTCTCTTCAGAATTTGCCCAACATTCAACACAACTATCGCCATCATCCTCTTTGTCTTCACAGTGATGAACACAAGAGTCATCACCTGCAGAAATCAGTAATTTCTTATTTATGTGCTTAACTCAGCCATGTAGCAGAAATAATGGGGAAGCTTAATCTGAACCTACCGTGTTCGTCATGATTACAAATGCCTTCAGTGCAGGCAACATCTGAACCCTCCCGAGAGCCTGTTTCACTCCCTTCCATGCTAGATGAATATCCACAATCACTACCATTACAGTGTGGCGATAAGCCTGAGAACAAATCAAGTGAGTTACTATTAACATGCCAATGAATATATTGAGACAAAGGATAACCCAAATGGGGACTACATAAAAATTTCAAAACCGATGGCTTACTGAAAGTAAAAAGTACATTAAACAATGAAAATATGACTGGAGACTTATGGTTTTTTATTTTATTATTGTTTAACAAACCAAACACTGTAAGTGTTTGACTAAATTATATGATATTCTTGGGTCTATAAAGCAGTTCCTAACCTCTAGGTTACAGGCTCTCTAAAAGCTCTTATACTTAAAAGAAAGAAAGAATAAACTTAAGAGTTAATATTTTTTAAACTATTTACTTACCTTTCTTTATTTTAGGGGACCCCAAAAGATTGCCACTGCTAGGACAGGTACAGGATGTACTTTCATTGGTAACAATTACTTCTACACAACTATTACCATCTTCAGTGCTGCCACAGGCTTTGCAGCTGTTTTCTATGAAGTCTGTTTCCTTTAAGGATCAATATTAAGAGATAGTAAAAATCTTTTACCTCCATAATGGCTATATTTTAATTTCCTCAACATTAACTAATTAGATAATGATAAAAATTAAAGAAAAAAAACTATTTTCATGAAGATCATTAATTCAATTAAAAACCAGGAACCAACTATAACCAAGTCAAGATCTTAATGGTATCAGGAAAGTCTAGGACAACTGTCCTCAAAAGTGTGGTCTGCTGGCTCCAGGGGCTCCCTAGGTCAAAACCACTTTCATCCTAACACTAAGATGTGATTTGCCTTTTTCACTGTCTTGACACTTACACTGATGGTATAAAAGCAGTGATGGGAAAAGCTGCTGGTGCTTTAGCACAAACCAAGACAGAAGCAACCAAAGTGTGTACCAACAGTCTCTGTATTCTTCACTTGTCAAGCATTCTTATCGGAAATAAACAGAGATAAAAGGATATTTCACTTATAAATGTCTTTCATGCAGCACTAAAAATATTCATTTTATTAAATACCAACTCATGAAGTAGAGGTCTCTTTATTAGTCTGTGAGAAATGAGAATAATGTTTAAAGCATTTTTGATGGATACCAATGTATGACTGTCTCAAGGAGAAGTACTTGTGCAATAGTTTGAGCTGCAAACTCAAACGAGCTAGTTCTAAACTAGCTAGAACACCAACTTCACTTAAAAGAAAGGATAAGAGACAAACTACGGTTATTCAGACTTGAATATTTAAGACATTTTCTCAAAAATAAATGAAGTCAGTCCAGCTCTTAAAAGAAAAAAACAGACAGTATTTGTTGTCACTAATAAAATTTAAACTTTCAAACTACAATTAGAACTTTGAAAACTTGTATATACAAGCACAATGAGATTGAAGCTTAAGACCTTTCTAATGGGATGAACAGTGGTTTTAACACGACTGTCTGATACTATGTAATGAAATGTCAATATCTGTGGAGATGTGCATAACTCAGTGAACCATTATGTTTTCAAATGACCAGTGCATGATGTTACAGAATAATGCATGAATAAAATCTATTCAAAGTGCTGATGGATTTTAATTTAAAAGTATGAAAGGTCACTTTAAGGTGTCAGGTTCCACACTATAAAAAAATCTTTATGAAATTACCACCTGTCAAGTTACAATGCCAAAGAAAAATACCTACAACTATCCAGAAAGGTTTATATTAAAATATTCCTCTCCCCTTTTCCTACTATATATGAGTGAAGTCAGACTTTATTCATATGCTTTAACCAAGCAACATATGCAAACAGACTGAATGCAGAAGCAGATAATGAGAATCTATCTGATTCCTTTCAAGTCAAATATTAAAGAGATTTGTAAATATATAAAATAAAGCCACCCTTCTCAAATTTTCCTTTTTCAAAATGTATTATTCATGTTAACATTTAATAGGCTTATTATTTTTAAAAGAATTAACAAATAACTTTAAATTTCTCCACTTTAATTTCTAATACAATAAATGCTGATAAGTATAATTCACATAAACAAAAGCTCACAGGGCACCCTAATTTTTAAGAATGCAAAGAGACCCTGAGACCAAAAGTTGAGAACTGCTCTAGGTCATGCATGGAGATAACTTTTCACATTTGGGCTTTGATCTAACAGAATACTAAGGTCAGGTAGTAAGATACTACTAATTATCAAACATCGCCTTTATAAAATAAATGACATTAAAGAGGTTATTATACAGACTACAGTAAGAAAAAAAGCCAACGTACAAGCCAGAGGAACCCATGTTCTGAGAAAGCACAGTGAAAGTGCTGAAATCCAGAAAAACAGCCATATATTGTCAAGTCAATATTAAAAAATACTACCTTCTCTTGGCTTACTTCCTTTTCATCTGCTGTTTGTAAGGGAGTAGGGATATCACATACACATTTGTTTTTTCGTCTATTCTTCCGTTTCTGGCGCTTCTTTTCTTGTTTGAGTTCTCTTACTCGTTCCTCTTCTGAAAATTCTTCACAAAGTTGTTCCAATCGACTAATACCCTGTACTTTTTCCACAGTCATCTATTATAAAAACAAAGCTGAGACTGAATATTGGCTCAAACTTCCCTTTACTCTCCAAGGAAATTCTCACTTATTAATTTTAAATGATATCACACACACAGAAACTGGCATTTCATACTGCAATTTTGTCCAGCAGTCCTCAAAAAGAATTTTAAATTTTAATACCTTAAATGATGACAGTCTTAAAATATCAGGAAATGAATGTACAACTAACTCCTATAGGAAAGGGAGACTTAAACATACTCCAGTTTCAATCCAGAAATATTCTAGTTTCAAATTTCAGAATTTTAACAAAGTAAAGTAAACATTCATCCTATTTCTTCATACAATGAGAACACTATTTAACCTGATTAAATGATCTAGTTTCTGAAGACATAAATATACAAAGAGAAAAGGAATAAGAAATCTTTTCGACAAAAACAAACACACGTTTCAGACTCCCCAGAACAATGTTTAAAGTCCAAGGATGGACTTTTGAAAAGTTTATAGACCTCATACCATTCTCAAAAGGGACAGGTGACCAGTTAAACAGTTATGACCATGCCCTAGAATATAACAGAATATTCACTAGCCAAAAATTTATATTCTACAGAGCATAACTGAAAAAAGACATTACTAAATCACAAGCACAAAACCTAATACCAGCATTATGAAGAGCCTTCAGTGTGCTTCTAAAAAGTAGCTCTCATATCATGGCATTCAGACAGCATTTACTTCATACTATTGGAAAGAAGCAAGCAAACTGGGACTCATTAAATGTTTCTAATTTTTATGCTTATTTTTGGGCTGCTTTTAACTTGTCAATAGTTATGTTTCATAGCAGCTTCTCATTTAATGATCATTAATTTCAGTTCTCTACTCTGAAAATGTCTAAAAATCAAGGCTGGCAGTGTGACAGGTTTAAAAAACAAAGAAAAATCCACAAACTTTGACCAGTGGATCACAGTTCTCTAAAGCAAGGTGAGAGCAGTGATTAACATTAAGATTCAGTCCACAGTTCACAACTTCCATGGTGGTCCAGTGGATAAGGATCTGCCTGCTAATGCAGTGGAGAAGGGTTTGATCCCTGGTCTGGGAAGATTCCAAACGCGGCGAGGCAGATAAGCCCATGCAGCACAACTACTGAGCCCGCGCTCTAGAGACCCAGAGACCCAGCTACTGACCCTGCAGGCTGCAACTCCTGACGCCCGTGCACCCAGAGACCCAACTACTGACCCTGCAGGCTCTAACTCCTGACGCCCGTGCACCCAGAGACCCAACTACTGACCCTGCAGGCTCTAACTCCTGAAGCTCTAGAGACCCAGAGACCCAGCTACTGAACCTGCAGGCTGCAACTCCTGACACCCACGCACCCAGAGACCCAACTACTGACCCTGCAGGCTGTAACTCCAGAAGCTCTAGAGACCCAGAGTCCCAACTACTGACCCTGCAAGCTGCAACTCCTGAAGCCCGTGCGCCTAGAGCCTGTGCTGTGCGATGAGAAGCCATCACAGTGAGAAGGCCACACACAATCAGCCCCGCTCTCCACAACTGGAGAGAAAAGCCTGTGTGTAGCAAGGAGACCCAGTACAATCAACAAAAATGGAATTTTTTTTAAAAAAGATTCCATCTAATAACTAAGCAGTCCAGACACTGACGCAGTCCACTGTTCTTACCTCAAAACTCTTGCGTAAAGCATCAACACCAAGATAGAAAAGCATCTGCCATGTCTGCTCTTCTGCCCGTAGCTTTTGCCAGATTCGATGCAGTCTTTCATAAAGATGAATTCCCAAGCAGGTCAGAACTTCTTCTTGAGCTATATCTATTGTCTTAGCATGCCTTTCTCTTCTCCTATAAAGGAGAATAAATCACACATGTTTCCTACAACTCTGAAGCTGAAACAGTAAGAGATCGATAACACCTCTCTGCAGGTTCAGGTTTTAAACATAATCTGCATATCTAGTAAACAAACTAATATCAAGACACTTATATATTCAAACTTAACATATATATAAATACACAAGCACACATGTATATTACCAATGCAAAATACACGTGCAGGTAGAACTTAGTTCTAATATTGCTAAAGAGAAGGTAATTCAGGAACTGGCCTTAAAGAGATGTTTTTGGGGGCAGAGAGAGGTCACATATTTAAGTTTCCAGCTCATGGCAGGCATGACAGTTCACCTTCCAATTATAACAAACGCCTACTTGGTTTTTGTTCTTTTTGATGGAGGACGGAGAAAGACAATGCCAAAGTGATTCAATCCTGGGCAAAAGCCCTCTAGGCTAGTCTTTACTAGAAATGACGACAAACTTCAGTGATAGAAGTGGTGTTTGTATTATAAATGCCTAGCAAAAAATACGCACTCAAATGACAACTAATACACAAAAGGGAGGGGGAGTGGGTTCGATGTATTCTGGGGACAATTTTTCCTGACTTTTACAACAAAGCTGAGATAAAATTTTAGGTTCCTCTGTAATTTAATAATAACATCCACAGTTCATGAATTACATTCAGTAAAGTATTTCTTAAACCCCTGTTGCAAAGATCTCATTTCCTATGCAAAAACCATCATTATAAACAAAATTTAAACATGGAAATGCATGGATGGAGGGGAGGAAAAAAATCTCTTCTAATCATTTTCAAGTGAAAATGATAAGCTATAGTAATGAAAGCCAAAAAAAGCCTTTCTACTTCAAGCAACAATGAGCAGACAATGGATCAATACTTTCTCCCATTTTTTACTCAACTAAATGCATATTTTAAAGAAAGCAAAATCTGTACAGGCACACTAATTTACACACATATGTACTGAGGCAGAAGGATAAAATGAAGCAAAGCGCTAGATAGCCCATTCTAGCAAATTACATACTCATACCCTCCTGCGAACTCTGGCTCAGCACGACCCAGAAGATGTGCGATGAAGTCCGTCTCACAGCAAACGTGAATGTGTCGCTCATGCGGACAGCAGCGCAAGCCTTCATAAAGTGCAGCACAGTAGCCCTTCTCTTTGCTGCAATCAAGCTCACCAATAAGGATATTATAGGCTCGCAGGACTTTATTTTTGCAATCAGTACAAAACCTGTTGAAAAGAAAAATTTCAAAATTAACAACTGGCGGTGTAATTATTTCATGAGTATTTAATAGTGTACTAGACAATGACACTCCCCTCCTATACAGAGCATTAAAAAAAGCCTCCACACACTGAAGTCATATAAAGTAAATATACATTTAGGGATTACACAGCTATAGCTAGTTCTACACTTGCAAATGATTATTAAACAAGAGAAACACATGGGCCTAAAAGAATGAAGCAGATAAATACCTGTTAGTTCATAAAACACATGCCCAGAAGATATTAGTTACCAAGGACTACATATCTTCACGAGCTATCTGTGCAGGTCAGACATAAAACAACAGAGGCTACCAACCAATGGCTCTAGGATCCCTCTCCTTTCAGCCTCTGAAAATAGTTGGTATCTTCAACCAGTAAACCTTGATTCAAATGTTTACATTTTAATAAATACATCACTAGCTAAGTATTCTTGGAGCAGGCAATGGCAACCCACTCCAGTACTCTTGCCTGGAAAATTCCATGGACGGAGGAGCCTGGTGGGCTGCAGTCCATGAGGTCGCTAAAAGTCGGACACGACTGAGCGACTTCACTTTCACTTTTCACTTTCATGCACTGGAGAAGGAAATGGCAACCCACTCCAGTGTTCTTGTCTGGAGGATCCCAGGGACGGGAGAGCCTGGTGGGCTGCTGCCTATGGGGTCGCACAGAGTCAGACACGACTGAAGCGACTTAGCAGCAGCAGCTAAGTATTGATATGTAGGGTGGGGAAGGCAAGAAGAATGGGAAAGTGGTACATGTATTTTTAGTTTACTGGTAACTTTCAAAATGTCAAATTCTTCCCTCCAACAACAACAAAAAAAAGTATGTTTTTCAACACACACATAAATAATATATACAACATATATGTAGAAATGTGGTTTCAACTTAAGTGTACATAATGTGATAAAAGTGTAGAAGAGCATGTGAAGTAGAAGGATGACAACGTTTCCTTCTAGAAACCAAACATCATTCAATCAGAAAAGAAAAAATAGAGTCTGGTCTTTCTATTTTTGAATTCCTAAAATAAGGAAAAATTCAGTCAGGTGAAAAAGCCAGGCTCACAATATTAGTAATTGACTCTCTGAGAAGGTGAGCTGTGATGGAATGAGGAAATTTTGCTTTCTGTGATTTAAACTCATTTATCCAGGTGAGCTTATCTACTCCCAGAGCGATTCCTGTCAACATGTTAACTCCACAGCTCCGCTCAAGGAAGGCCAGACCCATGCTGAAAAATGCGGGACAACACCTATGTCCAAAACCAAGGGCAACATGGTTCCCTTCTTATGTTCTCTTCTATAGGTGTTAAGAAATCACCATTCACACAGTCACCCAGGATGAAACCTCAGTTAATTCCAACTCCTCCTTAGTTAATTCCAACTCCTGCTTTTAGGGGTGGAGCCAATTGGTATCAACTCTTTCTTACACTGAGGAAGGTTACTTCTCAACTCCCTCTGCCCTGTTTTAAATTGCCTAGTCAATCAAAAAAAAAAAAAAAAAAGCTTCCTAATAGGTGTCCCTGCTTCTACTCTTACTAGAGCTAATGCATCTCTCATACCAAAATAATTTTTTAAAACATCTCATTACCTCACTCTCAGCTTAAAAACCTCCCCACCATCTACAAATAAAGTTCAAACTCGTTAAGGCCTCTGGTACTTTCTTCTCTTACCCAACCTACTATTTCCAGACTTTTCCCCAAGACTCACCTGTGCCTTCATGGTCCCTCTACACTACTCTGCCCCCATACACACAACATATATGTACAAACGGGCTACTTTCGTTTTTCTTTAACTGAAGTATAGCTGATGTACAATGTTGTGTTAGTTTCTGGTGCACAGTGATTCAGATACACACAGAGACACACACACAGGTTCTTTTCCACATTCTTTTCCATAGCGGTTTGTTACGGAATGCTGAATATAGTTCCTGTGCTATATATACAGTAGGATCTTGTTGTTTATCTATTTTATACACAAAGGTGTGTGTACCTGCTAATCCCAAACTCCTAATTCATCCCGCCCCTATTTTCTTCCCCCTCTGGTAACCACAAGTTTGTTTCCTATGTCTGTGAGTCTGTTTCTGTTTTGTAAGTAAGTTGATTTGCATCATATTTTAGATTCCACATGTAAGTGATATCATATGGAATTTGCCTTTGTGATTTACTTCACTTAATATGATAATCTCTGGGGTTTCCCAGGTGGCTCTGTGGTGAAGAATCCACCTGCTAATGGAGGAGACACAAGAGATGCAGGTTTGATCCCCGGGTTGGGAAGATCCTGTGGAGGAGGAAAATGGTAACCCACTTCGGTATTTTTGCCCAGAAAATTCCACGGACAGAGGAGCCTGGCAGGCTACAGTCCAGGGAGCCACAGAGAGTCAGACACAAACGAGCAACCAAGCAGACAACACGGTCATCTCCAGGTCCGTCCACGCGGCTGCAAACGGCACGGGGTCCCTCTTCTTCCTGGCGTAGTAGTATTCCACTGTGTGCGTGCACGGGCACCCACACCATCTCAAGCCATTCATCTGTCAACAAACATTTCAGTTGCTTCTATGCACATTGGGCTACTTTGTACGCAGCTGAGGCATCCCTACTACAAAGTCTTTTTTTCCTTCTGCCTCCTCCCCACTCTCCTCCACATCCTTCTCCATTTGCCTAAATCATACCCATCCTTAAAAAAGCCTCTTGCAATTCCCATAACTAGAATTCAACCTTCCTGTATTCCTATTATCTCTGACTTACACTTATCATTATAGCATTTACCCTTACAATGTCATGCAATTATTTTGTTATACACATCTTTTTGACCCAATAGCAGATAAGTCTGTTTCTTGAAATGAGTATTTGTTAAAACAGAAGCTCTAAGCCCACTTTGTAAACAGAAGCAATCATGTTGGCAAGTAAAGTTAAATCACTATTTCACTAACGGTTAAAAAACAGACACAGGAATATACAAAAATTAACTCAAAATGTGTTAAAGACCTAAATATTAAGACCTGAAACTGTAAAACTTTGATAGGAGAACATGTAACAATGGAATAGGTGATGACTTCTTGCATATGGAATCAAAAGCACAAGGAACAAAAGAAAAAATAGACAAATGAGACTACATCAAACTTAACTTCTGTGCAGTAAACAATAGAGTGAAGGATAACCTATGGAACAGACAAAGTATTTACAAACCATACACTGGATACAGGGTTAATGTCCACAATAAAGAACTCTCACAATTCAGTAACAGACAAAAAAAGAATATTATTAAAAAATGGACAAAGGACATGAATAGACACTTCAAAGAAGATAGGCTAGTAAGTACATGATAAAATGCTCAACATCACTAATCATCAGGGAAGTGCTAATCAAAACCACACAAAATCACCTCAAGCCCACTGTATGACCACTAATAAAAATTAGAAAAGAGAGATTTCCCTGGTGGCTCAGCAGCTAAGACTCTGCACTCCCAATGCAGGGGGACCCAGGTTCAATCCCTGCTTTGGGAACTAGACTTCACATGCCACAACTAAGAGTTCACAGGCTCCAATTAAAGATCCCTAATGCTGCAAAGAAGACTGAAGATCCCAAGTGCATCAACTAAGACCCGGCACAACCAAATATATATATATATATATTTTTTAAATTAGAAAATAACAAGTGTTGGCAAGGATCTGGAGAAATTGGAACCCTTCCTTGCACTGTTGACAAGATTATAAAGTGACTGCCAGCATGGCAAATGGTATAGCATTTCCTTAAAACATTAAGAATAGAATTGTCATATAATCCAGCAATGCCAGTTCTGGGAACGTATACAAAAGAATTAAAAACGGGATCTCAAAGAGTTTTTGGCACACACCCATGTTCACTACAGCATTATTCACAAAAGCCAAGATGTAGGAACAACCTAAATGTCCACTGATAGATGGACACAGTGTATACATACAATGGGACATTATTCATCCTTAAAAAGAGATAATTCTGTCGTATGTTAAAACATGGATAAACCTTGCAGACATTATGCTAAGTGAAATAAGCTAAACTGAAAAGACAAATATGGCACGATTCCACCTATGTGAGTTATATAAAGTAACTGAACTAAAACAGAAAACAGAATGGTGTCTGGCAGGAGGTGCACGGAGGGGTAAACAAGGAGTTTTTATTCCATGAGTGGGTTTAGCTTCAGTCTTGCAAGATGAAAAAATTCTAGAGATCCAGTGCATAACAGCTAGTTAATAGTTAACAGTACTGTACTATACACTTAAAAACTGTTAAGAGGGTAAACGCATGTTATGTATTTTTTATAACAATTTTTTAAAAGTCTTCCCCTTGGTGGGAGAAATGGTCTTAGATGCAGAAATAAAAACACTTCCACACTTTGAGGCTATAAATGCTAAGTCTACCTTTTTGAGTAAATAAATGGTTAAATATCATACAGTACCAATAATAAAACTTGAAATATTTTCCCTATATCTTACTGCTTTAAATCCTCAGTTTAATATGTTTGACTGTACATGATCGTTAAGTAGCATAAACATAAGCAAACAGTCATTTAAAATTTTATACGGAAGCTGTAAGAATGAAAGTGACTTTCCCTGTTTTCTAAAGTAACCTTGTACACAAATTTTTAAAAAAGAGTTTCTTAAGACAGAGGTTTCAGAGTTTCTAACACCTAATTTCTAATAATGCACTATTATAATACTTAACTGGCTAAATAGTGTGGTAAAATCTTTATTATACACTGCTCAGAAAAATCTATTAAATAAAGTAGACATTCCAAGAAGGTCCAGTATTCAGACCTTTAGAAATCATTTTCAACTGACTGTATCTCAAAAACACAAACTGTACCTAAAATAAGAACTAGGTACACAGGAATAAAAAGGACTTGCAAATCTGGCATACAAATATTCACTGGTGTGCTTACTACGTACCAGATACTGTTCTAAGTAAGTCTTATTATGTATCATCAATCCTAACAAATTTAATCTTATAATAAGTTCTATAGGACTACTACTATTTTGTCTTAAAAAAGAAAAACACGGAAGCACAGAAAAGTAACCTGTACAAAGTTATACAGGAGAAGGAAATGGCAACCCACTCTAGTACTCTTGCCTGGAAAATTCCATGGACAGAGGAGCCTGGCAGACTACAGTCCAAGGGGTCGCAAAGAGTCAGACACGACTGATCAACTTCACAAAGTTATAATCAGTAGAACCCAGATTCACTGCAATCTTCCTTAACTGCTTCTAGTCGTACTTCTTCCCCTGCATCCTTGATATAGTTATAAAACGGACTCCACGTTTCTTATAAAATACTGCCCCCCAAACACAGGAAATATCTACAACCAATGTAGGAAATTCCAAAACGTTAGCTCTAATAACTAGTAATTATCACTCAAAAAAGCTCTTTTGGATGGACCAATTGATACTGAATATAAGGATCAATTCATATTGAAAAAGAAAGGTATCTATGACAGACCTATACATTTGTATGCTTTACGTTTACAAAGTCCCCTTCCCAAACTCCAAATAACTGACATTCTCTATTCTTTTGGGTACAATCAACCAAAAAGACAAAAAACAAGAAAGCTTGTAATTGAAAAAAGAAAAAAATTTAATAAACTTAGTATGCAGATTAAGTTATTAGCTCAATTGCCATATGAACACCAACCCTGATAATGCCAATTTTCATAACTTATGTGTTTTCTAGAAGTGTCCCCAAAGTAACTGTGTATATCTGTCCCAAAGTCAAAGAACACATAACCACGAACCCAACATGTGACAAATTTTTATTAAAACAGTACAACTCCCCCCAAGAACACCACCTCTAGATGGTTCCTTTACCAGTTTCCTTTCCTACTGCACTTTCCCTCCCTACAAATTTGCAACTGTTAATGACACTTAGAAAATTATTTGTAAAGTAGTATTCTAAAAAGAAAAATCTGAAGTTACTTTCATGGCACACGGAAGCACATGAATTCCAACTCTATTTTTAGCTCTTGACAAAGAAAAAATAATTGAAAATATTACTAACTAAAAGCTGCTATTTTAACTTTAATTTTGAAAATGACATCATGAAACACTTCTATCAAAAACAAGGAATACGAGAATTTCCACAGTGATTAAGTACACCTCATTCAATACACAGTTACTCTGTGATCCTTGAAAGGCTGGCCTGGGACCAAGAGGTAAAACACAAAAAGACCACCACTGAGCATCACGCCCTAAAGGAACTTCCTGCCCTAACACCAAGCTCTGCCTGGGTCAGGTATTAACGGGAAGGCCAGAGCACTGTTACAGGAAGGTGACTGACGCCAAAAGCATCTTCCCACTACCTCATGATGCCCTCTGGACTTACCTGTGTTTTCGCAGATACGTTTCTAGTGTTTCTAAAAGACAACTAGAGTCAATTAAAACTACTTCATCCCTGCATTCTTGGGACATTAGTTCCCATACGTCCATCCAACAACCCCTGTAGAAAGAAACAAATCTTAGTGAGATGGAGGAATACATAACGGAAAAACATTTTTAAAAAGCTGAGTAAAGGGTGCTTGATTTTACCTGGCTGTTCCCTGGAAAGGTCCATAATGGAAAATGATCCTACACTTGCTGTCCTTCCTGTGGTCTTCACTACTCCTCTTATCTGCACTTAACTTCTCTGAACTGACACTGCTACTGCTCCCTTCACTGCAGTACAGCACGGTACAAAGCTTAGTGACACTGAGGTGATCTGAAGGAATAATCTCTATAGTCTAAATTAAGATCATGAACTCTTTAATACATTAAGATATATTAGTAGGGTAAGTTTGCAAATTTGTATATAATTACGTATTTACTTTAACCGTATTAAAATGTTATTTATACAGGAGCTCATATCTTTACACAAAAATGTGTGCTCAACTATTATGTTTACTTGATAATAATTTAACATTTACATTTATCAAGACAGTAACTGGTTAATATAGTAAGCATTTTATGAGCAAATCTACTTGGAATGTTAAAGTCAAAAGGGCTGAAAAAATTATAAAATATTTTCACTTCTATACATGGATCAACCTACCACAAATTGAAAACTCTAACAAGTGTTGATCTACTTAATGTGATTTTATAGCTAGCCCATGGCAACAAAATTCTTATCTACCTTCACATTTACAAGTAGCTGGGAAAGCCACAGATTAATCTAATTATAGTAAATAAAATTTTACATTTTTGAAAATAAAGATAGCATACTAAGATGAACACTTTACATGGCCTACATTAGTAGTACTACACAAATAATTTTTTAAAAACTTACTAAAAACTTCCCAGACTCTCCCTCCCCCACAGGTTTCAATGTGGCGCTGGTCACGCATTTTGCTTTGTTGCAGATGTGCATTCCAAGAGAAATGTGTTTCTATTTTCCATTCAGTGATAGTCTTCTTGACTTTTCATGATTCTGAATAACTGGCTCCTGCCTGTTCTTCTGCAGGTCTCACTAGTCCTAGAAATTCATTACCTGGGATGCTTGAGATGGAAACACTTCTGAATCTTTACTTAACCTACTCTTTATAGCTAAATAGGTATTTCTCAACCCCCTGCCCATCATATAAGGTCAGACATACAATTCAGCTCCCTAGTCCCATCTCACAAGGGCTCAAGAAAGGGCGAACAATCCTTCTTTTTGAAGCAAACACCTCAACTCCTGCTCTGCCTTGCATGTTACATCCTTCTACTCTCATCTTCCAAATTCCCAATTTTCTAATTATGCTTGAGTGATCCACATAACTCTCAAATTCTCAGTATTGATGAAGAGGGCTGGGGAATGACTATTCTACCATCAGAACATGAAAGCATTATTCTAAAATGATTTGAAAATTCTATAACTCAAATCAAGATTTTATCCATAATCTCTCCAAACCAAATGTCTTTATACCACTTCTTCCTGTCAAGATCAAGTTTTCTGAAAAAGGAAGTCTTTTCACTTCTTTGTTCTACTTCCATACTTTCCACTGACAGCTTAATCCATTAAAACCCTGCAATGCATGCATTTTCCTACACATTCTGATCTGGATTCTGATCCATTCAACCACAGATCTGCTCATCAAGATCACCAAATATCTCGGTGTTGCTATATCCAAGGGACTCTGAGGTCCTTGAAAACTCAGCAACCTTCAACACAGCTGTCCAAGTCCCTGCCCTCCAAAACACACTTTTCCTGTGGTCTCCTGCCTCTCCGGCCACCCTCTCAGGTTTCTTTAGACTTATTCTTTCCTACCATTAAACTGAAGTCCTCAGCATCCCTTTCTGTTACCCTACTGTTCCCATAGGTGATCTCATACAGCTGACCTCTGAACAACACAAGGCTGAATTGCGCAGTCAACTTACACATGGATTTTTTTCAATAGTAAATACCACAGCACTACACAATCTGCAGCTACTGAATATGAGGGCACGAAGGAACCATGTATAATATATGAAGTTGCCAACTAGGAGTTACACTCAAATTTTCCATTGTGTGGAGGGTCTGAGCTCCTAATCCCTGTGCTGTTCAAGAGTCAGCCGTACACCCCTCATCAGCTACAGGCCTACAACCTGCGCCTCGACCTTTCTTTCAGGCCACACACTTACTCCCAGACAGTAACTTGGGTTTGCTTGTATGAATATGAGAATACTCTAAGAAAGACTGAACTGGATTATTACTATTGGTTAGGTTAAAACCTAGTTAACTGTATTATACCTTCCCCTGAAGAAAATGAAAGGGGGGAACAACAGTGGAAAAAATACAAAAAGTCATAGTAGCACAGAATGGCGGTGACCATCCAACGTGGAGGAAGAGAAGTCTTGGCTAAGCAGACTATACCCTCTGACCAGCATGGGAATATCTGAAACTACCTTAGGAGGTATTGCTTAAGATCAACTAACTCCACTCACACTGATTACATAATTCAGCAAACAACCTTCCAAAATATTTGGCTTCCTATGTGGTGGGGCTAGAGCTGAAGTTGGATGTGAAGTCTGCGGAGGTTTGTTTTTTATTTCTAAGCTGAAACATAGGCAGACACAGCTATGTGTCAATTTAATGAAAGTAGATAATCGATGAAGCAAAGTCAAGGAGAACAAGAGAGCAGTGGAATCCAGAGCAAAAGTGGAAGGACGGGTCTTTGTAGGAAGGTAGCAATGAGCACAGATGTTTACGATGTGGGGTAGCTCTTGCTTTTCAGCACCTCAGTGACAAACTTCATAATCAAGAAACAGAAGGCAGCCTTTGTATTGTATCATACTACTCTGTGGTTTTAGTCAACAGGTTATTCAGATAAAGGTTACTGTCTAATGAAAATCAGACTAAATTCTGCACTCAGAGAGTCAGGAATTCTTTAAAGATACTGGTAAATCAGGTATGTGAAATAATTATCCTTAGGTAACCATCTGAGGTTGAACAGAGCTTTACTGCGCTTAGAGTTCTCACATTTAGAAATCATATGTGTGATTCTTAAGTAAATCTTGATTCTAACAAATCAATGTAAGAAGACACTTTCAGAGAGAACTGGTGAAACATGAATATGAACTGGGTATTAGATTATTGTAGTTAAGCTTTTGTTAGGTGTTATAATGGCACTGTCATGAAAGAACAAGTCACTGTATTAGAGATGAATGTAGTAGTAAAATAACATGATGTCTGGGACTTGCTTTAAAGTACTTCAGCAAAGGAAAAGGTGAACGAATGAAATAAATGTGGCAAATCCTGGTAACAATGGAGTCTGGGTAAAGGTATTTGCGGGTAACAGGGTCCTTGTATAATTTCTCTACTTTTGTATGTGTTTGACAGTCTTCACGATGGAAGTTTTAAAAAGTTTTTGTTTCTGAGTATGGGGGGAAAAAGAGATTATTAACATACCACCACCTGGTCATCCAGATCTTTTTACCAGGAAGGAAAATGTCAACAATACTAATGAGATGTTCAAAAAACTAACTTCTAAAATTAATTCAGTAGCACAGTTTTACATCATCCCATTCTCCCCAAAAGTTACTTCTTAGAAACTCCCTTCAAATTCCATGACTTCTCCTTACCACCCACCCCCAACCCCAAGCAGTTTTGAAGGGGAGACTTGACTGAGCTGGGAGAAGGGGGCAGCCGTGGGCACTGTAGCACCTAACCAAGAAGAAAACTGCAAATTAGTTACATAAATCCACATTGCTTTAACTAACTCAAGGGTTTTTTTTTGTAAATCCTTGATAAATTATTAGGGAGACCTAAAGACAAGAAAAACAAGAAAAATAATTTATACATTATAACTGTTGCATAGGTTAAAGAATGATACCACTACTTTGAAAAAATTAATATTGGCTACATAAATTTACACAAAGATCTCAACCTCCCTTCTCTGAAACATATTTAATACAAGGGAAAAAAATTTTTAGAAGTCAAACTTATACTGAGACCCTATATAGACCCAATGCAAAAAGAACTAGGAGACATATTTATTTTGACCAATTATATGGTGTTCTATTTTACAGTGTAAACAATTAATGAAATAAAACTAGCATTGTTTCTTCTCTTTTTACCAAACAGGAGCAACATTTATAATCTTAACACTAACAAAGTATCTTAATAATCAATTCTACTTACCCCAAAGGTTTTGGTTTGTGCGTATCTAAGGAGTGCAACTGACATCTCTTGTTCTTTTTACTTTTTGGAATAGCATCTATCATGTCATTTAGTTTGGACCTAATAAGTAAATAAATAATAAAAAAATAAATAAACCATTAAAGGTCTGATTAACATTTTATTTTTCTTTAGAATTTTCAAAATCTTTATGCCCTTTAGTGAGAAGTATACTTAAAGTATTACAGACATATCACTTTGAAAAACTCTCATCAAATGAACTCTAACCCAAGAGTCTATACACTTTTATTCTTACTCCATTCCCACACTATCAGAATGTTGAAGGAGGCCTGCTCTATTCAACATACTCTTTCCCTTAGTCTGCATCCATCTCATTCATCCCTACATCTGCATTGTATCTGGTGTGCCTGGCACACCAATATTTTATGACTTATTGCTACCTGACACTCAGCCATAGTCCCTTATCCAAACAATAGATATCTAAACCTACACTATCCTTGTGAATTCCCTGGAGGTCCAGTGGTTAGGACTCTAAGCTCTCACTACCAAGAGCCCAGGTTCAATCCCTGTTCAGGGATCTAAACTCCCACAAGCTATGCAGTATGGCCAAAAAAAAAAAAAAAAAAAGAGGAGGCGGAGGTTAACTAAAAATAAAATAAACAGGGGATTCCCTGGTGGCTCAATGGTCAAGAATCTGAGTGCCAATGCAGGAGACATGGGTTCAATCCCTGTTCTGCTAAGATCCAACATGCCATGCAGCAACTAAGCCCATGAGCCACAACTATTAAGCCAGTGCTCTAGAGCCCGGGAGCTGCAACTATGAAAGCCCACAAGCCCCAGAGCCCGTGCTCCACAAGAGAAACCACTGCAATGAGAAGCCTGTGCACCACAACTAGAGAATAGCCCCACTTTCTGCAACTAGGGTAAAGCTTGAGTAGTAACGAAGACCCAGCACAGCCAAAATAAAAATAATTGTTAAAAGTCCTAGCTCATTTATCTAGTTAAGTTTTAAAAAATAAATAAAATAAACATACATTATCCTTGACGAAGAGCCTTCAACAGAAATTTTATGCAAATATAGAACTATATAATGCTAAACATCCAAACCCTGAATCCAACCAATAAGCAAAGCTTGTCAACTCTTAAATATACCCAGAAGTAGATCATTTCTCATCACCTCCACTGTTATGACCCTTGTCCAACTCACCTCTCTAGCTTAGTCAATTGCAACAGTTGATCTCCCAAACAGTCGCCATGCATCTACCCTGTGCCTTTACATTCTATGTTTCACTTAGCAGCTGATCTTTCCAAGACAAAAATCATGTTGTTCTATCTCTGTTCAGAAATCCTTCAAAGCTTCTTTTCTCAGGCAGAATAAAAATCCATAATCTCTACCACCACCTTCAGACAGCTTCTCTTTTCCTATTTACACCACTTACCCTTTAGTGAGCACATTTCACCTCATAGGTGGGTGGGTGTGCATGTGTGTGTGTGTCTGTGTGTGTGTGTATATGCACATGCTGATGACAGAAATTTATATCCCTTGGCCAGAACTCTCTGAACTCTACTTACACTCCCAAGTGCTACCTCAAATTAACATGCCCAAAAGTCAGCTCTGTGAAACTGCTCTTCCTAGGACTTCTAAGGTGGTCTAGTGATTAAGAATCTGCCTTTCAGTTCAGGGCACTCAGGTTCCATCCCTGGTTGGGGAACTAAAATCCCACACACCTCAGGGCAACTTAGCCCAGGCACTGCAACTACTGGATCCAGCCATTTCTCATTATCTCTGTGGCCACTATACTGGTCACCATTCTTTCTTGCATGGACTATTGAACAACCTGTTTCTCTGCCTTCCATTTACTCGTAACACAGAGGTACAAGGAAGCATAACTCCAAGGTAGACCACGTACTCCTCTGCTCAAAACCTTCCCAAATCTTCTCGTCTCAGAGTTAAGATAAAAGACCTCAGCATAGCACCACATAATTAGGCTTCTCAGTGCTCCTCTGACCTTATCTTTTATTACTGTTCCTTTCATTCATCTGCCTCCAGTTACAATGGCTTCCTTGCTGTTCTTCAAACACGCTGGGGAAACTCCAACCTCTGAACCTTTAACCTACTGCCCTTTCTCTTCTTTACCCAAATATCTACATGGCTCACTCCCTCACTTTATTCTAGCCTATATGCAATGTCATTTTATTAGAGAGGCCTTCCGTGACCACTTTCCACGTGAATTCTACCTACTCATTCTCTATCTCCCTTACTAGTTTGTCTTTGTAACAACATTTTTGACAAAGTATGTATTTGCTTACTGCCTGTCTCTCCCTTAAAAAAAGAAACTTTACAGTCACTGGCACACAGAAGTTACTCGTGTTAAATCTGAACTCAAGCTTTGCCCCAATCAAATTTAGAAATAAGCTACCACTCTCACTGAGTTGAAAAATAAAGCAAACCCATTGTTTCCTAGTTGATTATACTCACCCATGTACGTAAAATAATGTATAAAGCTTCTTTGCATCAGTCATGCAGCTTCGAGTTACAGACAGGACTCCCTTGGGCCCCACCGTCAGGGGCTCAAGGGCAGGATTTCCAGACTCCACCAGCTGGGAAAAGAGGCGTTCCACACTGCGACGACAACCCACACATGGCACAAGCTGAGAAAGTGCGCTCAAGACTTCACGTGATGTCACCACCATGGCAATACTGAGATCTTGTTGCTTAAGCATACTATGTCGCTGAGAGAAAAGGGAAAGAAAAATAAAGAAGAGTTCATAAGGAAGACATAACATGACTTTCACTATTCTGATTCCTTATCCTTGTGCAGTAAGTACAACCTGGGCAGGGCCTGCCATCTACCTGCAGCTGAGTCGGAAAGGCAAGACGTGCTGGCCTTATCCATGCTGCACTGAGTTTACTCCACAGCCCTCACACTGCCCTCCCCGAGCCCAGTTTCAGAATCTCAAGCATAAGAAACTCTGCTTACAGACTCCCCGGTGGTCCAGCAGCTAAGACCCTGAGCTCCCAGGGCAGGGGCCACGGGTTCACCCCTGAGTTGGGGAACGAAGATCCCACATACTGCACAGCACAGCTAAAACAAACAAACGCTGCTTGGGATGCCAGGGCTGTGCAGTAGGTGACCAGCACAGCCAAAGAAACCCTGCACCTGGAAATCTAGTGCTTGTTCCATGTGTGTGTTCAGCGTAGTACTCTCACTTAAAACAAAAAACTTTAAAAGAAAAAAGAATAAAAACAATACAGCTTTACTATGTCTCCTTCTCAACCTTTAACAACACACTATGTTTAGCTGCATGAGTCAAGTTAGGATGGTGATCATGTAGGGCAGCAATCCTCAACCTGGAGGCGTGAGCAGGTATGTTATGGCTCAGTGGGAGAGAACAAGGCCCATCTCATCTATGGAGGAGCCTGCAGTGAGTGAATAAAACGATAGTGCTTATGAATGTAGGGAAATGGGCAAAAACTCCAGGAAATAACTTCTACTTGGCTGGAGCTATAGTTACACTTCAAGTAATGTAGTGTAGTTCACCAATAATCCAGTTTACCAAACATAAATAAATAAATAAATAAAGGTGAGAAAGTTAACTCCCAAGGATATTATCATATTTACCATTAACCTTTAATTCAGTTTTCTCCAAAAGCTGAAACAATTTAGAAATAAAGTAACCATTTATCTTCCTTTATACTGATCATATATAGTATATTTACAAAGTATCACACTGTTTAAAATTTAAATAGGACTGGGAGTTTGGGATTAGTAGCAGCAAACCATTACTTTTTTTTAAGTCTTTACTGAATTTGTTACAATATTGTTTTTGTTGTTTATATTCTGGTTTTCTGGCCACGAGGCATGCCAGATCGCAGCTCCTCATCAGACAGAACTCATACCACACCCTCTGCATTAGAAAGTGAAATCTTAACCACTGGACAACCAGGGAAGTCCTGCAAACTATTACATTTAAAATGCATAAAAAACAAGGTACTACTGTACAGTACAGGGAACTATAACCAATCTCCTGGGATAAACCATACAGAAAAAGAATATAAAGAATATATACATGTGTATAACTAGTCACTCTGCTGTAGAGCAAAAATTAGTACAACATTGTGTATCAACTATATTTCCATAAAAAATAAAATCTAAAAAAGAATTAAATAAAAATCAGAAAATTCACAATACAAAGTTTTTTTTAACAGAATAAAACAATTACAGAAGATAACAAAGTTCTCAATGAAAAGTTGTCTGTCTTATCTTTTAAAAACAGGGAAATTAAATTTAAACTAAATTTAAAATTAAACTAGTGAAACTAAAAAAAAATAAAATTAAATAAAATTAAACTAGTGAAATTAAAAAAAAAATTAAATAAAATTAAACTAGTGAAACTAAAGCCTTACAGACATGTAAAATGGTAACACACCACCACCAAATCTTTCATATCACAGGGATGTACATATAACTGGAGCAGCAGTAAAAGAAAGCAACCTCACTGAATCTTAAGACCTACAGAGCCCTAGGTAAAATAAAATTACTACTTACATCTATGACTCCTTAAAACACACATACATAGTGCACGTGCTCATGCACACACACACCATTTAAAACATTAATTTTTTTTCATTTATTTTTATTTATTTGGTTGCATAGAATCTTAGTTGTGGCACGTGGGATCTAGTTCCCTGACCAGGGATCGAACCCAGCCCCCTATATCAGGAGTGCAGAGTCTTAGCCACTGGACCACCAGGGAATTCCCAAAACATTAATTTTTAAAACTTACCTGAATGAACTGCTTCAGTTGTGCACCATTATTTTGATGCCCATCAAGATTTAACACATTGTCAGGAAATTCCATCACCATCTTAATATGTAAAAGAATACAAATCAATTATTTTACCTTCTTTGAAAACATTGATACAGACTGTTTCAAAATATCCTAGGACAGAAATAGACTCCCCTAAAGCCAGATTTGCTCCCTCCCACCTCCATCAAAAAGTTAAAAAAAAAAAAAAAATCCAAATTACAGTTTCTAAAGCCAGAAATGGTATAGTCATTAGAAGCAAGGGCACTGAGGTCAGGCAGACCTGAATTCAAATGCACCTCTATTATAATTTACAATTTATGTCATAATTCTGGGCAAGTTACTTAACAAGTCTGATTTTCAGCTTCCTTATTTGTAAAATGAGAGTAAGTAGTAACTTTTAGTATCTCTTATAAAATGGATTGTGAGGATTAACTTATATTTAAAAATGTGTATTGTAGTGGCTAATGAAAGCATTTAGTAAGTGAAATAACCTGATATCTTACATTAAAAATCCTGACATTTTCAGTTATTCCTCACAGCTACAGAATACAGTAAATCTTATCAATTAAATAACTATATATACATACATGACCATATATATAATGACTTCACTTTACAAATACACACACACACATACTCAGAATAATATCCAACACATAGCAAATGTTTGCTCTAATCATGAACAGAAAAAAATACACTGAAATTTTTATTCAGTTCTCAAAATTCATTGACAGAGGATGAGGGATATACAAAGCTTAAAACTGTTTCGGGATGTCAGACAATGGAAATCAGTAATCACCACGTTTCACTGATCTGTGACACCACTAATTTTAAGGAGCACCTTAGTTGGAGAAGGAACTGGCAACCCACTCCAGTATTCTTGCCTGGAGAATCCCGTGGACCGAGGAACCTGGTAGGCTACAGTCCACAGGGTCCCAAAGAGTCGGACACGACTTTGCGACTTCACTTTCACTTCACTTTCACTTTATGTACCACTAGGTTATGTACAACTAGGAAAGAATCATTGTGACTGGAAGATGCCACCAAATGAAAGAAGTATCCCGACTTTAGAGATGTTAAATATGAAAAAAAGTATGCCTTCAAAACAATGAACTAAAGTAACACATCTATATCCTAACTAAAACATTGTTAAATGTATCAAACATACAGAAGACAAACTTCTATTTCCAGGTGACAAGGTCCACAAACTCCCACACACTCAGAGTGAAGTCAAGACAAAGAGACCATCTGAGGCAAAAACAAAAACTAAAAAACCCACTCAGCTGAACGTGATCTTAAAAAGACTCCTCCCTTCAGCAACCAGCATCACAAAGACCTGCTTCTTTAACCAAATGACCACTCTTTGCCCTCCACATCAGAAATGAGAACCTAAACACATGCTTATTCTAACAGTAAACAGAGAACTAAACCATTAAGGCAAGTATAAACAACAGACTTAAGACCTTTTCCTGATTTGTGAAGAGGGGACTACTGAATATGGGTGTTAGAAAGGCAAGTAGATACTAAGGATGGATGCAAACACCTATTTAACAATCCAGAGGACTTGAGTTTATGTCACAGAGTCAAAAGCTCCATGTACAACATGATTCAAATTTTCATGTGTATATTTTCTTACAGAAAAAGAAAACATATAATATATCAGATGTGGCTATCTCTGGGCAGTGAAAAGATAGATGACTTTCCCAAATGTAATGTAACACACATACACCACTTATTACCAGGGAAAGAGCTACTGTTCCTTGTTTCCAATTCTATATTCATCAAGTTCAGAGAAACGCTCATGCTTCCATCTCAGTAGCTTTTACTATGTTGGAAGTTTCTTCTTCCATACATATAGACTGCATGTCCACAGCTCACAGTTTTAGGATCAATTACCCAATTTTTAGGCTACTCAACTTGTCACCAATTTTTGGTGTCTTATCCCCAAAGACTGATGGCAATAATAATAAAGACATTTAACGTAGCTTTATGTATACTGGCCATTGTTCTGAGCACTGTCATATATTAACTTTGCCAACAGTACAAAATAAAATTGGTTACTAGTCTTAATAATCCTGGTATTAGAAATCCTGGCCCATAAAAACTGAAAAAAGAACAGCAATTAACTCACTCGTTCTCTGGAATCACCACATGGTTTAAAACACGAATAAACTTAACTCATCAAGTCATAAAAAAAGGTATAGGATAAACCACGTAGCTCACCAGAACACTGCAAGTCACTCCAATCTACCATTTAAACAGCTAATATTTTGATTTACATTTTCACTTGCTTGATACCTATACACATCATTTCACCACATATTAATTGCCACCATTTAAAAAAAAAACTGAGACAATTACCTATACTATTTTAAAATCAAAGTTACTCAATTTACCAAATCAATGTCTCTCCAGTTCATAGGTGAAATCCTAAATTCTGACTATGTATATTATTTTTATTCTGATCAACTATATTTTATTGTTTTAATAATTAAAGCAGAGGTCTGAGAGCACACCTATATATTAAAATCTACCAGCTGACCTTTAAAATATGTATGTTTATAAAATTTAATAGGGGCTTCCCTGGTGGCCAGACACGACTGAGCGACTTCACTTTCCCTGGTGGCTCAGTGATAAAGAATCCAGCTGCCAATGCAGGAGACACGGGTTCAATCCCTGATCCATGAGGATCAAACCTCGGGGCAACAAAGCCCGTGCGCCACAACTACTGACCCATGCTCTAGAGCCTGGGAGCCGCAACTGCTGAAGACCACGCACCCTACAGTGTGCTCCATAAGAAAGAGAAGCCACTGCAATAAGAAGCTTGCACACTACAACAAAAACTAGTTCCAGCTTGCCACAACTAGGGAAAAGCCCATGCAGCAATGAAGACCCAGCACAGCCATAAATAAATAAATAAAATTTAATGAATAATAGCTAATTCTCGAATCCTTTTTAAAAAGTCAATAAAGAACAGGGTTAAAATTTTTTAAACAAAACCCTCATTTCCAACCATTTCATTTTTACCTAGCTAGTACAGACAAATGTAAAGATCAAGTACATTACTGTGTCTCTCCTGTGTTTCACTGGCTTGAATAATACTCAATTTTCTCTTGTACATACACAACTGAGCTTCTGAGCATGCATGCACATACTCACACACATATTCAATACCGACCCAATTAGAAACTCCATGCTCACGCTAAATAATTATTGTCCTTGCCTTTCCCTTACAACAATGGCTTTTTACTTTGCTGTTTACTGGCCAATCACTATATGCTCTTCACTGATGACACCAAAATAAGAAAAAGGGAAAAAATAAAAAGAGGAAGATCAAGGACAGCAGAACTATTTTCCTTCATTCTGTAAAATCACTTCCCTGACTTATTCCTCAGATTCTAGGTTACCCAAAGGAAGACAGTCACGTAAAGTACTTCAGGTGTGGTTTCACAGAGGAATCATTAGTGTCTGGCTTCATGATGAGGTTGCCTATCCCTAGGCTTGCCAAAAATAGAACAAGTCACTGTCCTGCAATTACTGCTTTATAAAGTTTATTGAATCCATTACCCACTTTCACTCTTAAGTACCTGTCCTGGTTTCTCCTGACCACAAATAATCTGTTCCTAGCACATTCTCACAAGCTCTAATCCAACAATACTGTATTTATTAAAAATCCCTGTCCCTTTAGTTTTACTTTTTTACTTCTTCATCTTCAAAACCATCTGTAACATCTATCACCTTTGGTAAATTAAAAACTTAATCAAGAATTGAAAGCAGGCAAATCTCCCTGGTGGACCAGTGGTTAAGACTGTGAGCTCCCAATGCAGGGGGCACAGGTTCGATCCCTGGTCAGGAAATTAAGATCCCCCATGGCATAACACACATGGCCTAGCCTAAGATATAAAATAAATAAATAAAGATCTAAGTCTTTTTTATTTTTTAAGCAAACAATACTAAACTTCTAACTGATGCTAAATACCTAATCCTCAAGAGGATACACTACATTTTTCACCTTTTTAAAGTCTCTAAAACCCTTATCAGAGCTTCTAGTCCGTTTAGATTGGTTTGAATTAAGAGGGTAAACTGTGTTCCACATTGTAGTAACTTGACAGTATGTATCAAGAATTTTATAGAAGATTTTTATCCTTTGATTCAGTAATTTTCCTTTGAAAAGCCAGAAAAAATTGTTAATGCAAAATTTTATGCATTATTCATATTCTTAAGAATGTTATTCATAGCAAAAACTAGGACCACCTCTATGGCCAACAAAGGAGGAATGATTACATCCTGGAATGTCATACAACAAAGTATTACAAGGCCATTAACACTGCTTAAGAATAACAAGAGAAAATGTTCTCAGTATTATATTCAGTGAGAAGAAGCAAGATAAGAAGTGTTACAGAAGATGATACATCTCAACTCTAAATCTGCATGTTTCTATGATGGGAACTACATGAAATGCTGCTCTATAATCTCAGCTACCTCTGGGAAGCAGAGTAAAGGATAATTTGGTTTGTTTTGCAACCATTTTTCAAGATTATATTATAAGGAGTATATATTCTGACTATTAATTCCTTCTAAAAATACTTTAAAAACAGTAATCCTTCAAAGAAAGTGTGTTAGCTGCTCAGTCTTGTCTGCAATCCCATGGACTGTAGCCCACCAGGTTCCTCTGTTCATAGAATTATCTAGGCAAGAATACTGGAGTGGGGTGCCATATCCTTCTCCAGGGGATCTTCCCAACCCAGGGATCAAATCTGGGTCTCCTGCATTGCAGGCAGATTCTTTACCATCTGAGCCACTAGGGAAGCCCCAATTCTTCAAAGTGAAGTCGCTCAGTTGTGTCCGACTCTTTGCAACCCCATGGACTGTAGCCCACCAGGCTCCTCTGTGCATGGGATTGTCCAGGCAAGAATACTGGAGTGGGTTGCAGTTTCCTTCTCCAGGGGATCTTCCTGACCCAGGGATGAACCCAGGTCTCCCACGTTAAAGGCAGATGCTTTACTGAGCAAGCCACCGGGGAATCCCAATTCTTCAAAGATGTCTTTAAAATAAAATCTGTATTCTGTCTATCTGCTATTCTATAATTCTAGTAACACTGAAAAGCATTTTGGCTACACACCATACCATTTTCCTAAATATTCCACCAGTTTACTCGGGATTTTTCTCAAACACACCTGTATCAGCACTGTACTCAAGTACTCAAACCCACTAAACTGCCATGAGTCTTTTAAATGTGGCTACAACATACCACATAAAAGAGGAGGCTACTTCCTCATCTACAAGCTCGTTAATTTCATTTTACAAATCCAACTTAAAATCACTAGTTTACCTCAGGCTAGAGGTATTTGCTTCTGCAAAGGATAAACATTTGTAACTGACTGTAAACACTGTAACTAGACTTAACACCTAGAAGTTAACGAGGTTCTAAGACTTGAAATAATCACACAATGTTTCCTCAGTGGATTACCTATGAACCCTAGGAACAAAGACCAAACCAAAAGTTAACTTCAGGGGTACAATGTCATCAACTACCAATGACCCAGTGCTGAGCATGACCCTCTGGTGCAGGCTTCCTTCCTCCCTCTTCAACAGGTGTTTGCTCTACACTTTTCCTTTAAGTAGTGTCTGGTAGAACGGTTCTGAAAGAAACTTATTTTCCTAAATATGATGGACTCTTGACAAGATTTTACAGAAACCAGCATTCAGTGACCATATGTAAGTTCCATAACAAAGCAATGAATGAAGAGTCCCACTCATTTCCTAGTGAAAAAAAACCTTCCATAGTAAAGAAAAATAAAAAATAAGATGTTACTTAAGATACTTAAATTAAGCAAGCCTAAATTTTATTTGCCTGGGTCACAAGTCCACCATACAATAAAAGCAAAACTCCACTGTCAAGTCAGTCCAATCCCAACTTCCCCAGAGAAGTAAGTACAATAATAGTGCAGGTTACAGTATAGGTTACATCTTTTTCTAAGGAAAATTTTGGAAATTCATTCAGAAGAGAGTATGAAAACACCCAAAAGTTGCCTATTTTAAAAAACTATTTGATGGATTTATCAATGCCACGTCCATATTAAAGGTGACTCTGTGAACAAAAGGAGAGACTCACAAGTGTCTTAAATTTTTGCAAATACTCAAATCTTAGGTTGATTTCCCCTATGTTTTGATAGTATACACTCAATAATAACCTTATGTCCAAATTTTTTTTTTTAACTTCAAAGGTTATCTAGGACAATAAACACAAAAGGTTGATAGCAAACTATATGCTCTAGAAAAGTATCTATGTTGGAGGGAGAGAGAAGAAAGAAAATTATCAATAAATGAACTCATATTAATTTTCAAATTGAGAAATCCTTCATTTAATTTGATCAGAGTGCTAATTTTTTTAAAAAACACTTTTAAAAATACAAGTCTATTATACTTTTAGTGCAAAAATCATGACCAAAGCATACAAGTACACTTTCTAGTGAAACACAAAGTCTATGTACCTTATGTGAGCCCAAACATTCTTTTTCCATGGGAAAAAAAAAATGCACTTAATTATAGATGCTTTCACTTAAAAAGTTCTAACAAATTAAGTCATTCAATAGCTCTTCTAATGCTTTTTAAAGGTACTGCAGCTCAATCAAATCTTAATTGAGACTGGCAAACAGAAAGGCATAGTGACATCTCTACAATGACTTGCATTTTACACAAAATTTGAAAAAAAGTTCAGTAGATATTTGCAAAAAAGAAATTCAGGAACAGAACACACCAACCACCTTTGAAAAGGAAAAAAGGCAAAGGCGGTATGATGAAGACACTTAGTTACACCTTATCAAAACGCAAACGTATAATCCAAAGCTTCAGCATCATCAAAACGCACATTTCAAGATTCTCAGAAAAGGTCCATTTCATTTCTTAAGAAATTGTGACAAGCGACTGCACTCATTTCCTGTTCAGATTCAAATTTCTGCCATTTCCTTCTAAAGGAAACAGAGAGCAGAGCAACCCAGAGCAGAGGGTCTGTAATGCTGTACCACCATCAACTCTAAAAAGGAAAACTACTCAGAACTGGGTTTTGACATTCAAGATGAGCCATCAGCCTTTTATAATGCCCTTACACATTCAATATAGTGGCTTCCTTAGGAAAAGCTACCGGTAAATTAAAGAATCATTAATGCCAAGAAGGCCCGTTTTGAAGAGTCATGGCCTAACAATACAATCATTTCCAACAGTTTTAATGGACTAGGCATATTGAGACTGTAGCGAAATCAGATCCTTTTAGTGGGATCTTTCCTGTACAAGAGCATGTCACCCTGCCCTCCGTAATTATGCTTTATGGAGTGAGAGCTGTAGTATTAAGCTAGAAAATAGACAGGTAGCAGTGCAGCTGCGACATTTCCAGATAATTAAGCCTCCCCGAGGGTAGGTGGTTTCTGTAAGGGATAGGCCCTGGACGCCCGAGATCCTTCAGCTCCTCTCCGAGGAGCGTGCTTCGGGCAAAAGCACCGTCTCCGAAAGGGAAAGGGTGAAGAAGAGAGCGGCAAAGGAGGAGTAAGAGCCGGGGAGAGGGGTTCTCAGCGCGGGTGGAGCGCCAGCCTAGGGGCCCGCGGACATTACCAAACGACCCACTGCAAAGGCGAGTTTGTGGGGCCTGCCGGAGAGAAGGCCTCGCCTAGGAGTTGCAACACACTCTTTTCTCCAGTGCGCAGCGCTCGGCCTGGGGGAGGGGGAGGAGGGGAAACAGCTGCCAGGGGAGCGGCGAGCCCGGCCCGGCCCGGCCCGCTCACCGTGAGGGTGTCGTCTATGTAGAGGGGAATCTGCCTCCTCTCGAAGGGGAACTCCTCCTCCCCGTCCCTGCACACTGCCACCAGTCGCGCCATCGTCCCTGACGCTGCCGTTGCCACCGTCACCACCTCCTCCCAGCTGCTGCTGCTGCTGCCGCCGCTGCCGCCGCCGCTCCTGCCGCTGCCGCCTCCTCCCAGCTCCTGCCTGCAACAGCCAAACCCCGCGAGCGTAAGCACCCGCCGCCGACCAGCACTTTCGCCACGGGGAAGAGGCGGGGGGAGAGGGAGAGCAGCAGGAGGGGACGGGAGAGCTGGGCTGCGTTTCCCATCACCCGATTCCACACGCGCTCAGCCAATCAGCGGCGAGCAGCGCGGGGACCCGCCCCCTCGCGCCGTTCTCCCTTCCCCCCCGCCACCCCCCCAGCCCGCCGGCCTCCACTCAGGGTCCAAAGGAGAGGCGGAAGGGACCTGGCGGCCCCGGGGCTTCCCCCAGCCCGTCAGCGGAGTCCCGGCTCTAGGACGCCACGCCCAGCTTCCGCTCCTCAGCCCACTGCCCGCCGCCCGGGAGCCCTCAGCCCACCCCCCCACACAGCTGACCCCTTCTCCCCCTTTAAGGGCGCGCCCCGCCCCATCAGTCCCCTGGGCTGCAGTTGCCCAGCGCGACCCCGCCCCTGGGAGGGGTCGACCCCGCCTCAGCTCTGCGGAGTCCGCGGGGGAGGCACAGACCCTCCCCTCCTCACCCTTCTCGGAGGAGGCCTCCCGCTTCTGACCTTCACCGCTTGCGTGGTCGCCTCCCTGACCCCCCACCTCGGCTCCCCGTTACCGGCTGACGAGGCCTGCGTTGGGGCCGGCCTGGGCGGGAGCGCGGCTCAGAATGCCGTTTCCTCTCCAGGCTCAGTCAGCCGCTCGCGCCACGGGGGAGTGGGGGAGGGAGGGCGGGGGGGGGACCTGGGGAGGGTGGGGCGGGGCGGGGCCGAGCGAGCCGGGCGAGGCCCCGCCTCCTCTCGCGAGACTCCAGGAGCTCTCCTGGATCGCCCCTTTCGAAACCCTGGCGGAGGGGGCGGGGTGCTTCCCCAGCGGTCTCCCGACGCGTGACCTGCGCCCTCCCCGGAGTCTAGCTACTCAAATAAACCCGAAATAGGGCTGTTAGGAGGGGTGAGTAGGCCTCCCGTCTGTCCTCCGCGGTGTGGGACCCGGGAACCGCTCTCCCGAAGGCCGAGGGGAGAAGGGAGCGGAGCCGAGGGGACTCCGCCTAGGGTCGGGGCCAAGTGAGGACTTGGGTAAGTGGGGGGGGGAGCTGAGACTTTTCCAAACCAG
The DNA here is from genome assembly GCF_963930625.1 of Muntiacus reevesi. Classification (NCBI taxonomy): domain Eukaryota; kingdom Metazoa; phylum Chordata; class Mammalia; order Artiodactyla; family Cervidae; genus Muntiacus; species Muntiacus reevesi. The sequence continues at coordinate 48,756,050 of NC_089266.1, forward strand.
TGAGAGCAAAAGGTGGGAGTCGGGGAAGGGGAGACGTGCATCTGGGGGCTGAGCGACAGACTAGGCTGGGTTTCCAGGCCCTTGACGCCGCTTTCCCTGATGCCCTGTTCTTCAGAAGCTACCGGCATCACCGCTTTCCCAGAGTCATATTGAGATCCCTTCGAGAGGGGCAGAAAAAAGATTAAGTGCTGACAGTTTTTTGTTGTCGTTACACTGTGAAGATAGTGGCTTGGATACACGTCCTGGGCAGAGAAACTTCTTGGGTCCGGTTAATATTAACCTGGAGACTCAGACAGAACAACAGTTGCCTTGGGCAAAGCGCTGGTGCTGGCCAAAGGCCCTGCCCTCTGACCCTCTTCCGAGAATCAGAGCTGCCGTCAAGACAAATTCATGCACACTCTGCGTGCCGTCGTATACTCGGTTCTTACCTTGAAGGCGTTAAGAGTCCTGTTTGTAAAGCCACTATAGTTGTCAGGAAGGTTTTTACCTGTGAAAAGTCTTGACGATTTTAAGACTCAATCCATCGGATGCTCTTACAACTAACTAATCCTGGTGATCTGTATTTCCTGGTAGAATAGGCTAGAGCTGTGATACTGAGTTTAAAAAGTATTTTGGTCATCACATTAAGTCTTAGAGATTCGCAACAAAAAAACCCATAGTGCATGCAACCCCTTAGCCATGTTGACTTATGACATTGTGTGGTCACTGTTAGGGTAGGTGACATAATAAACTGGAAGAACCATTGTTCAGTCCCAAAGGTGTGATTATCCAGTAAGTATTTATGTCCTTAGCCATGTTGGGAGAGCAGAAGAGTGTGTGGTCTTTAGCTTAAATTCAGTAGGCATATAGGCTTGCATGTAAGTTCTGACAAGTTAGACTACATAGCCAAAATATGGACAGTTTTAGAGAATTTTGTGTTCCCTGTAAAACACCCCTAAGGAAAAAAAGAACAAGGTGGCTTCTAAAATCTGAAAGTGCTCCTATAAAGACTATCAATTAATGTAAGTAAGTAAGTGAAGTCGCTTAGTCGTGTCCGACTCTTTGTGACCCCATGGACTGTAGCCCCCAGGCTCCTCGGTCCTTGGGATTTTCCAGGCATGAATTCTGGAGTGGGTTGCTATTTCCTTCTCCAATCAATCAGTGTACCTATGTTATACCTTTCAAGCTTTGTTTGGATGATGGTTGGTAAAGGACAGTGAAAATACAAGTTCAATGTATAGGTGTTAATTTTAATAACTTTCATTACTGAGTAGTACACCCTGGGTACTAGCAAAACAAGAGTATTCACCTTGGGGGTTTAAATCTCAGTTTAAAAAAAGGCATTAAAACCCAGATATAAAACTTAAAATGAGGAGACTACAACAGTGTCTTTCCGTCTGCGATTATTTCCCCTGATTTGGATTTGCCTTCTAGATCCACTGAGCACACTGTGTAGTATCTCTGGACAATGTTTCACGTACTATTTAATATGGACTTATTATAAGGCTAAAAAGTTAATTTGCTTGATAAATTGCTCTTTCTCAGGGAGGTCCCTGGGTGCTACAAATAAGACAAAATCAACATTTGAGGGGAAAATGCTTAGCAAATTACTTCACTGCAAAGCAACTTTTAGAATTTTTAACCTTGTATCTTCAGTTTAGAGCAGGCATTCATTTTTTTCACTGTTGGTCTGCAGCTATATTTAGCTGAAGCAAATATTATATTTAGTGCTACAGCAAATGTTTCATGAGTAAGGATCTGCCTTCAGAGAGCTTATCTTTGATAAAACGATTGCATTTTTAAAAGAGCCAGTTGTTGCCTTTTTAAATTTCGATACTGGCATTGTGAAGGGCAAAGCTGAAAAATTTTAAAGGCTAAGAAAAAGCAGGCAGTTAACAACAGAAGACCTTTTGCTGGTACCTCATAAGGAACTGGTGGCTCAGAGGGTAAAGCGTCTGCCTACAATGTGGGAGACCCGGGTTCGATCCCTGGGTTGGGAAGATCCCCTGGAGAAGGAAATGGCAACCCACTCAAGTACTCTTGCCTGGAAAATCCCATGGACTGAGAAGCCTGGTAGGCTACAGTCCATGGGGTCGCAAAAAGTCGGACACGACTGAGCGACTTCACATAATGAACAGTTGGTGTGATGGAGATGTGATATCATATCACATTCTCCATAAAAAATACCATTCTTTTTCTTCTTTGGCAGGTCCACGCTGTGAGAGAAGCCAGGGGCAAAACTCAGACATTATGAGATATGACTAGTCTCCAAGCTACCTGGGTTTAAAAGCAATAAAGGATACTGATTTGTTCCTTATATTCCTGTGCTCATAGAGGAATTCCTAGGGAGCAAAGTATGTTCTTATATAATTTACACAACATATTGGACAAGGTGCCCAATAAAAATAAAACATTGTCATCTACTGAACACAAAACTATTAATACATATGTAGTAGACATCCCCAGTTTATAATAGTGTAAAATTAAAGGCATGAGAATGAGTCACTTTCTGAAGGTCACAGATAAGTCCTAGACTAGATTATATTCTCTCTTCTCTTTGCCCCTCCCTTCTCTGTCCTCAGAAATTGATAGTTGAAGATTAAAATACCTACTGTTGTTTTCACTATAATAACCTTATTGTTTTATGTGGTAGTAAAATCAACAGCAAAATCTTATTACTTAATTTACCACAGTTGTCCAGTGAACTGGGTTTTCTTTTTTGTGGCCTAACAGTGGGAAGTTCTATTGTATCTGTCAAAAACAGGGACAGATGTTCCCCACTAAAAGAACATTTTTAAAGGAGAAATAATTTCCACAAGTTAAAACAGAAGCCCATTGAGGGCAGGGTGTTATTTTCTGTTGTTTCCCCAGCACCTGTATCTAGCACATTGGAACTCAATAAATATTTATTTAATGATTTCTTTCTGTTCTGTAAACTAAAATCAGATTGGTTTATTTTTTATTAATTTTTAAAATTTTTAATTTTTAAATTAAATTAAAATTTTAAATTAAAAAAGTTAATTTCATTAACTTTCTCTTCCATGACTTTCCTAATTGGAGGTGGAAAAAACATAGTACATTTTGCTCTTAGTTATGATTCAGTATCTATAATTGGGAGACAGACTTACTGAAAGATATTTAAGACCTGGGACAAGAAGCAGCAGACCAATTAGACACATGGTCATTAAGTCACCAAATACTCTAAGTTAACTATTTTAATGAGAACAATATGGTTAGAGCCTCTCAGCCCTCCTAAAATGCTTTGAACAGGTAAATTGTAGGATATTAGTACTGTGACACAGCAGGAAAACCGGTCACCTTTCCTAGTCATGCTTAATTTACATACTATAATCTTCTTGGTTAAATTTCAAGTCTTCCTTATTAATCAGAAATAAAATCTAATCTGACTTGTTTTTATAGCAACATAACTATTCAACATGTTGACTTTTTTAGGGGGTAAATTTCTTTCAATAGATTACCTCCAAATATAACTAACTGTAGTTAGCAAGGACAAAATGCTACCTAAGTACTAAATTAGTCCTCATCAGCTTAAGAAATTTAAACTCATTAGTACGATAGTCACGTTTGCTGTTGACCCTCTCCCTTACTAGCATCTGACCCTCTGCTCCCTAGACACACGAACACTAACTCTTCATTCCACCCATCGACTCTAGCTCAAAAAAAAAAAAGAAAAATTAACCATCCGTGGGGAAAAGTTTCTTGACTCAAGAATTACTGTAAAATCAATTCTTGATTTGACACTTTGGCAACCTATATTTCATGACTTAGCACAGTTTATAACAGTTGTTTAATGTGTTTTCCCCATTAGATTGCAAGCTCCAAGGTATCAGAAACCTTTTGCTTATCATTCCTAGCAGCTGCTGCTGCTAACTTGTTTCAGTTGTGCCCGACCCTGTGCGACCCCATAGACGGTAGCCCACCAGACTCCCCCGTCCCTGGGATTCTCCAGGCAAGAACACTGGAGTGGGTTGCCATTTCCTTCTCCAGCGTGTGAAAGTGAAGTCGCTCAGTCAAGTCCGACTCTTCACGACCCCATGGACTGAAGCCTACCAGGCTCCTCTGTCCATGGGGTTTTCCAGGCAAGAGTACTAGAGTGGGTCGCCATTGACAGCAGAGAGCAGGCTAAAAAAAAATGAATCTCACTGCAAAACTATTGTCTCATAATTATTAAGCTTGTAAATCACAACAAATAATTCAATCTATTCTTAGGGCATTTGGGTCTTGCCTGATGGCTCAGAAGGTAAAGAATCCATCTGCAATGCAGGAGACCAGAGTTCGATCCCTGACTCAGGCAGGTCTCCTCCAGAAGGGAATGGCTACCCACTTCAGTTATTCTTGCCTGGAGAATTCCATGGACAGAAGAGCCTGGCAAGCTCCTGGGGTCAAAAAGAGTTGGACACCTGAGCAACTAATACATTCTTCTTTGGAGCCTTTAGCTGTTTTGTGATCTTTTAAGTATTTGACTTTAAACATTTGCTTTCTTACACCGAGTCTTTTTTAAAGATTAAAATTGAGCAGTACTGCTGACAATTCCACAACTGAGGTATTTTAATGTAAATACTATAAAATACACACAATAGAAAATACAGAATGGTAATAGGTGATACAAGACAAAAAGTAAAAGGGGCTTTCCGGGCAGCCCAGTGATTAAGACTCTCCACTTCCACTGCAAGGGGACAAAGGTGATCCCTGGTGAAGGAACTAAGATCCTTCATGCTTCTCAACATCCCCTCCCCCCAAAATAAGATGTAAAAAATCCTCCTTCCTACCCTCCAATCTTCCAGTGTCACAATTGTAAACACAACAGCTTCTTTAAAATAACTAAAATTTATAAGTATTCTGACAAGTCACAAGGCTTTGCTTCTTCTGACTTGTTTTACATAGTGTTGACATACATTTAAAATATCAAGCATCACTACTGTTAAAGCAGGAATGAATCTTAATTTTATAATGAAACAGTTAACCCTGGATTGACAGAAGCCCATTTTCTTCACATTTTATATTTATTCTTCCTCATTAACATAAAATTGCTCAGAACATATACTACCCTTATTGATCACCAAAATTTTATTGTCTTATCTTGCAAGTGTAGCACATATATAATTAAGCAGTTGGTAAACATGTAGAGATTGAGCAGGCACAAGGCCCATGGGGTACTGCTGTGTAATGTATCTACTGAAAGGTTGACTAGACCAGTTGTTACATTTGACAGCAAGAAAAAAAGTAACTGGTTTCTGTTCATTGCTGTGATTAAACAGAGAGTAGGTTCCTTTCTTTTGGCTTCAGAGACTATGGATTCCAGATGCTTTTTATTTGCAGTGGGTGACTGGATAAGTTTCCAAGAACATGGTACTGCTGCCTCTTTAATTACAAATTTGGCAAAACTCAAAATTATATCACCCAGTAATAAACTACTAAGAAGGATCAGGCAAGAAGCAACTATCCAAATACAAAAAGCTAAATTGGCCATTCTTCGAGATGCCACTTCTACATTTACCTGAACTATGTAAAGAGAAATGAAGAGGCCAACAGCTGTCAATAGAATACAGTATGCTACTTTTATCCAGTCTTTGATCTGTGACCTTCTCTTAAGTACATATAACCCTGTTTGAACACCAGCCATGTGTATTGCCACGTACCCCAGGGTAGAGATGATTCCTTCTCGGTTGGCATTTAATAAACCAACCCTTGTGCCACTGCCATCAGTGCCATACAAAATTAAACTTTTCAGGGGGGTAAAATCAAGGGCTAGCTGGTATAATGCAGTAATGCTGATGGCCACAATCCAGGATTTATTTAGGGGAAACATAATCAAAAGCAGTGATGTTATCAGTTTCACAACTATTAAGGTAAAGAAAAAGTTCCAGTGAACACCATACTCAGTTAAATGTTCCTGATAGTCTATGGATTTTATAGCAACTAATCGCCCCATTCCTAGGAAAACTAATGGCCAAACAGAGTACAGTGACTTTGTAAGATAACAAAGTCTGGAGCCTTTTGTATACTTTCTCCTAACCTCTGGAGAAACCATTGCAGACCCAAAAATAAAGCCCCCTACTCCATAATCCATTGCTCCTGTCCCGTAGAGCTCGGTTTTGGCATATCTTCTGGGAAACAGTGGGAAGTCCACAGCCAAAATGGCAACAGCAGTAAAGGCACTGTTAACGACACGGAAACAGGAGATGGCTGGAATGTGTTCTGATTCTAGACTGACTTTCAAGAATTTTTCACAGATTTTGTGGAAAGGCATTCTGACATAGCAAGTTCTTCTGCAGTATATTTCATAGAGCAGTCCTGCCCCAAGGATAATTGCAACAAGATACTGGAGGAGGACAAATGAAGAGAAAATGGTCAAAGTGGTGACCAGGGGAACTATTAGGAAAGCAAAGTCAACCAAGAATCGAGTCCTCGAGTTATGTGAAGAAGAACAGAAGTGCTGTGAGACAATGATCAGGAGCCCTCTACACAGGATACAAAGTGCAGGCAGACACAAGCCCTCGGTGATTTCCAGCACGCTTGTTCCATTCTGGTTACTGACAAAAGCTTCCTTCATCTGCTTTTGAGACATTTTTTCTCCTTCCTATGAAAACAAGAGCAAAGGGATGCATATATGAAAAGCAACCTTTCTGTGGGACTGGCATATAGATGCACCTGACTGGGTTTTACTTAATTCCTGAATTTCAGAGCAGAATCCAGGACTTGAGATTCCCCCCTCCAAGGATTGTTGGAAGAAGCCTAATATATGAAGATAAGGATGTCCTACTAACAGAATGAAATTACTGGTTAAAAAGCTTTAGCTGGGACTTCCTGGTGGTCCAGTGGTTGGGAGTCCACCTTAAGAGTGCAGGGGACATGGGTTCGATCCCAGGTCCATCTAAGATTCCACATGCCACAGGGCAACTTGCCTGAGCCACAATCACTGAAGCGGGACACGTCCTGGAGCCTGTACACAACAAAAAGAAGCCACTGCAGTGAGAAGGCTGTACACCCACAAGTAGAGAGTAGTCCCTACTCTCTGCAAATAGAGAAAGCCCTCCCACAGCAAGGAAAACCCAGGACTGCTAAAAAATAAATACAGTACACTGTCATGAAAATACTGTAATGAAAATTAGTTTACACCTAACTAATGATTTCGAGTCCACTATGAGGGGGGAGGAGAAGAGGGACGCGGAAAGAGAAGGTGCTTAAGTACTTTGGATTTGGGGGCCCCAGTTTCTGTCCCGAGCCTCTCTGAACCTCCTGCCTCCAGCACAAAATGCGAACCCTCCAGGGATCTCCCGAGCTCCCCAGGCTGCTTGCTCCTCACCTCCCTTACAAGGTGTTGGTAGAATGGAACGGACGCTAATCACGGAGGAGTAGGGACCGTAAAGTACACACTAGTGTTGTTTTAACGGCTACAAAACGCCTCTGCACCCCACGTCCATGTCTGAAAAGCGGCACACGGGAAGCACACATCTGTCAAATAAGAACCATCCCGAGAATGCACGTTTGAGGGATGGCCTATAGGGACCCAACCACGCCTCCCGAGGAGCAACCGATCCGAACCGGCTGAAATAGAGCTCTTTTCCTGACAGACACGCACGCCGGTCCTCATACCTCACGTGCTCCTGGGGTCTCGGCGCCCCGCGGCACAGAGCCGCGTCAGTGGACTGGAGCGCCGGGATCCCCCGCCGCCGCGGGAAGCGCGGAAGCCCGCCACTTCCGCTTCGCGAGCGGCGCTTCCGGCCGGGGCGGGGCGGACCGCTCTCTCAGGCCCCGCCCACTGCGCGGCCCCGCCCCGGAGGGTGCCCTTTTCCCACGCCCCGCCTGTTCCCTGCGCGCCTTCCTCCGGGTCTCCGGCTAGGCCAGCCCTGGTCCTGACAACGTGGCCGCAGCCGCTGACAAGCCGGTCGGTCAGAGGCCCCCGGGCGGAAACGGCGCGTGCCGCACCCCACCACTGGCCATCAGACCCCGCGGCAAGCGTCAGGGCGCCCGGTCTCCCGACTGGGAGACCCACAGTCCCGCGAGGGCCCCGGGGCCCCTCCGTCCCTCCCCGCTCCCTCGCACCTCACCGCGGGCTCTAAAGTACACCGTCCCGGAGCAAACCCTCGGCTCTGGAACCCGGCGTCCCGGGCGGGCCACGTGCGCCCGGCTGGCGCGCGCCCCGCCCCCGGGGAGGAGCCGGCCGGCTCCCGGCCGCTCGGCCCGAGGCCGGGCGCCCACGGCGTTCCCGGCGCCTCCCCGGCCGGCCCCCGCCCCGCGCCCGCCCTCTGCCTCGCAGGCCCTTCCCGCCACCTCACCCGGCCCGCCCGTCTGTCTTTCCAGTCTGGCCGGCGGGGGCCGCACGCTCGGCGGCTCGGGCCGTGGGACCGGTGAGTGCCACCCCGCAGCCGGGCCCGAAGGAACCGGGGAGGCCAGTGGGCCCCCGTGGCGCTGGAGAAGGGGGCGCCCCTCTTTCCCCCTTTCCAGAGCGCGGGCTTCACTTCTTCGCCCTTTCCCTTTTGACCCTCTCGTATCCCAGGAGGAGGAAGCCCGGCTCTCTGCCTTTTGCTCCAGGACTAGGACCCTCCGGGGTCACGCCTCACCGTGCCGGCAGGGGGCGGCCCGGGGTGCAGGGAGGCCCCACTCCCGCTGCGCGCCTCTCCCCGCCTGGGCACCTGGGAGGGGGGCCCCAGGAGGCGTGCAGGCAGCTGCGCCCTTGGCTGGGGGTCACTTCCACCTTCCCGAGAAGGACGGACTGTCCCGGTGCCCAGTGTTTCCGGAGCGGCATCCCAGCCCTGGGCCCGGCGGCAGCTCGCCGGGACCGGGAGTGCCCGGTTCCCGCCGGCAAGCTGCGGGCGGGGCCGACCGGGCTCCCGGGACCCTTACCCTGCCAGTCTTGTCTGCCCGGAGGGTGGGGGAAGGGGGGGGGGGCGGTTGATAATCAGGTTGCCACTTGCCTTGCCCTGCCTAGGGGCTTTCATCTGTTCATTCCTGTCTCCCTCCTGCCCACAGTGGTCACGCCCTTTTCAGAAATTCTCGGCTGGTAATCGCGAAGCCGACACGGAGTAAGAGCTGGGGGAACCTGGAGAAAACCGCTCCATCTGACTTGATTCTGGCAAGAAGTGGGCTCCGTATCGTAATAACCAACATTTGCCAAGCGCTCTCAAAGGTACTATCTCGTTGATCCTTAACTCGGCCTTGTGAGGTCTGGATATTAGTAGTCCTTTTTGCAAAGGAAGAAATGGAATAAGGCTTAGAGAGGTCCTTTGAACTGCATTTTTGAGGGGTTGTGGGCTCTGGATTCTAACTACACAACCTGGTGTATTCCCCTCTGATCCCCTCTCAAGATGAGCTTTCCATTGAGGGAACTTTGTTGGCCTTGAGTCTCCGGACCCTTCTGCACAGCCTGGATGGGGTACAGTCAGTGTCCAGAGTGAATGTGTCCACCACAGTCTTGATGCCCTCTTCTGCCTACATTGTCCTTTTTCCAGTTTTCTTGGAGGTCCCCCATTCCTGAATTCTTTCAAAGGTTCAATGTATTCAGAGTCTCAAGAAAGTTTCCTCCAAGGTCAGTCCATTACCAGCACCCCTCATTCTCATCCCTCCTTGCTGGGGAGGTGTGGGGCCTGGGAAATTCTAAAAGTCACTCACAGTTTTTCAGAGATTGGCCCAAACCCAGCCTCACAACATCCTCTTTCTCAGATGGATTCTCCTCCTCCAAAACCTTGGCCTTCTTAAAGCTGACACTGAACTGTTCCACCTGATCAGTGCTCCGAAATGGATCATCCATCCTTCTTGCTAACAGTATTTCTCCTCTAAATGAATATTCATATGTGGACTTTGTAGAGTGCTTTCACCTGATTGACCTTCACAGCTGCTCCCTGCAAAGTAGCTTTTATTATCTCCATTTTTCAGATGAGGAGCGAAGGTGGGCAGGGAAGGTGAGGTGGTTGATCGGGTGATAGACTGAGCTGTAGTTTCTGTCCCACACAACCGCTTTCCTGGAATATCAAGAATTGACTCCAGCCTCCCTTCCCCACCGAGACTGGCTATACTAAGATGGGATATTTTTCTGTGCCCGAGAGGCTTCTCTGCCTTCCAGGGTCCTCACCCTCCATGGCACACTGACCCGGAAGATTTTCAGCCCCACCCCAAACCCTATAGTGAAACTGGCCCTGAAGGAGCCCCAGGAGGCTCCGGAGGCTCTTGTAAAAGTTTCCTTCGTTCCCTAATTGGCAGGGGGCAGGACAGACTCTTCCTCTCTGCCCAGGCTCGCCCTGGATCTCATTTTCGTTCCTGATGCTTGGTGGGAGGAGCAGGACTGAGTCACCTTGCAGAAACCCTCATCACCTGTATGGGCTCGTATCTTCTCTCTTCTACCACAGGCTCTGGGGTGGCTCGTCTCAGAGATTCCTTGAGAGCTGAGCCCTTCGCAGGACCCATGCCCCAGCCTGTGCCCCCATGACCAGGTGGATAGCATTCCTCGTGCCCACAACCCAGAATCCTGGCTGACCACACTGAAGCAGGATGCTCCAACAGGTAAAGTCCTCACCCTAAGACAACCCAGACCCTCAAGTACCTAAGGCAGCTCCGCCTCTTTCATTTACCTGAATGATGCTTCCGCTGCCCTGACCTGGAAGGAAGGGAAAGACCCCTTTAAAGGCCTTTTTTCTTTTCTGTCTTCAGATAATCACTTCAGTGCCTTTTGTCTGTTGCCAAGAAGCTCTTCCTGATACCTAATTTGTATCTCTCCTGTTGTGGTTTTTAGCTCTTTTCCCTGGGATGGGTAAGACAAGCTGGATGAGGGAATCCTTGGGGTGTTTTGGTGACCTTACAAGCCTGACCCTGTGAGGGAGTCCTGAGAGATGCTCCTCACAGCCTGAATTGTAAAGACAAGTTGGAAGCCTGGGGCTTCCAAGAGGAGGTGTTCTTTAAAGCTGAGCCTTAAAGAAGTAAGAGTTGGGACTTCCTTGGCAGTCCAGTGGTTAAGACTCTGCACTGCCATCGCACAGGCCACTGGTTCAACCCCTGATTGGGGAACTCAGATCCTGCATGCCACATGGCTCAGCCAGAAAAAAGAAAGAGTAGGAATTAGTCAAGTGGAGAAGGAAAGTAAGCAGTCCAGGCAGAGTCAGCCGGTGCAGAAATGTGGGAGAAGATGACCTATGTGGAAATAGATAAGAATTCTGATGAATGGATCACAGGGAACATGGGTTGCTAATGGGATGTGAAACCCACCCTTTACGGCGGGCCTCTGCCGCTAAAGGCTCTTATGGCCTTGGACCTGCAGGATTCCAAATCACCCTTCCCTGTGGAGCCCCATGTCCTACCCATATCATCCTTTACTTGCAGCTCTTGGTCCAAAGAGAATGCCAGATACTCGCTGAATTTTTTTATTTACTGAGTGTTGCCACTGGGTCATGGAGAAGGAAATGGCAACCCATTCCAGTATTCTTGCCTGGAGAATTCCGTGGACAGAGGAGCCTAGTGGGCCACAGTCCATGGGGTCGCACAGAGTCGGACACGACTGAAGCGACTTAACAGCAGTTGCAGCAGCCATTGGGCCAATGGATATTTACGATGATTCCTGGACTAGTGAAGTCCCAGGCGAGTAAGGCAGGATAACTGAATGTGAGGTCAGCCAGCCTCAAAGGAGCCCTGATAGACTCTACTGCCTGACCTCTTAATCCTTTGGCTCATGAAACAAGCTTGAAGGCCAGGGAGAAGCAGGCAGGACAGCTACCTGCTCCAGGCTTTTTTTTTTTTTCTTGCGGAGGGAACTTTTTTATTGTCCATTTTTAACTTCTTTCTCATTTGAAAAACAGTAATGTTTATCAGGGCTTCCCTTGTTGGCTCAGCAGTAAAGAATCCACCTGCAATGCAGGAGATGCCAGTTTGATCCCTGGGTTGGGACGATCCCCTGGAGAAGGAAATGGCACCCCACTCCAGTATTCTTGCCTGGGAAATCCTATGAACAGAGGAGTCTGTCAGGCTGCAGTATGTGGGGTCACAAAAGAGTCAGACATGACTTAGCAACTAAACAACCACCGTGTTTATCATAACTGTACTAGCAGCTGCTCCGTGTTGCTCTCTTGCTGTATAGTAAGCACTATACTAAGCATTTTACACATATAATTTTGTTTAGTACTTAAGAAGGATACAGTATTTCATATCCAATGCCATTATATCCCCATTTTGAAGATAAGGCTCAGAGCAGTTAGGTGAGTTATTCAAGGTCACGTTCATCACAATGATGTGGGAAATACAGATAAGCAAAAAGAACATTACAATTACCCATAATTGTACTGCCCATAGATAACTGACATTTTAAAGAATATCCTAGATTTTTCTCCCTAAAAAATTTTAAAACATTTAAAGATATCATTCTCTTGGTAACCTGCTTTATTCAATTGTAAGGAGGTAATATAATTTAAGCTACTATTTGGACACTTGGGTTTTTTTGTTTGTTTTGCAATTGTAACTGTCTCTATATACACAGAACATTCTTATGGCCTTTACATAGTATCATGCTCTAGAGAAGAATTACAGGGTAGTTTTAAGGCCCTTGGTATGAAAAGTGAAAGAAAGTAAAGTCACTCAGTCGTGTCAGACTCTTTGCAACCCTTGGACTGTAGCCTACCAGGTTCCTCCGTCCATGGGATTTTTCAGGCAAGAATACTGGAGTGGGTTGCCATTTCCTTTTCCAGGAGATCTTCCCAACCCAGAGATTGAACCCCGGTCTCCTGCACTACAGGCAGATGCTTTACCATCTGAGCCACCAGTATATTATTGCCTAATTAGAAGAGCAACTTTTTAACAGAATAATAACAGCAAACTTTTGGTGGCAGAAACCGGCTGTTTTTTCTAAATACTTTATGTGCTTGTTAGTATCTATGAGATATACCACTACTCCCACCATCCCCATTTTACAGATGAGGAACATTGAGGTGCTAAGAGACTAAGAAACTTAACATGAGATTCTGTAACTAGGATATGGTGGAATCAGGATTCAAACCCAGGCAATCTAGCTTTCAAGTCCAACTCAGGAACCATGATACTCAGCTGCCTGTCTGGTTGGATCAGGTCTGTTCATAAATTATGGCTGAGTGTGAGTGATTTCCTTTTTCCACTAGGGTAGAGGGATTTGCATGCACAAAGTCACGCTCTGACCTCAGCGGTTAATCCTGGAAATGAGAGTCCGCCTTGCGCATGCATTGTGGTGGGCCTAAGTTCAGAGAACAGGCAGCATCTTTGGAAGGAAACTTATCACTGGGCCTCTCAAATGACATTTGCCACTTTTGCTGGAGATTTTTGAACTGTAAGGTTCACTGGTCTCATTAGAAAGCCGCACATAGAAACTTCCGTGGTGGTCCAGTGTTTAAGAATCCACCTGCAGGGGGACGTGGGTTTGATCCTGGTCCAGGAAGATCCCATATTGCCGCAGGCTACTAAGCTCTTGAGCTGAAGACTGTCTGCCCTAGAGCCCATGCTTGGCAACAAGAGAAGCTGCTGAAAGGAGAAGCCTGGGCACCCCAACTAGAGAGTAGTCCCTGCTCGCCACAACTAAAGAAGGCCCATGCACAGCAGTGAAGACCCAGCACAGCCAAATAAATAAATAAAAATTTCGAAAAAAGAAACCCACACATGTTATATCACAGACCCCTTCCTCCGAAAGCAGATTTCAGCCAGATTACTGCCTGCTCCACACACCTTCCCTGCAGCTCCGTGGGAGAAGGGAGAAGTGGGATTCCAAGAGGACAGTGGGGAGAACTTATATAAAGCGTTGGTATTAGGGATGGACAAGGGAGAGGCAGAAATGGCCTCTTCCCCCTGGTGCTTGTTCTTTTTTTTTTTTTTTTTTCCAATTATTTTTATTAGTTGGAGGCTAATTACTTTACAAATTGAAGTGGGTTTTGCCATACATTGACATGAATCAGCCATGGAGTTACATGTATTCCCGATCCCGATCCCCCCTCCCACCTCCCTCTTCACCCGATTCCTCTGGGTCTTCCCAGTGCACCAGGCCCGAGCACTTGCCTCATGCATCCAACCTGGGCTGGTGATCTGTTTCACTATAGATAATATACGTGTTTCGATGCTGTTCTTTCAAACAACCCACCCTCGCCTTCTCCCAGAGTCCAAAAGTCTGTTCTGTACATCTGTGTCTCTTTTTCTGTTTTGCATATAGGGTTATCATTACCATCTTTCTAAATTGTTCTTGACCTCATCTGACTCCTGAGCCAGGCCTGCTCTCAAGTAGACCAGGGCAGCAGGAGCTAATTAATTAGCCAAGCTAAATTCAGTCCCAAGGGGCAGGTGATGAAGGCATGGTACTACCTCACAGCTGATTTTTCACCTCAAGCTGATAGCGTCTCTTTCAAAAAAGGCCCAAACCCTGGCTCTTTCCCTTCACAGTACCCCCCACCTCGGGCCTTAGCCGCGCCGGCTCAGTAAGGCCAGGCACTGACTCTTCTGAAAGCTGAAGCACAAGGCAGAGAAGGGATCGCATTTATTGCTTTCCTGAGTACATGCTTCCCTGATGGCTCAGTGGGTAAAGAATGCGCCTGCAGTGCTGGTGACCCAGGGAATGAGAGTTCGATCCCGGGGTCGGGAAGATCCCCTGGAGGAGGGCATGGCACCCCACTCCAGTACTCTTGCCTGGAGAACCCCATGGACAGAGGAGCCTGGCGGGCTACAGTCCACGGGGTCACAAAGGGTCGGACACGACTGAAACGACTAACACTTCCACTTTGAGTACATTCTCTGTGCCAGGCACCAAGAGCTTTGCTTTTTACCCCCAATATTTATTTATTTGGCTGCATCAGGTCTTAGTTGCTCCTCCCAGGGTGTCCATTGCGTCGTCTGGTATCTTTCCTTGCGGCCCGGAATCTCTGGTTGTGGCGCACTGCGTCCAGAGCACACAGGCTCAGTAGTTGCGGCACGCGGGCCTAGTTGCTCCGCAGCAACGTGGGACCTTAGTTCCCCGACCAGGACTCGAACTTGCATCCCCAGCGTTGCAAGGCAGATTCTTAACCACGGCTTCACCAGGGAGGTCCCCAACTAAGTGCTTTCCATATCTCTTTCTTGTTTTTCTTCCAAACAACCCTGTGAGTTGATTCTATTTTCCTTTGTTGACAAATAAAGAAGCTGCTGCTTAACCTCAGAGAGGTCAAGAAGCTTATGTAGCCTCACAGGTCTAGTAAATGGTGGAGGTACAACTTGAACCACCAGACTGTGATCGCAGAGGCCGGTCTTCTGTCTCCTGTACAAACCCTCCCCCTGACGGAGCTGAGTCCTGGCGCTTCTGGTCCTGTTTTTCCCTCCCAGATTAATGGCCATGATTCAGGCTCTGATGCCCACGGCGGGGAGACCCTCAGGGAAGACCTGCAGGAGTTCCTGGGCGGGGAGGCCCCTCTGCAGCAACTTGATGATCTCACCAAGGTGAATCCTGTGACGCTGGAAACAGGTATGTGTCCCCCGCCCACCCCACCCCACCCCAGAGGGGTGCGCCTTCTCCCAGAGGGTATTCAGCTCTGCTGCCTCGGGCCAGACCAGACTCTGGACAGCCAGGTGGGCTGCTCCAGCCTGGCGGCTGCCCCCAGACCCCCAAGCACAAGCTTTGCTCCAGATGTGGGGTTCATCTTAATTAGATCTTTCTTGTACCTGCTCATCAGGGAGCAGCTGGGATCTCATGGCTCTTGGCTAATTGCAGAGGGAACTCTGGTAGGTGGGGTGTTGGTCTGTGCGTGCGGCTCTGTCTCCACCTGAGCCAGGGTTTGCTAACAGCACCCCTGCCTCAGTCCTGAGGTGCCTGCAGGCCCGGTACACGGCCGACACGTTCTACACCAACGCCGGCTGCACCCTGGTGGCTCTGAACCCCTTCAAGCCCGTCCCTCAGCTCTACTCGCCAGAGCTGATGCGAGAGTACCACGCTGCTTCTCAGCCCCAGGTGAGGCCCCCCGCTTCCCAGGGAATCAGGGCTCCCCCTCCTGCCCAAGGGCCTCTGGCAGCTTCCCTGTCTTTATCCGTGTCTTCATCAGCTGTGGTGTCATTCAGAGCCTACTGGGGCCATGACCTGCCCACCAGAAGCTCACAGAAGTTTGCCAGGAGGTCCAAAAGGAGAGACAAAGCAGTGTTTGCTTATTTTAGAACCTAAATAAGCAGGTTGGAGCCTAAATCAGTATTTACTGATTTTGGAACCTAAAATAGGGACATGGACAGATTTTTTTTTTTTTCTCTTATTTGTGAATTTATTAGTAGGAAAGAATTTCCAAGGGCACATCTGTGTATTTAAAAACCACTTTTGGGGGAAAAGAATAAAATTACGTGTGGTCAGGATTGCCTTAAAAAATTCAGCACATGTTCATCTCCACTGATTGGGATGAGGGGTAACTTCTTAACACAAGTGGGGATGAAGCTGGTATAGGCAGGGAACAGACCAGTTGATGTTGAGGTCTGTACCACAGCTGAGAGAATCCACAGAGCTGCTTCAGCAGGGTGGGAGTGGGGCTGTTAACGGAGCCCGCCCTGGGGATGAAGTTGGGGGAGTTGGGTTTAGGAAGGTGAGACCAGTGGCTGAAGAGTTGGAGGCTTTGTAATGGTCCAGGTGAGAAGTGGGTGGGGTGAGAGCCTAGAGAGAGATTGATGGTTCTGACAGCATCCAGAACGACGCCCTCTCCCTTCAGGAAGCTGTAGGCAAGCGATCATTGCGGGTCAGGCAGAGCCGCACTGGGTCTGCATGGACTAACCCGGCTCATCCAGGGTTCGTGTCCGAATGGGAAGCCAGGGAGGTCTGGCCTGAGAGCCCATCTTAGCGACTGCCTCCTCAAAGGCAAAGCCACGTGAAGGTCCCCGCTGTGTCCTCAATGCCCAGCTTGATGCCCAGCACACTGAGGACAATTAATCCTTGTTGATGGAAAGGAGAACAGTGACATTGGAATCCAAATCACACAGATCCCTTTCTCTCCTCAGTGGCCTTGGGAAGGTTATTTAACCCACATGAACCTCAGATTTCTCATCTATAAAATAGGGTTAGCTCTCCAACTAAGGCACAGACTTCTTAAGCAATAACTGGTAAGAAAGTTCTTGCAAATTGCAATAACATAAAAAAAAAGCAGAATAGAACTACTGACATAAGATAAGATGGGAGGATAACATGTTAATGTCATAGACTGGTCAAGGCCAGCACTGCTTCCAAACTGAGAGAAGGTGAATGAGTCACGCCCGCAGCTGGGTCTCACGTTGTTACTGCCAGGAAGTTTTTCTAGAGGAAGCCTCTACCGCTGCTGTGAGCAGGCTCCCCATCGTAGCCATCGCTACATCAACCATTCCCTGCAGACAGGGGTTTGCTTCCTTGACCTTTCACCCCTTGATGTTTCAGACACTGAAGCCCCACATCTTCACAGTGGGTGAACAGACCTACAGGAATGTCAGGAGCCTGATCGAGCCAGTCAACCAGTCTATTGTTGTCAGTGGAGAGAGTGGTGCTGGAAAGGTAGGCGGGCCGCTTTCCTACCCTGACAACTTCGTGACTGGCTGGACGGGCAGAGAGGCTGGGGTGGGGCTCCGGGGAATGTGGGACCTGGGCAGGGAGTCGGGAGCCAGGGCTTCTAGGCCAGCTCTTGCACCAGCTCTGCCCTGACCCGAGGTGAGAGTCTTTTCCCCTCTGCGCCTTCATGTCCTCATCGGAGGACTCTCCCAGCTCTGACAGCCTTTGGAAACAAAAGTCAGCAGTTGGGGGTTCCAGCATGGCATTGAAGAGCTCATCGGAACAGTATTTAGCTCTTGCTAAATACTCAGTTCTTTGACTTGTAAAATGGCAAGGCAGGAAGGACGGGCATGTAACTCACGGGGCCTTCTGTGCACCTAAGGCACCTGCATGCTCGGCTCATGGCAGCACTCCTCCCAAGCCGTCGGGGTTCCATGAGGAAGCAGCCCGCCTGCATCTCTGGGCCGCCCTTGACGCAGGGGCGGTGCGTGGGGCCGGCTGCGGGGAAGGACAGTCTCCTGTGTGGTCGCGTGGTCCCCGGGCGTCACAGTCCGTCCAGGTGACACGAACATCGTGCACGGATGGGTGAGGAGTCGTGCGGCCGGCCGTCAGAGGCCTGCTGGCCCGGGCCTCACCCTCTTCTTGTCAAGCCTCACCAGCCACCCCACCCTTCCCTCCACATTACCTTCTCAAGGGATTCTTTGGACCGTAAACCCTTTCTGTCTACAGTCACCCGTGAAAGCATTGCCAGGCACCGAGACAGGTTCTAGGCCCTGGGCTAGCCAGTGAGGAGTGGCAAGGGGAGGAACAGAGAGGAAAAACGCAGCATCTGGTTTTCGGGGCCGGGGCCGGGGGGGGCTTCCCTGAAAGCTCAGCTGGTAAAGAGTCCGCCTGCAATGCAGGAGACCCCATTTTGATTCCTGGGTCGGGAAGATCCGCTGGAGAAGGGATAGGCTACCCACTCCAGTATTCTGGGGCTTCTCCTGTGGTTCAGCTCGTAAGGAATCTGCCTGCAATGCAGGAGACCTGGGTTCGATCCCTGGGTTGGGAAGATCTCCTGGAGAAGAGAAAGGCTACCCACTCCAGTATTCTGGCCTAGAGAATTCCATGGACTGTGACCATGGGGTCACAAGGAGTCAGACATGACTTAGCAACTTTCACAACAACGCTTGGCCCAGTGGGAAAGACAGACAAGGAAGCAGATGAAGACTGCACGCTCTAGGGATGAGGCTAGGACTTGAGTGCAAAGGGGATCTTTGAGAGCTGTGCCAAGGCTTCTCGTGGAGTGGTGATGCTCAGCTTCTGGATGAAGCCCATTATCCTCTAGAATTGCTCTGGGGACCTGAGGCCGGCCTGGCCCTAGACCCATGCAACCAGAGCTGAGAAACCCTTTATTGCATAGCTGCTGTGGTCATGGGCTAGGCCTGGTATCTTTTTAAAATTTTATTTATTTTTAATAACTACCAATATAGTTACAGAGTTCAAAAATTGAGCAATACTATAGGACTTACAAAGAAAAGTAGCGACCCTGCCTCGTGTCTCTCAACCCTGTTCCCTGTCTGCAGAGGCAGCTGCCTTCCCATCTTAGCAGTTTGTTTGGGTATGGCCATCCATGTTTCTAAACAACGTGCTTATGTAATTAATTACTGATTTTTCCCTTTTGAACCTTCTCTGTTCACTTCCTACTTTGATGACAGTTTAGCCCTGTTACCCTGCCCCCAAATGTATGTGTAATTATCTTATGATTTCTAAGGAGGTTAATATATATAGTGCTCATTTATAGCTATGTGTGTATTGTTCACAGCCAAGCACTGTAGTATACTATGGCTGTATTTCCTGTCTTGTATGATTTTTACTTTCTCTCTACTTAATAACTGTCCCCCATATTTTCAGTTGTATAGTTTCTATGTACCTATTCTTTTTTATCAAGCTTGTCACCAGAACCGGGAAACACCTGCCCAACTGGCAGGTACGTCAGGCACTTTATCCCCAGCTGATGCCCTCGCTAGCGCTCTCATGCCTCCTACTCCCATGCGGATGGGTGGCTGCCAAATGGGGAGCCATTCCCCGGGAGCTGTCTGTCTCGCTCTGGGGATCCAGACTGCCGTCTGTCCTGTGGTAAATCCCCTGCTGTCGGAGCCCAGTGCCTTCCTCCTCTTGCTTTACCGGCCTTGTTTTAGGGGAGCATTTTCTTTAGTAGCTTCTCCACAAAGGTCACATGAAGGGCATATTTTGAGTTGTTGCACATCTGCAAATGTTTATTGAGCCTTAATTTGACATGTTGGCTGGATATTCTGATCTCAAGTTGGAAATCATTTTCTTTCTGAATTTAGAGGTTATTTCTTTATATATTCTTTGAGTGTTGATGTTAAAAGTCCCAGTCCATAAGTGGCAGTTTGTGTTTTCTTTCCAAAAGTTTTTAAGGTCATCTTTTCTATCCATAGGTGTTAAAATTCACAGTGACATGTCTTTTCTCACTTGCTGTGCTGGATACTTTGCGTAGGTCTTTTTAACCTTGAGACTCATGTCCTTTAGTTTGAGAAAATGCTATATCTAATAATTTAATAATTTACACCCCTTGTTTTCTCCTTATGGAATTCATATTAGTAGGGAGTTTGATAAATTGTCTAATATCCTATTTTTCTTACATATTCTTCTATCTCTTAATATTTGTCCTGTCTTCTGGGAGATATTCTCTAATTTGCCCTTCAGTTCTTTTTAATTTTGAATTTTTATTAAGCATTTTAATTCTAAGAGTTCTTTCTTATTCTCTGAGTATTATTTTCCCCCCAGCATCTTGGTCTTATTTCTTCTCTCCTCTTTGAGGATCTTTCATGATTTTTACTTGGCTCCTGCCCGTTTCATTTCTGTTTCCTTCTAGTTCCTTTTCCTCTTTTGTTGTGATATTTGCCATTCATGTAAAAGAAGCTTACCAAGGAGTTGATGATCTTTGAATTTCTGTTCATACTTAAGAGTAAAGCCTTAAGCAACTGATTAGACTCTCTCATGTTTGTGGACGGGATTCCATAAACATAAGAGATTATGAAAGAGTTTAGAAAGCTATCTCACCAGGGGTAGCTTTCTAAACCTGTGGGACCCTGAATGCCCAAAACTTTTCTCATGAGCTTGTTAGTATCTCCAGAAAAGATTTCATCCAATCTCTTTCCTGAGAGATGGAAACTACAGTTAAATGGAAATGGTAAAAATTAAAAACATGAACAACTCTTTTATGCTTATCAGCAGATTAGACATGCATAAGAATACATCGGTGAACTTGAGAGTGGGTCAATAAAAATCAAAAAACAAAGGGGAAATTGAGAAACAAAGAGAAAAAGTGCATTCAGGAGCTTTGGTACAATATCAAATGGTTTACATACTTGTAATTGGTGTCCCAGGTGAAGAGAGAATGTGGGTCAGAAGTATTAGTAATATCCTAAGAAAATTACCAAAAGGGGGCAACCACAGATCCTTGTTCTTAAATGCAATTGAAAGGAGAAATAAAATCAAAATTAAAAGTTTGAGATTTGTACATTCAAGTACACGTGGAATTGATATGGACTCTCTTCTGAGCCTACTAGGACTTCCCTAGTAGCTCAGATGGTAAAGCGTCTGCCTACAATGCGGGAGACCCGGGTTCAATCCCTGGGTCAGGAAGATCACTCTGGAGAAGGAAATGGCGCCCCACTCCAGTACTCTTGCCTGGAAAATCCCATGGACGGAGGAGCATGGGAGGCTACAGTCCATGGGGTCAATAAGAGTGGGACACGACTGAGTGACATCACTTTCACTTTCTCTTCTGAGCCACTTTCTCTTCTGATTTGTTTTACAAATCTCAATATGAAAAGATTAAAATATAAACTGTGTTCTAAATATCCTTTGGGTCAAAGAAGTAATCACAGTGGATGTTAGAAAACACTTTGAACTGAATGAAAAGGAAAGCACAGCATATCAAAATCTGTGCTTTAAAAAAAAAGGCAGCGCCTGGAGGGAAATTTGTTGTAGCTTGTGTTAGAGAACATGAGAAGCCTGCACCACACCTGGAGAGTAGCCCCACTTGCCACACCTAGAGAAAAGCCCACACAACCACCAAGATCCAGCACAGCCAAAAATAAATGAATTGTTGCTGTTAAATCGCTAAGTCATGTCCAACTCTCTGTGACCCCATGGACTGTGGCATACCAGGTATCCCTGTCCTTCGCTATCTTCTGGGGCTTGCACAAACACATGTCCATCGAGTCGGTGATGCCATCCAACCATCTCATCCTCTGTCCCCTTCTCCTCCTATCCTCAATCTTTCCCAGCATCAGGGTCTTTTCCAATGAGTCTGCTCTTTGTATCAGGTGATCAAAGTACTGGAGCTTCAGCTTCAGCATCAGTCCTTCCAATGAATCTTCAGGGTTGATTTCCTTTAGGATGGACTGGTTTGATTTCCTTGCTGTCCAAGGGACTCTCAAGGGTCTTCTCCAACACCACTATTTGAAAGCATCAGTTCTTTGGCTTTCAGCCTTCTTTATGATCCAAGACTCACATCTGTACACAACTACTGGAAAAACCATAGCTTTGACTATACAGACCATTTTCAGCAAAATGGTGTCCATTGTTCTTAAATAAATAAATATTTTTTAAAAAAAAACACTAAAGTAGAAACAGAAAAAAATAATAAAGTAAATGAAATCAATGGCTGTTTTTTCTAAAGATCAATAAAATCAATAACCCTCTAGTCAGACTTTTTTATTGGCCATGAGGCACAGCTTGTAGGATCTTAGTTCCCCTACCAGGGATCAAACCTGAACCCCCTGCAGTGTAAGCATGGAGTCCTAAGGACTGGACTGCCAGGGAAGTCCCCCTCTACCCAGACTTAGAGAGAGAAAATGACAAATTACGCATGTCAGAAATGAAAGAATAGGCATAACTAAAGATTCCACAGATGAAATTTTTTCATTAACTTTATTTCAGTAAATTCTCCAGTTTAATGAAATGAGAGTATTTTGAAATATGCAGACGGCTGCAGCTCACACAAGGAGAAATATGTAACCTGAATATCTAAATTTCTGAGACAAAGTTAAATCATAGTTAAAAATCTTTCCTCATAGAAAGCCCCAGGCTCAGGCGGCTTCACTTTGTGGATTCTTCCAAGTGTTTAAGACCCTGATGCTGGGAAAGATTGAGGGCAGGAGGAGAAGGGGACAACAGAGGATGAGATGGTTGGATGGCATCACTGACTCAACGGACATGAGTTTGACCAAAGTCTGGGAGATAGCGAAGGACAGGGAAGCCTGGCGTGCTGCAGTCCCTGGAGTCATGAAGAGTCGGACACGACTTAGCCAACTGAACAACAGTTACAACCAAGTATTTCAGAAATTAATGTTACCAGTTCTGTACAGATTCTTCTAGAAAATAGTAGAGAGGGAACACTTCCCACCTCAGAGTGAGACCTAAAAAAATATAATCTAAAAGAGCAACCAAAAAAAACCCCAAAACAAAGTTACAACTAAAAACTTATAGTGAGGTATAGAGCAGGGATCCAGAGTCAGTATATAGAAATCTCTTGTGGTTCTGTGTCCTAGCAGTGAACAAATGGAAATTAAAATGTAAATAGACCTCATCTCCGCTGATTATGAAAACAGTGGGAATTTTATAATTAGATTGCCTGAGTATAAATCAGAGCCCTGTCATTTATTGAATGTGTCATCTTCGATAAAATTTAGGTTTTTTTGATGCCCGAGTTTCATCATTTTGAAAGCAGGTAGTATGTAATTGCAGCTGCATCTGCAGGGCTGGTGAACACATACATGGCTCAGTGGCCTGCTGAGGTCAGTGTAGGTTGTCCTGTCCCAGCGCCCGGCATTTCTTTTTTTCATTTTGCAGAGCCGGGTCTCTGTTGCGGCTCTCAGGCTTTCTCTAGTTGTGTCATGCGGGCTTCTCTTGTTGTGGAGCACAGGCTCAGTAGTTGCCACTTACCGGCTTCTCTAGTTGCGGCTCTTGGGCTTAGCTGCCCCACGGCACATGGGATCTTAGTTCCTCAACCAGGAATCGAACCCGTATCCCCTGCCTTGGAAGGCAGATTCTTAACCGCTGGACCACCGGAGAGGTTCCTCACCAGCGCCCCCCAATTCTTAAATGCATCCTCAGGAGCTAGGAGAGGCAGAAGTAAGTGTCCCCATCACACAGGTGAGGGACACAGTTGAATTCCGCTTTCAACCCTATGATCAGCAACATGGATGGCGGACAAGAGAGGGCGGTCATGGGCCCCAGTCCCCGGCAGGCTCACATGTGGACGGGAACACGGGCACAGCTCCCACAGGGCCATTTGTGCTGCAGACATGGACATCCCGCTGCCTGATGAAGTTCTACGCCATGGTGGCCGCCTCACCCACGTCCTGGGAAAGCCACAAGGTTGCCGAGAGGATCGAACAGCGCATCTTGAACTCCAACCCCATCATGGAAGCTTTTGGTAAGCCCAGTGTCCTCCGCACAGCACCTCCGCCCTGTCTCCTCTGGAATTTACCACCTTCTGGGCAGGGGAGCCATGTTTTGAGACCCTCTCTTTGCGGGATGGAGAATGACTTATCGTTCACCGCCTTGGATCCCCAACCACGCCTCCCGGCTACCCTTAGCCTCCTTCCAGCAGTGGTAGGTAGCATCACTCGATCGTCCTCTCCGTCTCGCCCAGGCAGATGGAGCAGAGGTGAGGGATAGGCTCACCCAACCCGTGTCCCGTCCTTCTGAACAGCTTCCTGATGGTTCAGAGAAGGGGACATGTCTGAGGGTGCACAGCAATCAGTGTCTGCGTTGGCACTCTAGATGTTGCGCCTTACTGCCTGCCTCAATAGTAGCCGCTTGTTTTTTTTGAGGGGGGCGGTGGGGCATACTGGGCCTTTGCTGCTGCAGGTGGGCCTCCTCTCATTGCGGCATGTGGAGTCTACTCTCCAGGTGCAATGCACAGGCTTCTCATTGCAATGACTTCTCTTCTTGAGGAGCATAGGGTCTAGGCGAGCAGGCTTCGGTAGTTGTGGCACATGGGCTTAGCTGCCCCGAGGTACATGGAATCTTCCCGGACCAGGGATCAAAAACCTGTGTCTTAACCACTGGACCACCAGGGAAGTCCTGACATCTTGTTTTTGATTCTTTCCCTTCAAACAAAAGTCCCTGACTGCCTAGATTGGCTCTTCCCCCTTTGCCAGGAAGCTGTAACACGACTGAATCACCCTTGCTCACAGCCCAAGTGCCCAGTCCCTAGCCGTGTCCCCTGTGACCCAGAAACCAGTAGAGGAGCGTGTAGGTGACTTGAGGATAGCGACATGGCCCCGGTAGGCCTGTGGGGCCTCTGAAGAGACGCTGTGATCCGCAGGGAACGCGTGCACATTGAGGAACAACAACAGCAGCCGCTTCGGGAAGTTCATCCAGCTCCAGCTGAATGGGTAATCTCTGCGGCCGCCCTGGCTGCTGGGGGGCCGGGGGGTGGGCACGGTGGCCAGTGCCCAGCCTGGGCCACCGCCGCGGGCAGAAGCCAGCTGCTCCTGGCACATTCGTATGTGGGATGAGTGAACCTGCGCGTACACTTTGAACCTGGGGAATTCTAGCTGCTCCAGCCCGAGGGACTCAGGGACAGCGTGCCTGTCCTGACACGTGTGTTCTGGCATCTCCCGTTCGCGGAGACTTCTAGTTAAACCTGTCACCTCTCAGCTGCATCTCTGAGCCTGAGGCTGGGGCTTTTGTTCCCGCCTTGGGCTGGGGCAAAATGAGGCACCGAGTCCTGGGCCCTGTCCCTGAGCTGGTTGGAGGAGACTGTCCCGGCCCTTCCCCTTCCCACCCCCACCCCAGGACCTGCCGAGTGGTCCTCCCAAGTCCTCATGACCCCCATTGCTTAAGTGGAAAAGCCGGGGTGAGGCTGCAGCCTGGCACACCATAAGTACCCAATAAATGGCTCTGGAATGAACAGGCCACTAACGGGCTCCAACCTGCTTGTGCCCAGGGCCCAGCAGATGACGGGAGCTGCAGTTCAGACCTACCTCCTGGAGAAAACTCGAGTGGCCTGCCAGGCCCCCAATGAGAGGAACTTCCACATCTTCTACCAGGTAAGTCCCAGGCGGGGCCCACAGCTGCCCAGGTGCAGGGCAGAGAAGGGTCTGTGCCTCTAAACCTACCCGCCCCCCCACCCCCCCCCCCTTGTTTCCTGCCTCCTCTTCGCCCGGCTTTCGGCGCTGCCGCCCCACTTACTCCCACAAACCTCACGTCACACTGACGCCTCACCCTGGCCCCCGGCTCCCCGGGCAGCCTCGGCCTGGCAGAGGGCCCTTGAGGCTGGGCCTGTCTCCACACGGGAAATGCTCACCTTCAGACGGAGGGCTGTCCTGGAACGGCAGCTGCCTCCACCAACTGGACAAGGCCTTCCCTAAGCCGTGCCCCCTCCATCAGACCGGGAGTCCCCCGAGGCGTGGACAGTGTCTCCCTGCTCTCAGATCGGGCCCGGGGGCTCCCCAGGCGGGCTTAGGCTTTCCTCCCCACAGCGCAGGCCCCCTCGGTGAGTGGGGTTTTTTTGCACCGAGTGGAGACGCCCAGAGCTGCTTTTGCGCCCCCGCCGGCCCGTGGCTCCCCGCAGGGGCCTCTCAGTCTTGTGGTGTGGCTGCCGCTCCTCTCCGCCCGCCCAAGCCCGTGCAGGCCTGGGCGTCCCGGGACCCCCGGCTCAGCCGCCCGCCCCCACCCCCACCCCCACAGATCTACAAAGGAGCCCGCGCCGAAGAGAGGGTCCAGTGGCGCCTCCCCGAGGGAGCCACCTTCTCCTGGCTGCCCCACCCAGAGAGGACCTTGGAAGGTAGGACGAGCCTTGCCCAGCGCCCTGGGCCGACCCAGCAGCACCCACACACCCGCCCACGACCCGTCGCCCCCACTGACCTCAGGTCCTGACGTGGGGCTGTGGCTCGGATTCCTTTTCAGAGGATTGTTTCGAGGTGACCAGGGAGGCCATGCTTCATTTGGGCATCGATGCCCCCACCCAGAACAACATCTTTCAGGTCAGAGGAAAAGCCACACCACTCACGTGTGGCGGCGGTGACGGGCAGCCCCCTTCATAAGGCCCTTCTCTCAACTCGGGAGTCTCTTCCCCCAGGATCTAGAACTCTAGGCCCCGACGGCACGATGGCCAAGGAGGCGACCACCTCTCTGCGCAGTGGAGCCTGGAGACAGGGTGTCAGGGTGGTTGGGGGCAGAGCACAGAGGGCTGCAGAAGAGACCAGCACAGTGATCCCGGAGGTCAGAGGGACAGGGCCTGGTTCAGGTGTTGCTCTGTTAAATCGGAGCAGAGAAAACAATGCTGCCACATGCTTGTCCAGCGTGTTAAAACTTTTAAATCATCACTCTTAGCTCACTTGTTTTTTCAGCAGTTCCGTGGGTATGGTGATTATTCCCATTCCATGGTTGAGACCTGCCCAAAGCCAGACAGCGCTCAGTGGTACAAATAGTTTGTTGGAGACATGCTGGTTCCAGCTTCCCACCTCCTTCTCCTTCCTCCTGGGACTCAGTGCTGGCCCAGGCAAGCCTCCGTCTGCAGGTGGTGACCCCCCTTCAGAACAGTGGGGTGAAGTGTGGCCTCCATCACGTAGGGGCTGCTGAGGCAAGGGAGAGGGATCAGAGCCAGTACGGGCAGCTTGGCCAGAGGGACAGCACGGAGGTTCAAGCCCAGGACAAGAGGACCACCCTAGGAGTCTGGCCAGGAGCGCAAGCTTGAGGGCAGCGTGAGCCCTGACCCATCCACAATGCCCAATAGCATGGCAGTCTCCTTCTGCAGTGCTTGTAGCCTGGAAGCCGGTAGCATGTGGAGCCACCCTTCTGGGACCAGACTGGGATCGGGGGAGAGGCCCCGCTCTACTGGTGCCCGGTCCAAAGGTTTCCAAATTGCTGGACCGGGGGGTCCTCTTCCTTCAGCCCCCGGGGGCTCCCCCGAGTGGACCGCTGAGTGCAAAGGCAAGGGAGCACCCACCGTATAGAGACCAAGATCACAGCTCCTTCCCTGGACTGGGCTGGGCTTCGGAGCCCAGCTGTGTTGGGAAAGGGCTGAAGGGCTCCAGAGCCAAGCCCCTAGCAACCACACAGAAGTGGTCCGGGCCACAGGAAACAGTGGGAGGCAGGGACAGACTGGGTGACCTTGCGCTCCCACTGGCTGCCCCTGGAGGGATCGGAAGTCAGACTGCCTGGATTCTCATGCTGGGTTCCTTCTTTACCAAGTGCGGGCTTTAACCTCTTCTGTCTCGTGTCTGTCGTGGGCATCACCATAGCACGTGCCTCACTGGTTACACGAGACGATCCGTATCACCTGTGTAGAGTCCTGCCTGGCCAGGAGTAAGTGGGCAGTAAATGAGAGCTGTTGTTACTCTGCTATCATGATTCTGTTCAGCAGGAGAGAGGCCCTTCCCGGACTGGGCTCCAGCCCTTGAAAAGGTACCCACCGGGTGTCCTCTCCTGCCCCTTCAGGCCCTGGCTGGACTGCTGCACCTCGGCAACACCCGGTTTGCTGACTCGGGGAACGAAGCCCAGCCCTGCCCGCTGGTGGATGATGCTCAGTGTAAGGGTGAGGACGGGGGGGCCTTGGTCACACCGCCCAGGGGCGAGGTAGGCCCCGCCCGGAGGAGGGCCAGTGTGGTGGGATCGGGTGCAAGGAGGCCAGAGGGTGCAGTTTGGGATCTGTGCCCCTGAAGCCGTCAGCTGTAGGGCCCTGCCGTGGAGAGGTTCCTCCTCACCCCATCTCTGCTAAGGCAGACAGCTTCCTCTGCATCTTACAGATGAGAAAACGAGAGCTGGGGCGGGTGGGTGGGTTATGCAGTGCTTTACCCCACTCCTGGCCGTGTGGACTGGGCCACAGCAGTCCTGGCCTCAAGTCCTACCCCTGCCCCTGCTGAGTCTCCTCCCCCCGCTCCTGAGTTTGCTCTACCCCACTGAGGGGGTCACGGCCCCACCATGCTGACTTCAGGGGGCCTTGTGCAGAGGGCTGTTTGGACGGAGGGTGTCTGTGCCTCCCAGGCTCTGTCCGGACGTCGGCCTTGCTGCTGGGGCTCCCGGAAGATCATCTGCTAGAGACACTGCGGATTCGAACCATCCGGGCGGGCAGGGACCAGCAGGTGTTCCGGAAGCCCTGCTCCCAGGCGGAGTGCGACACCCGCAGAGACTGTCTGGCCAAACTGGTTTATGCACGGTGAGTGCTCTGGGCCCTGCCCTCCTCCCAGATGCCCCCAGTCTGGAGTTGGACCAGACGGTGAGCGCTGCCAGGGGGAAGCAGACGCGTTCCCTGCCCCGTTCCCCAGCCCCAGGGGGACAGCAGGGAGTGGCCCCTGGGCTTCCCCAAGCAAAGCCCTTGGCTCGATTCTGGAGGGCTCTGCGTGGGGAAGTGGCCACAGCCTGGCCTAGATCCAGCATGTGGTTCAGAGACAGGAGCCTGTCTCACTTTGGCAGTGAGCGGGGAAGGCCCACCTGGCTGTCCGCTGGCAGGGCCGACCCAGAGGTGACGTGAGGCCTCCCAGGTCCAGGCGCAGACCTATGGGTGCATAGGCTCCTGGGTCCCTGCCCTGGTGCTCTCTGTGGTCACCTGGGGAATAGATAGCTGCTGGTAGAACTGGGAGTTTAGCCCACGGCCTTGAGCAACCCTGCAGGGAGTGGAGCCCAGAACCCAGAAGACGGCCTTGGCCTTTCCCTGTTGGTTCTGTGGGCATCTCCACCCTCCAGCCGGGTGCTTGGGGGCGTTTCTCACCCTGGCTCTCAGACCCTTCAGGATGCCCCTGAGGGCATCTGGGGCCCAGGATTCTCTGAAATTATGGGATGGAACACCTCTGTGTGTGTGTGTGTGGAACTTGGGTAACTGGAAGGAGGGTCCTGTTGCTTTCATGAGCTTCTCAAGGGCTAAGAGCCTGACCAGCACCACTGAGGGAGTCAGAACCTCTGAGGCAAAGTAGCCCAGGACCCCTGGGCCCAGACTGAACTCGGTTTAGCAAGGGACTCCATTCTCACTCCCTCGAAGCAAATTTCAGGTCAGAATTTCAGGACAAAGATTTTTAAAGGTTTTGTGTCAGATCACTGCAAAATGGGTAGATAAAGTGGTCACAGACACAGTGAACCTCTAACCATGGATCATTTTACACACAGCAAACAGGTCCTTGTATCACTAGACCATGGATATTTGAAGCCCTTATTGCAAAAAAATAAAAACTGTTTAAAAGTTTGCAGAGCAATTACTTAAATCGTAAGGAAGAAAACCCTTGTATCATGTCATACATGTCACCACGTTGTAAGGCAGCCATTCCGTCATCTCAGGGGTGATGGTTGCAGAGCGCAGGGTGTCACTGTCCAGCTGGGGTGATGGGGTGCCCTCATACAGGACAGAGTAGGGGGATGTCCTCCTTGAGCTCTGGCCTCCGCTGGCTGAGGTTTGCAGGGGAGTCCAGTGAACTCAGTCCTTTATAATCCCACTCAGGCCTGACCCGCCACCCCTTCTTGTCAAGATGGCAGCTGGGTGTCAGGCCAGTGACTGAGGCTCACCCACACCCTGTCTAGCCCCAGCGTTCCACAGCAGACCTCAGCGATATTGTAGAGTCACTTCCAGATCACGGCATTAAAGCAAGTCGCACAAATTTATTGGTTTCTTGGTACACAGATAAGATGTATTTATATTACATGGTAGTCTATTAAGTGTGCAGTAGCTTTATGTCTAAAAGAACAGTGTATAATAATTTTAAAATAGCACTGTTGGAAAAGTGGCATAATAGGCTTGTTCGATGTCAGGTTGGCACAGTTTCAGTCTGTAAAGCAGGCAGTAAAGAGAAGCTTACTGTGATGTGCCTGCAACTGGTCCCCTGCTCACTCTTGCAGTGGAGAAGCCAGGCCTTCGTGTGCCTGGGCACACACATGACCCCAGCCTGCAGGTGTAGTGGGCTGGGACAGGATGGGCACAAAACCAGCGGAGCGGGTTTAGCCCTTGACCTTTCAGGCTCAGAGGATAGGCCCTCCATCCGAGGGGTGGTACCCAGGCTGGAAGGGCAGTTCTGCCACCGTTCTGGCTCAGCCGGACCCCTCTCACCCGAGCCCACTCCCCCTCGCATACACCAACAGGCTGTTTGACTGGCTGGTCTCGGTGATCAACAGCAGCATCTGTGCCACCCCCGACTCCTGGACCACTTTCATAGGTAGGTCGGGGGGCCTCCGGACAGCTCCTGCACCCATCCCCTCCCACTCCACCAGTGTGGGGTGAGGTCCCTCTCTCCAGTGCCCGTATCTGGCCGTCCCTAGCTCTCCAGGCAGGCTTAACTGGTGCCCGGGCCACGAGGGCCCCTTCACCCGCTGGAGACCCAGCTCCTGTCTCAGGAGAGTAGACCTGACTCGAAGGGCCTGGGGGGCGGGGGGGGGGGGGGGCGGTTGGGGGCGGGAGCGGGATTTGAGAATGTCTTTGGAACCTGGGAGGGACAGTCAAGTAGGGGAGGAAGCAAAGCTCAGAGGCATCGGTGACGTCTGCTCATAGAACGGCGAGCACCCACTGAGCGGCCGAGGCCCAGGCCGTCCAGACTGGATGGGACCTGGGGTCACTGAGGCCTGATTCCCTCACCTCCTTCGGCCTCTTCCTGCTGAGTTCTGAGGGGCAGGAGATGGCGAGGGGAACCCCTCCCTTGGGGTGCGGTAGAGTGCCCACTCGGCTTCATCCTCAGGCTGCCCAGGGTGAAGCTTCCCCCCAGGCCCCTGTAGCCCCACAGTAACCCCCCACGGGTCCCCCGCCCTGGCTCCCCAGGCCTGCTGGACGTGTACGGGTTTGAGTCGTTCCCCAACAACAGCCTGGAGCAGCTCTGCATCAACTACGCCAACGAGAAGCTGCAGCAGCACTTCGTGGCTCACTACCTCCGGGCCCAGCAGGTGCGCGGTGGGGCGGTCGCCTCCTCACCCCCTCCCCAGCCCCGTCTCACTACCTTCGGGCGCGGCAGGGCAGCCCCGCGTCCTCACCCCTCCCCGCCCCCAGCCCCGTCCCGGGTGCGGCTGGGCGCCTCAGTTCCCTCGCGCAACGTGCTGCCAAGGCCAGCGGAGGGTGCCCGCCCACCCCCCAGCTCAGACCACTACTGCCCTCCGCCCCCAGGAGGAGTACGCAGTGGAGGGCCTGGAGTGGTCGTTTGTCAGCTACCAGGACAACCAGCCCTGCTTGGACCTCATCGAGGGGAGCCCCGTCAGCATCTGCTCCCTCTTAAACGAGGTGGGGGGTCACCGGCGCGCCCAGCCCCTCGGGCGGGGCCCGGGGCTTTTTCCGGGACCTCGAGGCCCACCCTGTACCTCTTTCTCTGTGTCTGCTTAGTGGGTCCGCCTGCCCGCTGAGCCCTCCGTCGCAGGGTCTCCGTGGTGCTCCCGTGGGTGGGTTCCCGCGCCCCTCTGCCCCGCGGCTGACGGCCCGCCCCACGCAGGAGTGCCGCCTTAACCGGCCGAGCAGCGCCGCGCAGCTCCAGACGCGCATCGAGAGCGCCCTGACCGGCCGCGCCCGCCTGGGCCGCGCCCGGCTGAGCCCGGACCCCAGCTTCGTTGTGCTGCACTACGCGGGGCCCGTGCGGTACCGCACCGCGGGCCTGGTGGAGAAGAACAAGGTGAGCGGCGGGTCGTGGCCGGTGTCGCCGGTGACTCCAGACGCGGAGGCGTCGCCGCACGGGTGCGGAAGCATCTGCTGTGCTCCCTGCCCGCCCGCCGCACATCCTCTCGGGGTCCAGGGTCACCTCTCGGACCCACCTTTATGAGGTCTCTGCTACTCCGGCCCAACCGGCCCGGAAACAACCCTCCTCACACCGCGTCTCCGGGCCTCTAGGCTCAGACGTGGGCCGGCCCTCCTCCTGGGGCCCCATTGAGCAGGGCCGGCAGCCCCCCCATCCCCCGCCATCACCCGCCGCCCTGTCCTTTCCCATAGGACCCCGTCCCCCCGGAGCTGACCAGGCTCCTGCAGCAGTCCCAGGACCCCCTGCTCAAGCTGCTGTTTCCTGCTGACCCTGAAGAGAAGTCCCAGGAAGAGCCCTCCGGCCAGAACCGGGCCCCTGTGTTGACCGTGGTGTCCAAGTTCAAGGTGGGTCCGGGGGCGTGGACACCACGTGCTCGCTCATGAGTGTCCAGCGTTCACCGAGCACCTCCTGGGATCGGGGTTGAGCTTCCAGAGCACGGAGGCGGCCAGTAGCCGTGGTCCCGGTCTGTGGGAGACGGGAACCTGACAGATGGACTGGGGGTCTGTAGTTGTCATGACAGGAAGCCTCGGCCGGTGGGCGGCAGTGTGCCCTCTCGCCCACCGCCGATAGAGTGATCACAGAAGCGCAGTGGCTGCTGAACCTCCGTGGCGGCCCGCTGCTTCCAAACAGACCCTGTCCTCGGCGGAGCAGGCTTGTCCCCTCCTCGGCGCCGTGTGCGCCTCAGCCCCGCGTCTCCTGCTCCCCGCCTCATCCCACCCTGCCGCCCCTCCTAGCTTACACCTTGTCCTGCTTCCCACGGCTGCCTTCTCATCACCTCCGGGGGAGGCCACTGGGGCAGCCTGGGTCAGGGAAACACCTCCCCGTCCAGCCTCAGACACGCCCCTGAGGGCCCGCCCCGCGTCTGCAAGGCCCTGCTCTGTGCGATGATGGTGGACAGCTGTGTCGTAGCCCTAGCACAGAGGACGGGCTTAGTCATGACAGGAGTCGCCTGAATGAATGGCAGGGTTTCTGAGACGGTTCCCTTCTGGGAAGATTGCCCTGGTTGGTGTGGGGGAAGCCTGAGATCAAATGTAGGCAGACAGACCAGGTGGAGGGTCACAGGTCAAGGAGGGTCCCCCGGGGTGTGCTCTGGGTATACCCAGTGAGGGCCGCCTGGAGTCACCCCGGGGCGTGTGAGGGTCCTGGTCTCGGGGTGCCCAGCCCATGCCCCCTGCAGCCTGAGCCGCAGTCTCCCCTCTGCAGGCCTCCCTGGAGCAGCTCCTGCAGGTCCTACACGGCACCACACCCCACTACATTCGCTGCATCAAGCCCAACAGCCAGGCCCAGGCGCAGATATTCCACCGAGAGGAGGTAACACACTGGGCTGGCGCGGCATCGCGGAGGGTCCCATTGTGCCAGGACGCTGGAGGGGTGAGAGATGGGATGTCTGCTCCAAACGGAGTGGCGTGAGGAAGGGCTTCTCTCCCCCGCTCTGGCAGGACAGTCGTGTACAGTTGTGTGGTCTGTGCACTGCACAGGGTCCAGCCACAGGAGGCGAGTAGGGGCTACGGGGCATCTTGCTCTTGCTCACCAAGCCACATGCCCTAACAAGGACAGGCAGCCCAGAGGAATGGGTGTCTTTCATGATTAGCTGAGAGTCTGCATCAACTTACAGACCAGGCACAGGGCTGGTTCTGATGAGGGTGTAGTTCCTAAAATCTGCTCAGAAGCACTCTGTGGCCAGCAGCTGGCCTTTGCCCTGTGGAGGGATGTGGGTGAGCTGTGAGGGCTGGACTGTGCTGGAGTGGGTTCCACAGTCACATGGTTGATGTGGCCTTAAAGTCCATGGCCAGGATCACTGCTTTATGGTAAAGACGTGGGGTGGGTCCTGGGAGCGTCTTCACAGTATAACTTCCCCCGCCTCTCAGCTGTGACGCACTGTGTTGTCTGCAGAATATAAAATAAATAAAAACTAGGAACTGGATTGGGCTGCGTTGTGAGGCACAGTTGGAAGCGGTGAGATGGCCAGCACCGGCCTCGGCTGTACCAGAAGCCAGACTTCACATAAGGGACCTGAGGCCACCGGGACCCCTTCTAGCAGGGATAGCCTCTCCAGGTCCCTCCATTGCTCGCTGCCCCGAAGAGTGTCCGCCCTCAGGGGAGCCCGCAGATCCCTGCCAGCGGGGCCACTGAGGGCGTGGTGTCTGGGGCCTGTGGCCCCTGCTGCCCACGCCTCTCCCCTCCCCGCAGGTCCTGAGCCAGCTGGAGGCCTGTGGCCTCGTGGAGACCATCCACATCAGTGCCGCCGGCTTCCCCATCCGGTGAGTGGGTCGGTTGGTCTGTCAGTCATGGGGGCGGGCGGAGCCAGGGTGGCCCTGGGCCACGCGTCAGCGGGACTCGGAGATGGAGCGAGAGGCAGGCCCACGGAAGTCGGCCTGGAGCTCGAGGGCTGCGCTCACTTGCTGTGCCCTGTTTTGTGGAGGCTCCGGGTCTGCCCTAGAGTCAGGAGAGAAGGGAGGACGTGAGTGGGAGGCCGTTACAGATCTTCCAGGCGCGAGGATGGCCTGGTGAAAGAGAGAAGGGGATAAAAATGGACCATGGCATGGCTGTGGGAATGGGACACGGGCTGATGGACGGTGGTCACTGGGGAGGGGAGCGGCCGGCTTCCAGGCCACAGAAGCACCTTCCAGCTTCCGTCTGAGGCAAATGGGTGAATCGGGACAGTTCCCAACACAGGGTGACCTGGGGGGGCGCCCGGGGGTGGGGAGTCAGGTTTGAAACGTTGGGGCATGTGAGGAGCTGTTCTCGGTGACTTCTAACACCACGAGCAAGAAAGAGACCCCGGGGGAGGAGGGAGGTGTGAGGCCACTCCCTGAGGGATGAGAAGCCAGCAGCAGCCTGGAGGGAGTGGGGATGAGCGAGGAAGTGGGGCTGCCGGTGTCCTGGAGGCTGAGAGCAAGTGAGCTCTGTGAAGGCCTTGCCTAGAAAAGCAAGGCTCCATCTGGGAAAGACCAAGGCTGGCTTCCCGCCGAGGGAGCCCAGTGACCTCATTCACTCAGTGGGCAGTCAGGGCAGCGTCTGGCAGGTGGTCAAGCAGAGTAAACAGTGATGCCGACTCACCGTTGGCCACTCTATTTCTCCTTCCACCTGCCTCGGCTTTCAGGGTCTCTCACCAGAACTTCCTGGAACGGTACAAGTTACTGAGAAGGCTCCGTCCGGCCACAACCCCCGGCCCCCATGGCCCTTGTCCAGATGGAGGGCACTCAGGTGAGGGCACCCACTGGCCAGTCATCTGTTCACCCAGTTCCCTGAGCACCTATGTGGACCATCTCAGGGCGAGGGCCTGGGGCTTCAGAGATGAGTAACGACAGTCTTGCCCTCATGGGGCTCTTGGTCCAGTGGGAGAAAGAGACTAAAAGAAGGCAGTTAAGCAGTGAGGAAAGTGGCGAGGCAGAAACAGGATGCTTTGGGTGGTCTACGAGGTATGAACCAGGAAGGCTTCCTGGAGGAGGTGGCATCTCAGGTGAGGTAGGACTAGCCAGGTGAAGGCACTCCACGGACTGGAGACAGCACCATGTGTGTGAGGAGCTCCGGGCTGTTGAAGGTTGCTGGCTTCTGGGGATAGAGGACAGTGGGAGGCGAGGCTGGGGGCAGGCGGGCCCAGTCCCAGAAGCCGGACATTCTCCAGATAGATGGGAGGCACTTCCAGGAAGGGAGGGGGTGAAAACAGCCTGGGGCTTTCCAGAGGTCACTGCGGGTGGGACCCTGGGTGGCCAGAGGGGAGAGAGGCTCTAGATGTGGGCACAGTTGGGAAATGTTGGAAAGAAATCGGTCAGACTTGGCGAGCATTGGATTCGATGTAGGGAGGAAAGGATTAGCCAGGCCCAGCCAGCGGGGAAGAGAGGTCGGAAAAGGGCTTTCTTTCTGGGGCAGCTGCCAGGCCAGGCCCGGCCGGGAGGATGTCGAGAGAGGCCTGCTCTACGGGGGGTTGTCTGTCGCACATGGCATCACTGAGACAGTGAGAGCCGGTGTGAAGACCCTGGGCAAAGGCCGAGGATGGGGCGAGTCCCCCCACTACATGCACCCCCACAGCCCTCCCCCAGGGCCCTGCACCCGCAGGCACAGTTTTGCTTCGGATCTCCTATCTCTCGGGCAGTTTTCCCACTCTCCTTTCATCCTTTCTCCCCACCTCTCCCCACTTCTCCCTGCGGTGCTCTCCTGTTCTGTCTCTTGCCCAAAGCCCCCGAGCCCCTGGTCGACTTTGCTGCTGTTTCTCATCTGCGGCGTCTCCTCTGGCCACCGCTGTCTCCATAGAGGCCCTGGGCAGCTAAAGGTGGTCAGAGCCCTCAGGTAAACCCTCCGTCTGCAGGAGCTGCCCTGCCAGGTGTGGGGGGCAGGCAGGGCCCCCGCTGGGGTCTGGGGTCTGTTCTCCGCTTTCCATCCGTGGCGGGAGGGCTCCGGGACAGAGGGGGAGGCCGGGCTGCACCGTGCGGCCCTCAGCATGTTTGGGGCCTTGGAAATGGGCTGGCAAAGCAGCCAAGTGCCCCCTGCCCTAGGGGACCTCCGGGGTGGGGGCTGCCAGCCAGTGCAGGGCACAGCCTCCAGGGGGACCCCGAGATCCCTTGGGACAGCCTGGGGGACGATGAGAAGAGGCCCCCTCCAGCCTCCTCCCCCAAAGGAAGGAAGGGATGTTGAGACACTTGTGCGGCAGGAAGGAAGCCTGTGGCACGTCGGGGACACTGAGGGCATGGTGACGCGCTGACGGGCCCTGTCTCCATCTCAGAGTGGCCTCCATGCACTGAGCCGGCCATGCTGCGGGGCCTCCTCCAGGACATCCTCCACGCACTGCCAGCCCCGCTGCACTGCGGCAGGACCAAGGTGTTCATGACCGACTCCACGGTACGTGGGGCCAGGGTGAGGAGCTGGTGGCCACGGGCCCGGGTGGGGGACGGGGAGCACGGGAGGCCGAGGACCTCAGCGGACACCCTTCCCCCAGCTGGAGCTCCTGGAGCGCAGGCGTGCCCAGGTGCTGGAGCAGTGTGCCCGCCACATCCAGCGTGGCTGGAGGAGACACCGGTACCGCACGCAGGCTAGGCAGAGGCGGGCAGCTGTGCTCATCCAGGCAGGTAGGAGTGGGGCCCGGGGCGCACGGCCCTGTCGTGGCCAGCAGGTGGGCCCGGGGGCGGCTGTCTCTGCACCTGCACACAATCCCACGGGATACCTGTGTCCCTTGAGGCGTTGCTTCTAGAGCCCCCACAGACCAAAGCGGACTGTGTCCCAGCCTCTAGATGTTAACTGCATGTCCCCCATGGTGTGCTGGGCCTCGAATTCCCTGTCCAGCTCACCCAGAGCACCCCCAGTTCAGTGCAGACCACGGCCCACCCAAAGTAAGGGTACTCTATCGGTGGCAGAGGCTCAGAAGTTGCCTTAATTCCCACCCACCCCAATCCTAGCTAGCTATATTTGTATTTTTCCCCTTGATGACAACTCTTATCATCACCTGGGTTCCTGGGCTTATTGAGCTTAAGAAGGTAAAAACCAGTAAGATCTGATGAAACAAGGAAGCAATGTATGAACCACAACACAGCCTCACTTTGAAAAGCAAAATTACTAGAAACCCAATATCTGACAGTTGGTGGAGTCATGGCTACATTATGGACCCATCCTTGTGATCCACCTAAGAAGTGTTTTTGAAGAATATTTTTAGTTTCATGGAAACCCCACTTCCAATATGATGCTTAAACCTGGATGATGAGCCACACAGCAAGGTGATGCCACCTTCCTAAGGTGTGTTTGTGTGTATGGGCCTGAAAATTAAGGATACTGCAAAACTATCTGGGTTGATGAGATAACTGGTGACTTTCAAATGACTTTACCAAATAGCCCTTTTTCTGAATGACTGTACCAAAAAATGAGAAAATGCCTATTTCAAAAGGAGAAAATTAAAATTGCCCCACGATCAGTCTCACATCCAGTAGCTATGACCTTCACCAGCTGTGGGTGTTTGGTGGTGTCCTTCATGGGTTCATACGGCGAGCGAGCAAATTCAAACAAGGGCTTCCAAAGAGATCGTTTTAAAAGATGCAGACAGTTCAGACCCCTCGTGTTCCCTGGGCGTTGCCCAAGGTGGGAGGTGGCAGCTTCCCCTTGGCTATAGGCACCTGCCTCCAGGTCTGAGCGCTGTTTTTCAGAGCCAGGTCCGCGTCACGCTCACTCAGCCCCTGACCTCCCGCGGCTGCCGCCATTCATTCCCGTGTTTACAGCAGCTCTGGCATTGGCATAGCCTGGTTTACCAAGAGCTCTAACTGGCATGTTACTCTTGTTTCCTGTTTCTGGACAAACCCCTCAGCCGTCCGCTCCTGGCTGACTCGGAAGCACGTCCAGCGGCTGCACGCGGCTGCCACGATCATCAAGCGTGCGTGGCGGGAGTGGAGGGTGAGTGCTGAGCCGGAGGTCAGAGCGGGCCGGGGGCTGGCCCTTCCCGCGGGGCGGGCGGCCTCGCAAGTGATGTGGGCCCCGCGCCAGCCCCACAGCAGGACGGCTGTGACACAGAGGGGCCCAAGCCACCCCGGGAACACACTAGAACGCATACAGCCGTATGCTTTAAAAGCACGGATTTTACAGTGTATCAATTAGATCTCAACAAGGCGGGTATTTTTTTTTTGAGGTTAATTTGTGCTTTTATTTGCCAGTATAATTAACCACAATGGCCTACAGGCTTCTTTGATCTAAAAAAAATACATTTTATATCACAATCCAACAAACACACACACATATATAATACGTATACATACATAAAAGTGAAACAAGTTTTGCCAAAAATGTCTACCCTGAGTGTTAAATTTTTTTTTGGAGATCTTTTTCTTTTTTTAAAGCAGTTTTAGGTTTACAATAAAACGTGACAGGAACGTACAGAAATTCCCCATATTCTCCCTCCCCTCACATGAACAGCCATTATCAACAGAACGGTACCTCTTCTTTTTTTCTTTTTAGACCAAGGATGATTGCATTGACACATAATCAAAACATCCCCAGTTGACCTTAGGGTTCACTTAATGAGCAGAGCAGTGTTGCATATTCTATGGGTCTGGACAAAGTATGACCATATATATCCATCATTGTAATATCGCTCAGAGTACTTTCACTGCTCATGAAAACTTCTGTGCTCTGTACATTCCTCTCTGCAAACTCCTGATGACCACTCATCTTTTTACTGTCTCCAGAGTTTTGCCTTTTGCAGAATGGCATACAGTTGGAATCTTTTTCTTTCTCCTTGAAATGAGAGGTTCAGACCGTTTATGAGACCACCCCTGGCCCACCCAGGCGTGGACCGGACAGGCTCCGGGGGCAAGCTCCCCCACCACGTGCTACGGCCTTCCTTCCAGCACTGACCCTGCCAGCAGCCACGTGGAGGTGCAGGGGACACGAGTCGGGTTTCTGTTCACAGGAAGGTCACACATTTGTGCCCCGCATCACAGTGAACCCAGGTTCCTGTCGGGTGTGTTATAAACAGACAAGCCATTTCTTCAGGCCCCCTGCTCTGAGCACACCCCAAAGGCTGTTATTTTTTAAAAGTATGTGCAGCCTCAGCACAGTTGCCCTGGGTATAGGCTTGTGCCACATCCAGCCAGGCGCCCTTCAGCTCACCTTGTTCCGGGCAAATCACTGAAGAGACTTTTGGGTTCTGTTTTCCATTAAGAGAAAGCTGTGATGTGGTGTTCTTTTTTAAGATCAGAATGGCCTTCCTTGCTTCTGAAGAACTGGATGGTGTGGAAGAAAAACACTCATCTCAAACTTCCTGCTCCCCGAGCTCCAGCGCACTGCCCCCGGCTCAGACCAGGCTCCAGGGCGCAATAACCCGGCTCTGGCCCCTGGGACTGGCCCTGGCCAACGCGGCGGTGGGCGTGCATGGCTTTCAGAGGAAGCTGGTGGTCTTCGCCTGCCTCCAGCTCCCCGTGGGCAGCCCCAGGAGCTGCGCTGTCCAGACGGCCCAAGAACAAGCCGGAGTCCTGTCCATCCGAGCACTGCCTCAGGTGGGCCATGTGATGGGGGTGGCGTCCTGACCGCGCCACTGCGGGGTGGGGGGCAGAGCCCGGGGGGCGCAGCAGGAGCAGGACAGCGGCTGAGATGAAGGCCTCCAAACCCCTGCGCATCCCAGCTGGCGGCAGTCGGGTCGTTCCCATCATTACAATTAGGGTTTTCCAAAGCCCTTTCACTTTTAAAAAGCTGCCTCTAAGTGTTCTAGCATCTCTTCTGAGTCATCTTTAATTTAGTCCTACTTCCAAAAAAATTGGTCGTAGTAACAGCAGCTTTTTCCCCTCCAATGGCGCTGGATTTAGCACCATGCTTTCCCCTACTTGGGCTTCCCTGGCAGCTCTGACGGTAAAGAATCCCCTGCAATACAGGAAACCCAGGCTCATTCCCTGGGTTGGAATCCCCTGGAGGAGGAAATGGCACCCCACTCCACTGTTCTTGCCTAGAAAATCCCAGGGACAGAGGAGCCTGGCGGGCTACAGTCCATGCGGTGGCAAAGAGCCGGACACAACTGGTCGAGACTAACACACTCTCTCCCCTCGCTTGTATTCTTCGGTTTATCCTATTCCTGATCAGCACGTGAGTCAGTGGTCCAAGGTTTTATATCGTGGGCAGCCGCCAGGGAAAGAGGCAGCGAGCACAGACAAGGGCTAATACCCGGCCTTTCACAAGGATCAAGTGACACAAGGCAGAAAGAAGGAAACGCTGCATTTCCTACCAGAGGAATTCCTATAGGACATAATCTGGATAAAATCGCCATGACAACACACAGGCCCGCCAGAGCGTAAACAGAAGTGCAGCTCTTTGACCTTCCAGCTTTAAGCAGTCCTAGGACTGGGACAGGTGATATTCTTAGCAGGGGAGAGCTCCCTCCTAGCATTTCCTCATCTCACGCTGAGTGGATGTGACACTTTGTCTTTAATACTGTTTGGCCTTTGCTACCGTTTTAAAATAAGGAGAAAAAGCACACTAAGTCAGTCCTGCCTCTGCTGTGACTCCCGCGGGTCCTCGGGTGTCCCCACCTCCCTGCATTCCCAGCCTCGCTCGAGAGGTCCCTTCAACCTCCTGGGAGCTGGGGCTGAGCCTCGTCTCTCTCCCCAGGGCTCGATCAGGTTTCACTGCAGAAAGTCTCCGCTGCGCTATGCTGACACCTGCCCTGGACCCTCGCCCGACAGTGTTACTGGCTTCAATCAGATCCTGCTGGAAAGACACAGGCCGGGCCACGTGTGACCTCTTCTGCCCTCCCGGCCTCACCTGGCCGGGCCACCCCCTATGCCTGTTTCCACAAGGCCTTTTCCTGCCAGCGGCCTCGCCAGGGACACGTAATCAACACCCGGCTGCCAGATGACTCCCACAGAGACTCCGAGCGCACTCGGGGAGCTGTGGCTCCAGCCTGCAGGCGGGCCAGCGGCCGCACCAGTGGCCTGGGGCGGCAGTCTATGCATCCCCCAACCCTGACGGGTGTCCGGGTTGACAGCAACCAAACCAGGATTAGGAAACGTCAGGGCCGTCACCACCTTCACACAGCCAACTCAGCACTGCTGGCTATCACTACAGCGGGCATCCCACCCTTCCAACCCCGCAGGCAAAGTCAGCTTGAAATCAGCTCTAAAATTGCAGCTGGGGGAAACTCTGCCTTGAGTTCCTTTAAAAGGAACAAAACCTTACTATTTAAATATTTGATTAATTTAATTTCAAGCAACTAGATTATAAATCAAGAATGATCAATGCAATATACCAAAGAACCACCACACCGTAATTTTATTTAGAAACACTGAGCAAGTTTTTAGTCAAATGGGTGTGGAAACTCAGTAAATATTTATGTCTTTAACTATATCAAAAATAAAACACTTAAAAACCACCATTTGAACGTCGAGTTCTCTGTCCATACGGGTCTGCCACCGTGAGTACCTCCACCTGCCTGCACCCCAGCCCGCAGTGCTGGAGGGGGCTGGGGGGCCCACCTGAGTCCTGAGTCCTGGCCGCACCGCCCACACGTGATGGCCTCCTGGGAGGAGCAGGCAGCACGGTCATCCACCTTAAGGATCCTCGTTCTGAGACGGCTCCACGATCCTCAAGCAGCAGTCAGCGAACTCCACAAACAAGGGCTCCTGCATGCAGGCTCGCATAAGCTTGGCCTTGTCATCTGCCCGATCGAGGTCGACCATCAGCTGTCTGAGGTGCGGGTTGAGCAGTAAGCTCCTCAGCGCTGCAGACTCCCCTTAAAATGAACAGCGAAGAGAGCCAAGCTGAGCTCTAGTGGGTGCAGAGACAGCCGAAAGCCAAATGTTCCAAACGTAATAAACACCAAGCATGCTGCACCCCCTCACCCAGCATTTCACATGAGGTGAGGCTTCCCAGGTGGCAACAGTGGTAAAGAATCCACCTGCCGACACAGGAGACACGAGAGATGTGGGTTCGATCCCTGGGTCAGGAAGGTCGCCTGGAGAAGGGAATGGCAACCCACTCCAGTAGTCTTGCCTGGAAAAGTCCACGGACAGAGGAACTTGGTGGGCTACAGTTCAGGGGGTCGCAAAGACTCGGATATGACTGAGCACACATGTGCAAATAAGGTGAGGTCAGCATATCAGATGGTTTCCACGTTAAATGCTGTCAGGACCTTATTCTTTTATACCTCTGTAAACATCTTAATGCCATTCACCTAAACAAAGGTTATTTTACCTGCACAGACTTAGCTAAAAAATTGTCTTACTTGCAGACTTACCTAAGTTCTTTAAATTCTGCAAAGACACTCTGTCCTCTTCCTCGTCACTATTGAGAAAATCAGCCACAGAGTCGTCGTCATCATCTAAGGAACATAACACAGCCACCTGCTTATGACCGGAAAGGAAACCTGGGTGCCAGAGTTTAACAACTCCAGTAAATAAAAAATGTGTGTGCACACACACGACAAGAACAGAGATAATGCAAGTGGGCACAGACAAAACCACCTCCTCTCAGGAATTTGTGACACTCATTTTAGGAAAGTGAAGACCTGGTGACTTTAACAAATGCATCCTAGTGTTCACACACTTAAACTATGTTTGGGATTAGGGCCTTATTTTCCAATTCTTCCCACCCCACCTCTGCTCACTATGGCTCCAGCCCTGTCTGTAAAAACCCACGGACAGGACTCCCCTGTGCTTTCGGCAGGGCGGAAACTTCTGAACCCAATGAGGAAGTTTCTCAAAGGGCAGAAGTGGGCCATCCCCTCGCTCTGACTGCTCCATACCTTTTCGGTGGCACCGGGAGGGGCTATCTTCAGAGGCCAGCATGACACATGGTGTGCAGGAGGAGTTAAAGAAAGGGTACGTGGGGCTTGCCTGGTGGCCCAGTGGTTAAGAATCTGCCTTGCAATGCAAGGAACACAGGCTCAATCCCTGGGCCGGGAAGATCCCATACGCTGCGCCACAGCTACAGAGCCTGCGCTCTGGAGCCCAAGAGCCGTAACCACTGAAGCCCGCTCACCCTACAGCCTGTGCTCCACGAGCGAGGCCACCGCTCTCTGCAACTAGAGAAAGCCTGCACACAGCAACCAAGACTCAATACCAGAAAAAATATAGTTTTCTTTTTTCTTTTTTTTTTTTAGTTTTCTTTTTTAAAAAAAAGGCTAGATGGATGGGGAGGACGGCAGCACACTCGCGCTGCAGGCTCTGAGGGCCGCCAGGAGTAGCAGCAAGGTCAAAGGCAGCGCACCATGCGGGTCCAGGTCAGGTGAATCCCCGCCAGGGGTGAATCCAGGCCCAGGGAGGGAGACCCAAAGCCGTGACTGGAGGCAGCTCCTGCCAGCAGGGTCCACCGCTCACCCCAAACCACGGCTGTGGCCTTTCCCCCCACTCCCCGTCCTTCTCCTGAATCTTCGGGCGGCCCCGCATCACCACCCTGACGACCTGTGCTCCTGGCCCCGTGCACAGGGCTGAGGAAGCTGCTGCTCCTGATGAACCTGAC
The DNA here is from genome assembly GCF_963930625.1 of Muntiacus reevesi. Lineage (NCBI taxonomy): Eukaryota > Metazoa > Chordata > Mammalia > Artiodactyla > Cervidae > Muntiacus > Muntiacus reevesi. The sequence goes on from NC_089266.1 coordinate 48,800,144, forward strand.
GCCTGGCCCCGGCCCATGAGTCCCGTCTCCTCTTTCCACATATTCTACTTGAAACCCTTTTCTCGGTTTGTGTGTTTGCGGTCAACCAACCCACCTTCATTTTCCACAGGCTTTTTAGTTTTTGCAGTAAGAGCTGATCTTATTTTTTTCTCGACAGGACCAGTTGCAGGCTTGCACTGCTCTGAAAAAACACAAAACTCAGGAGTACATCACCTCCATTTGAGTGACAAGGCTGCACCACTCCCCCAAGCCAGCATCCAGCATCCAGGGGGAAGCCTATGTAGGGGGTAAGGGACTGGATGGGGGATGGAGAGGAAGTGAGAGGTTCCGTCAAGGGGCCCGCCTCACACTCCCCTGGGGCCTGTCTCCATCCTCCCTGTCCTGCCTAATCCCACAGAGACTTCACCACGACTAACACACTGACTTCAGTTAGCTGCAAACTGTGCTCTCAGCAGTTTCAGATACTGAATGTGCAGATACCACGTGCCACTGGGAGTCCACACATGAAACTCACCAGGCCCACCTGGGAGGGGTTCCACCTCACACAGGACAGAGAGATGGACGAGATAAGGAGAGTCTGATCCAAGTCACCCAAGAGGGAGGGGAGACAAGACGGGGAGGTGCTGCCAGCTGGAAAGAGCATTCCGGGCAGAAGGAAAGGCCCATGGCTGCAGCAGACCCTTGAGTGAGCAGAGTCAGGTGCAAGGAGGTGGTGACGAGCAACTGGCAGCTGATGGGCAAAGCAGGCCTGGCAGGACGATGGGGCACAAGAGGAGGAAGCCACCTCCAAGACGAAAGTCTGTCTCATACCATACCACCTTTATGTGGACTCTAAAATGACACAAATGAACCTACCTATGAAACAGCAACACACTCCTGGACATAGAGAACAGACTGGTAGCTGCCGACGAGGAGGGGGCTGGGGAGGAATTAAGCGGGAGGTTTGGGTTAGCAGATGCAAACTATCAGATGGAGAATGGATGAACAAGAAGGTCCTACTAAATAGCACAGGGAACTAGAGTCAGTATCCTATGATAAACCACAAGAGAAAAGAATATAAAGAAAAAAGAATGCTATGTATGTGCATAACTGAGTCACTCTGCCGTACAGAGATCAGTAACACTGTAAATCAACTATACTTCAATTAAAAAAAAAAGACCACCAGACATTATGCACCTTCTATAGCTGTGCCTAAGACCACCTGTAATTTTGCCAGAGACTGACCCTGAGCTCTGATCCAGTCTCTAATCTGTCAGTTTTTAAGAAATAGAGGACTGAGGAGTATGCCTAACTGCAGCATGAGTTTGCAATCAGCAAAACCCAGACCGTGGGGAATTCTGCAAGTCAAATGGCTTGAATTCTTCCACAGAGAAATTGTTAAAAAAAAAAAAAAAAAAGATAATAACGAAGGATTGAGGAGAAATTTACAAATTAAAAGAGACTTAAAAAAAATCACATTTGGGGGGAATTCCCTGACAGTCCAGTGGTTGGGACTCGGTGCTTTTGGTTAGGTTAGGTTAGGTTATGTTACGTTCAATCCCTGGTCAGGGAACTAAGAACCAAATGAAACAATACTCTTTCAGGATACATACTTGCATAATAAAACTGGAAAAGCAAAGATGTGATTGCTATAAAGGCCAATAGAGGGGTCATTTATAGGAAGTGAGAGCAGTGGGTCGGGGCAGGGCATGTGGAGGGGTTTCTGGAGTGAATGGCAAAGTTCTATTTTCTTTTAAAAATATTTTTTTATCTTTGGAACTGCTGGGTCTTTCTTGCTCCAAGGGCTTATCTCTCCTTGCACCAAGTGGGGGCTACTCTCCTGCTGCAAAGCACAGGCTCTAGGGCACACAGGCTTCAGCGGGCTCAGTTGCCCCGAGGTATATGGAAACTTCGGAGACCAGGGATGGAACACACTGCCCCTGCACTGACAGGCACTTTTTTTTATATTTTAAAAAATATATACATTCTTAATTTTTATTTTATTTTGGTTGCACTGGGTCTTTATTGCTGCACACGGACTTTCTCTAGTTGCAACAGGCAGGGGCTACTCTTTCAATGCACGGGCTTCTCATTGCAGTGGCTTCTCTTGTTTCGGAGCAGAGCTTCTACAATGTGGGCTCAGGAGTTGTCGTGCATGGGCTTAGACGCTCCAAGGGGTAGAACCTGTGTCCCCTGCATTCACTGGCAGCTTCTTATCCACGGAACCACCAGGAAGTCCAAGTTTTATTTTCTTGACCTGGGTGGTGTTCACCTTATAATAATTCAGTAAGCCAAAAAAAAAAAAAAGAATCTACAAATAATAAATGCTGCAGAGTATATGGAAAAAAGGAAACCCTCCTACACAGTTGGTGGGAATGTAAATTGGTGTAGCCACTATGGAAAACGGTATGAAGAGTCTCCAAAAAACTAAAAATAGTTACCATAGCCCTCAATCCCATTCCTGGGCATATATCCAGAAAAAATAAAACCTCAAATTTGAAAAGATACACACACCCCAATGTTCATAGCACCACTATTTACAAAGGCCAAGACACAGAAGCAACCTAAATGTCCATCAACAGAGGAATGAATAAGGAAGATGGGGTGTATACATATATGTCGGAATACTACTCGGCCATAAAGATGAAATGATGTCATTGCAGCAACATACATGGACCTAGAGATTATGATACCTAGTGAAGTATAAGTCAGAGAAAGACAAATAATCATGATATCACTTATACATAGAATCATAAAAAATGATACAAATGAATTTATTTACAAAACAGAAACAGACTTCAGACACAGAAAACAAATTTATGGGTCCAAAGGAGAAGGGGTGAGGAAGGATAAATTAGGAATATGGGATTAACAGAAACACACTACTATGTATAAAATAGATAAACAACATGGGCCTAAAGTATATTATTGTTTCATTTAGTTGCTAAGTGGTAGCTGACTCTTGAGACCCCATGGACTGTAGCCCGCCAGGCTTCTCTGTCCAGGGGATGTCCCAGGCAAGAATACTGGAGTGGGTTGCCACTTCCTCCTCCAGCAGATCTTCCCAACTCAGGGAATTAACCCATGTCTCCAGCATTGGCAGGCAGATTCTTTACCACTGAACCACCAAGGAAAGTATATCATAGGGAACTATATTCATTACCTTGTAATAACTTATAATGAAAAAAAAAGAACAAAAAAGGATACAGATCACTGAATCACTTTGCTGTATACCTGAAACACTGTAAATCAACTATACTTCAATTAAAAAAAATTTTTTTTAAATAAGAACAAACCAAGCAGGATTTCCCTGTGATCCAGTGGTTAAGAATCCACCTTCTAATACAGGGGACACCAGTTCAATCCCTGGTCTGAGAAGATGCCACATGCCATAGAGCAATGAAGCCTGTGGGCCACAATTACTGAGCCCATGTACCCTAGAGCGGGTGCCCCGCCAATAAGAGAAGCCACTGTGATGCTAAGCCCAAGCACTGCAACTAAAGAGCAGACGCCCCCACCGAAACTAGAGAAAAGTCCCTTAGCAGCAAACAAGAACCAACGCAGCATTCCCCTCGCCCCCTCCCCCCCAAAAAACATAAGTAACAGAGAGGCTGGAGTTTTCAACACACAGGAGTGAACCGCTCCAATCTGTGTATCAGGAAAATTACCCAGATTGCGCTAGGGGGTCTTGGAGGGGCCTCTCAGGGCTGCAGGACCAGAGAAGCATTCCAGACACAGCTCCCAAACTATTTCAGAAAGCAGTTCTACTTCTTTCCTATTTTGAGCCGAAAGTGTTTTTTTTTTAAAGTGCTCCGGAGACATTAGGGTTTAAAAAAAAAAAGCTGGAGCGGGACGGTGGTGCTGTAAAATCAGAGACTGGAGGGGCTAAAACTAGAGGCAAACCACCAATGAGGAACTTTAACAGAAAAGTCACTGAGAGAGGGGGGGAAGGGCCCCTGAAGACTGAGAAGAGGCGCCGGAGAGAGAAAAAATGTAGACTTGACAACAGTGAGCCAGGGACGTTGCTCCTTACCGTAAACTGGCGTCCCTCCCCGTTTCTATCAAGACATCACTTAAAATTAAGAGAGAAAACATCATTAACCTCAGCCAGAGCAGCTTCTGCCAAACGACGCGGAGCTGAACACTACAAGGAAGGCACAGCTAGGGGAGGCTTTGGGGGCAAAAGCCAAAGACTGTTTAAAATAAAAAACAAAAACAGATGGCACGCAGAAGGGAAAGTGGGGCAGAGGAAAGGTTTTTGATTGTCCATCAAGTGGAGGCGCACTCGCAGGAAGAGGTATCCGCCTGCCCACGGTGGGTGGGAGGCGGTCCCCAGGATCGGGCGTTGCAAGGCCCACGTCCCCGAGGCCGCAGCGGGAGAGGGCGCTGCGGTCCACGAAGAAGGGGGCCTTACCTTTGTGCTTCCGGAAGCAGGGCAAGGAACAGCTGCAAAAACAAAGAGGCAGGCCGCGTCAGCTCCGAGGGCGGAGCGGACCCTCCCGCCGCCCCGCCGCCCCTCCCCTGCCCCGCGACCCCCGGCACTCACTAGGGCACGCGGCAGGCGGGGCAGCGGTATTTGGGCTTCTCCAAACAGACAACGCAGACGGCAGTACCGCAGCTGAGCGACGCCATGGTCTCTCCCGGGACGCTTTCCCCGCCGGCGCGCCAGCCCCGGGCCCCCTCGCCCCACGTGCACGCCCTTTCTTCCGTTTCCTCAACCAGGACCAATCAGCGTGCAGCGCTTACTGGCCGTCACAAGCAATCGATTGATCCCGCTCCTCGTTCCAGGCCTGAGAAGTAGAAAGTCGATGCACTCGATACGCATCCAGAGCCCACGTCAGGGGTACTCCCTGTTTACAGCTTCCCTTGAGGCTCAGTTGGTAAACAATCCGCCCGTAATGGGGGAGACCGGGGTTCGATCCCTGGGTTGGGAAGATCCCCTGGAGAAGGGAACGGCTACCCACTCCAGTATTCTGGCCTGGAGAATTTCATGGACTGTATATAGTCCATCGGATCGCAAAGAGTCGGACACAACTGAGTGGCTTTCACTCCCTGATTAGGTCACGTCGTGGAAGAACTTGTTATATAGCCCTGTGCCTGTCCCTACGCCGCTACGTGACTTTCAGCAAGTCATTGTCACTCTCCAGCCCTGTTGCTCTGCATGTACCTAAAAAGAATAGGTGGGACTAAATGCCCTTTATCTCCTGCCTTGGACTTTCTCAGTATTGCATGGGTATTGGGTTCTCCCCACACATCTCATTTGGGCTTCCCTGGTGGCTCAGCTGGAAAAGAATCCGCCTGCAATGCGGGAGGCCTGGGTTCCATCCCTGGGTTGGGAAGATCCCCTGGAGAAGGGAAAGGGTACCCTCCCCAGTATTCTGGCCTGGAGAATCCTCATGGACAGAGGAGCCTGGCGGGCCACAGCCCATGGCATGGTAAAGAGTCAGACACGACTGAGCGACTAAGCACAGCAAATGAGAATTCCACACTCTGGCCAAACCAGACTCAGCTAGACCATGTGACACACTTGTGCCCTTCCTGACCATTTTTCTCACAGGAAAGAAAGACAAGCCTTGGCCACTGACAAATGTTTATTGAGCTCTAACTGTGAGCCCTGTGCTTCCCAGATGCTGAGCTGGGAACACCCAGGGATTAGCAGGCATATCTGGGAGCTTAAGGCTTAGAGTGAAGGCAGGACGGAGAATCCCTGGGTGGGACATCTAATCCCTGGGCCAGGGAATAGATGAGTGACCTCTGGCCCAAAGGTGGAGATCCTGGTCCAGAAAAGGGCTTGAATGCCACCTCGGGCTTTAGGGATAGACAAAGTCACATTTTATTGGGAGCCCTGCTCCTCTTCAAAGCCCTGAGCACTGTCCAGCTTTACCAGGCTTCCCACTCCACATGTGCAGTGCTGTCTTGGGGTCATAAGTCGCCCTCACCGCCTAATCCTAACCCTAACCCCTTTGCATTGATCCATCAGCCCTCAGGATCTCTTTACTACAAGGGCCCCACTCCACTGTCACAGTCTGTAGGGATGAATCTGCTACATCCCCGAGCAGCCATTCAAGTCTCAGCTCAGACCCCTCACTGTCTGTGTGACTTGGAGAGACTGGCTACCCTATCTGAGCTCCCTCGTCTGTTAGAGTAGATGTTCCTACTTTCCCGAGCTATTGCAAGGCAGAGAGGTGACTGTAAAAAGATTTGTGATCCGAAGTGCTACAAAGGGTTATTTATGTGATATCTAGAGTCTATAACTCTTTTGGAGCTCTGGTTCCAACCCCATAAGCCCAGGTTCCAGGCTCCGAGTCAGAGGCTGAGGTCTTGGAGCTCAGGCCCCTCTAAAAGGGTTCCACTGCCAGCCTCAGTGAGCCGCACTGGGGTTGGACTGGAATGACTAGCCGTCACTCCTTCGGCTTTGCCAGGCTGTCGAGGCTGCTGTCCAGTCCTCGGTGCTGAAATGGCACTGCCCCTCTGGTTGCCTACCTACCCCAGCATGCAGTTGCCCCTGCCTCCAGCCTCCTAACAGAACTCACACCAAAATCCAATGTTTTCCTACTGATCCAATACTCTGAAGCATTCCTTGTATCCCTCAACAGTTGTGACCACTGCTGGTTTGAATCAGAAGTCTCCCAGAAAGTCTGAGCTTAACAGAGAAGAACAGAGGTCAGTGACTTGAATCCCCTGCTCTTTGGCATCAGTACTAATTCCCCCACTATGGACATCACCATCGCCCACCCAGACTTTTCCTGTGAGCTGTGTTTGGAGGCTGAGGCCATGGAGAGTTTCCACAATTTTCAGGGGCTCAACCTGAGCCCATCCACACCCACATCCACACCATGCTGACTCCCCTACCTTCCGGTTCAGAGATGGTGACTCCAGCAAAAAGAAACTTCCTGGAATTCCTCTCATGCACATTGCATTCAGTAGAAATACCTCTTCTGCTCTGGGTGACCCCCATCTTCCATGGACCCCTCCCACTCCAATATCCAGGAAAGGAGGTGTCTCAATTGTGATGGCGGGGAGGTTGGGGAACACCCAGAAGCAGCGACAGAAGCCTGGTACAGCTCCTCTGGGCAGTGGCTAGTTCAGAGCAGAAAGACAGGTATGACTCTGGGCCCAACGACTAGACGCCCACAGATTTGCCCTGGCTCTCCATGGTTCCCCCATCACGCCCTCCTAGCAGCTAAGGCTGCCTCACGTCTTCTCAGCATCAACTTGAGGCGCAGAGCAGAACCAGGAGAGGGGAGAAGTAATAATCAAGGCAGAATGGTTTCCAGAGCCCCGCTGCCTGGCAGGCGCTGTCCAGCACATTCCAGGCAGATCCAGCCCGACGCCGACGCCGAGGACTGGAGACGTTGTCTTCAACGTGGAGGCCCAGGTCCGGCACCGAGCACCGCCAGAGGGCGCCCCAGATCGAGATTGGTCCTGGCGCGCCCGGCGCCAGAGCAGCTCTGCAGCGCCTCTGGCATCCGACTTTGCACCTTTGCGTGGGAGGTAACACGTACCACGCAGGGAAAAGCAAACCCAGGCCTGGCCTGCGCAAGAAAGAGGGTCAAGAGTGCGGAGTTGAAGCCGACGACCGGATGGGCAGCAGTGACTCTTCCATGAAAGCAAAGCCCACGCCAGGCCAGTCGAGAGCTCCAAATGCGCCTGGCTGTCCAGGGAGAGTTCCCGGAGGTTGCCCCCACCCCCACCCGCGCCTCCTGGCAACGCCTGGGGCAGAGATCCAGCTGGAAGCTGGCCACCCATATTAGCTTGATGAAAGCTTAATAGTGCTTCTGGAACTTTCAGATTACTAACTAGGGCGCACCCAGTGCCCTGCGTCTTTCCTGATGCCATGATGGGGTGGGCATATAGGCTGCATAATGGCCGTATCCGAGGCCAGAGGTTGATAAAGCTGGGCTTCCTGTGGAGCTGTGCTAAATCCCAGCTTCTTTCTGCAGTCCTAATACCTCTAACCCTCCACCCTTTTGGTTGCACCAAGAGAAGTGTCTACGGTGGTGTGTTTAGGGAACCTATACCAGCTGGTTTCATCTCCTACGCTTCCACTTACTCTCTGGTATCTGAGAGAGTGCTTCAGAAGTTAAAGGGGGTGAGGTTGTTGGTATGAATCAAATAAAGACAACCTGAGGTTCTGGTGGAGTGGCTTCCAAGTCATCTGATTTCAACTCTCTGCATGTTATTTTATCTTGCAATGGCATTGATTCCCCAGCTCAAGACAATGACAGTCTGACCTTCCATTAGACTTCAAGCAGAACTTCCAAACAACAAAAGACATAAGGGCTTCCCTCCTGGGTCAGTTGTCAACAATCTGCCTTGTGATGCAGGGACGTGGCTTTCCATCCCTGGTCAGGGAACTAAGATCCCACGTGCTGTGAATCAATTAAGCTCCTGCACTGCAACTAGAGAGTCTGTGTGCTGCAATCAACAAGACTGTGTTATGAACTACAACCCGACACAGTCAAAAATATAGTTTTTAAAATTATTTTTAAAAGAGTGAGAGAATAATTGCGTTATCTCAGCACAACTGGTAGAAGATCACAGACCTTCAAGGTCACTACCACCCAAATCCCACACTTTCATTTTCTCACACCTTCTTCCACTTGCAAGTCAACATACATACATCTCTCACCATACATTCCCTAGAACAGAGATCAAAGGAATCAAATAAAAATAAAAGCCCTGAGACTCCTTCATCAGCGGATCTGCACAGGAAAGTCATTCAGGCGATAGGAAAATTATATCAGATGCAAATTAAAATCACAATATAATACCATAAACATACCAGATTAACTAAAATTACAAAGATTGGCAATACCAAGTGTTGGCAAGGAGTCTGCTATGAATTGGACATTTGCACCCCCTCAAAATTCATATGCTGAAATCCCAGCCCCCAATGAGACAGTACTAAGAGGTGGGTGGGGCCTTTGATAGGTGATAAGCTCATGAGGATGGCGCACTCGTGAATGGTGTTAGTGCCCTTATGAATGACACCCCAGAAGGTTCTCCTGCCTTCTTTCTATGAATAACAGTCTGTGAAGCAGGCACCGAGTCTGGTGGCACCTTGATGTTGGACTTCCCAGCCTCCAGAACTGTGAGGATAAAAGGCTGATGGGACTTCCTTGGTGGGTGAGTTCAGTGCCCAATCAGAGAACTAAGAGCCCACATGCTGTGGGCCAGCTGAGCCCACCACTACAAGGAAGAGCCCGAACACAGTGATGAAAAACCCCACATGCCTCATGCATATGTGCTGCAACTAAGACCCAACGCAAATAAACATCTTCCTAGACATTTGCTGTTCAAGCCACCCATTTTATAGTATTTTTATTATAGCAGCCCAAATGGTTTAAGACAGAAATTGGTACCAGGAACCTAAAAATGTGAAAACAGCTTTGGAACCTGGTAATGGTAGAGACCGGAAGAGTTTTGAGATGCAGCCTTGAAAAAGCCTACACTGCCATGCAGGGACCTTCATAGGCAATTTGAGTGTGGCCTCAGAAGAGGAGGAGAGCTGCAGAGAAAGCCTCAATCTTCTTGCTCTTGTTCAGTCATTCAGTCATGTCCGACTCTCTGTGACCCCATGGGCTGCAGCATGCCAGGCTTCCCTGTCCTTCACTATGTCCTGGAGTTTGCTCAAACTTATGTCCATTGAGTCGGTGATACCATCCAACCATCTCATCCTCAGTCATCCTCTTCTCATACCCTCAATCTTTCCCAGCATCAGGGTCTCTTCCAAGGAGTCGGTTCTTCACGTCAATCTTGGAGAACAGCTAAGTCATGGTGAATTGAATGTTGGTAGAAATGTGTGTTGTAAAGGCCATTCTGCTGAGGTCTCAGGAGGAAATAAACAACACTAGAAATTGGAGGAAAGTTGATCCTTAGTAAAAAGTGGCAAAGAACTTGGCTGAATTGTATTCCTGTTCCCGAGTTCTGTGGAAGGTGGATCTTGCAAGTGATGCCACTGGATGTTTAGCTAGGAGATTTCTAAGCAAAGCATTGAGGGCATGGCTTGGCTCCTCCTGACTGCATTCAGTAATACGTAAGAAGAGAGAAATGACTTATAGGTGGAATTGCTAAGCAAGAAAGAGCAGAACTTAAAGATTCTCAGCCTATGCATTTTGCAAAAGAGAACACTAGCGGTGTAGCCAAGCAACCATGTGATCAGGAGAATGTTATGGATCTCAGGAGAAATCAAGCCTTCTTCCAGACAGCCTGTGGAAAACAAACATGGGCTGGTTGACTTAAACTGCAGTGAGCAGCCAGCCTTACTATAGAGGTTTGGATACATTAGACTCCTTCATAAAGATTAAGTCCTAAAGGCAGCACAATCCACAGCTTGGAGAACTCCCTACACTTCCTAACAAGCAGGAGGAGCTAGGACTGGGGGCCCAAGAGCCCCACTTCCCTCAGGCTCCGTTCAGGACACTCACCCAGGGAACCGGGAGGAGACAGGGAGTCCGATTTACCTGCGCCTTTTGAAATTCTTTCTTTCTGTCCCTGTCTCTCCTTACCTCTCTCTTTCTTTTTCCTGTTTCTTCTTGGTGTCTCTTTAGCTTCAAGCCCCCAGCTGAGTTTGTCCGTAACCTCTCACGGCTCCAGCAGGCGTCAGAGCAGCACCACCCGGGGCCGCAGCCCCTCACTTCCCTCCACCCCTGACCCCGTGCCCTGCAAGAGCTGCAGTTGAGCCCTCGACTGTCCTCACACCTCTGCTTCCCCGGTGACTCTGACATCGCCCACTTAGACCCTGGTGTTACAGCGCCCTGGGGCAGCAGCTGTTTTATCTGGGTGAGAGGTGTGAACTGCTATTCTAATTAGAGAATGTTCTGGAAGAAAGGTTTCAGTTTGACACCCTTGGAACTTAGAGGCCATCCCAAGAGCAAGAGACTAGAGTCCCTTGTGGAGCCCTAATGACCAAGGTCACAGATGTGGAGCCCTGTACCAAGATCACAGGACAAAAATCTCTGAAACGGACCAAGCCCCATAGCAGCTGTTGCCATGAGCCTCGTGATCTAAACAGGCTGGTTCCCTGATCCCATACTAGGTAAAACACCCACCCTAGTACTCACCCTGTAGTGTCCTAACCACTCACCTAATACCACCCTTCCGGCAGGAATTTTCTGTCTTGAGGCTATAAAAATTGGCTGTGCTGTACTTACTCACTCAGTTGTGTCCGACTCCTTGAGACCCCATGGACTACAGCCCACCAGGCTCCTCTGTCCATGGGGATTCTCTACGGAAGAATACTGGAGTGAGTTGCCATGCCCTCCACCAGGGGATCTTCCCAGCCCAGAATCTGAACCCAGGTTTCCCAAATTGCAGGCAGACTCTTTACCAGCTGAGCCACCAGGGAAGCCCCAAAATTGGCTACTTGTCCACAAAATGGGTTGGCTCTCCTGTGAGCCACTCCCAGGCTCTAAGTGTCTCTAATAGACTGCTAGCTGCAACTGCTGAAGTGCTCCACAATAAGACAAGTCACTGCAATGGGAAGACTGCACGGCAACCAGAAAAAGCCAGCACACAAGAAGAAGACCTACTGCAGCCAAATAATAATTAAAAAAAAAAGACCCTGCTTGCTTAGTAGCGCAGTAGTGTCTGACTCTTTGTGACCCTTTGGACTATAGTCTGTCAGGCTCCTCTGTCCATGGGATCTTTCAGGCAAGAATACTGGAGAGGGATGCCATTTCCTCCTCCAAGGGATCTTCCCAACCCAGGGACAGAATCTGCTTTGCTTGTGTCTCCTGCAGGTGAATTCTTTACCTGATGAGCCATTGGGGAAGGCTCCCCTGCTCCCTAAAAAAGAACCTGTGCAGACAAATAAAAACAACAACAAACACCCGGAGACAGCCGATATCTGCACTTCTTCTTCCCAATTAGATCCAAACAGCGCTGGTTCTCCTGGCAGCTGGCAAGTGACCACTCTCTCAGCCACATTCTCCACTTATGGGAACTGGAGGGGACAGCTGGGGGCTGAGAACCATCTCCCTGCCTCACGGCCTCAGCAAAGCCCAGGACAGTGTACAAAAACAAACTCAAGGCTCCCAGGACCCTGAGAGCTTGTCCACGTATGTGTGGCCGTGACAAAGGTGGGGGTCCACGAGTACATAGTGGGAGGCTAAGTTCCGAGCTGCTGTTCCCTGGTTTTTCCCCACAGGTTATTACAGTTGGAATGATGTTTCCATGATGCTTCAGGTCCTACCCAGCACTGCCCCTCCCCTGCCCTGCTGTGTGACTTGGGACGGTTTGCAGTCCCTTATTCTGGGCCAGTAGCCCGACTGTACAGTGTACGGTAGGTAGGACTGGGCAGGTGTAGCAATAACTGTTGGTGTGTGTGCAGAGCCAGTTTTCCCAGCCACGTCACTTGCATAACAAGTCCTGGCACTGGGGTCAGGCGGATCTGTAACAGTGGCTGAGAACCAGTCCCCCTGCTTCACGGCCACAGCAAACCCCAGGACAGTGTCCAAAAACAAACGCAAGGCTCCCAGGACCCTGAGAGCGTGACTGGGTCAGGTAACAAAAGCTCCAGGCTCTGTTTTCCAGCCCAGGCCATCCTCCCTGAAGAAAGAAGGGTGAGGCTGGTCCCCTGACAAATAATTATGAAGCTGCTCCTACTATGTGCCCAGAGCGGCCACTGGGGCCATGGGGAGAAGCCTTTACGGGGGGCAGGGGTGTGATGGGGAGGCAGAGAGGGGCGCAAACCAGTGACCTGCCCCGTGACCTCTGCTCCCAGGGTGCATAGTCCAGGACGAGGGGTCCCAGCTGGGGAGACCTAGCCCAGGAAGCTCTGGGTCCAGGAGCCTTCGGACATGGACTGGTCAGAAATTAGTCCCCATAGAGGAGTTGTGATCAGCCGAGAGCGGCCAGGCTCAGGACTTAATCATGCCTGAACAGGAACCCTGCATCTCATCTCAGCCTCAGAGGGGCTCCCAGCCTCCTCAGGTTTCTTGTGTCAAGTGCACTCGCCCTTACAGAGCCTTAGTTTGCCACTCTCTTTGCCTTTCCTTCTTTGGTCAAATCGCTGGCCCACACTAGGGCCAGGATGACTTGCTCCCCACCTTCCCCCGCTCAGAGCCCGGAAACCCAGCCCTTTCCCCTGGGTGAGTTCTGGTTAAGAGATGACACTTGTTCCCGTTGGGCCCCGCCCCACTGCTCCGAAGGCGCTGTCCAGCCCACGGTGCTGAAGCGTCCTGGGCCCCACCAACATAGAACAGTCCCGCCTGCAGCCGCCGTCCCGTCCCGGCAGGCTCCGGCCTCGTTCACACTGGCCTAATAATCCGCAAGGATCCTTGTCTGCCTAGCGTGTTTAAACTGGGGTTGCCACAGAGGCCCGAGCTCCCTGAGAAGGCCCAGGGAGAGCCTATGTTTGCCTGGGGGGTCAGACGACTCCAGAGTGGACTGTAGTCAATTTCTGTGCTCCATCCTGAAACCAGTAGGACTGGGCATCTTCATGGACCCTTTTTGACTTGTCCTATGAGTTGTGGGGAGACTGGGCCCAGAGGAGGGTTCCCTCACTTTGCAGGAACTCAATTCTTCCCACTTGCATCCAAACCCAGCAAGCCCTGCTACCTGAGGGGGGTGGGGTGAGACAGACATACACATCCCTGCAGTAAAGATGTCTCTCCCTCCATGCCAAATGACCTTGACTTCTGTGGGTGTTCACAGCCCTCCCCCCAACTCAATGTCCAGACAGGTAGGCGAAATCAGGTGTCCCCAGTGAAGAGCTCTTCAACTTGGAGTCCTGAATCTTGTCCTTGAAAGAGTAAATGACTCAGTTGGTCAGTGGCTTGAGTGTAACTGTGATGGCCGTGATACTGGGCAGCATGAAGCAGCTGGCTATAGGGCAGAAATTAGTCCAGAACAGAGGGCTGGTCAGATGCTGAAGGGGCAGCCCCCTGGTGCCTAAGACCAAGCCCACATTGGACCTACCATGCTCTGGCTCACCCCATGACCTCACAGGGTCATCAAAGCAGCCCAGAACTCAGTCCTACCTCCTAATCATCAGCCAGGCCTCTGTTCAGGCTTAGAGAAAGAAGTAGAAGTCTAAACAAGAGAGTTTTGAGAGGGTGCTCCAAAGGAGCTGAGTGTGGCCAGCATTCACTTGGAAGAAGTAAATATCAAGTTCTGGTCTCCTCAGATTCGTGTAAGGACCCAAGTCCAGTGCCCACAACTGCTAGGCAACTCCAGTTTAAGGCTTTCCAGGGCGTATAGTACATTCTGGCTGGATGTGGCTTGAAGAGCCTGGGGGACAATGCATGACGGCAGGGCTGAGTTCACACCAAGAGGAACCACAGGCAGCAGCCTCAAGACTGTTGAATCATCTCAGAATGAGGATTTTTTTAATTGGCTATTGTGCTGCATGGTGAATCAAGTTGCTTGACCCCCTCCTTATTCACCCTGGATGAGTGCCTGAAGATGGTTGTGTGGGCTAGGAGGGGACAGTCACCCACAGAATGAGAAGGTCTAACCCCACCTCCCAACTCATGGGCCCCACACTGTAGCCCCCATGTGCTGTGCTAAGTCAATTGTGTCTGACTCTTTGTGATCCTGTGGACTGTAGCCTGCCAGGCTCCTCTGCCCATGCAATTCTCCAGGCAAGAATACTGGAGAGGGTTGCCATGCCTTCCTCCAGGGGATCTTCCCAACCCAGGGATTGAATCTGTAGTCTCTGATGTCTCATGCATTGGCAGGAGGATTCTTTACCGCTAGTGCCACAAGGGTAGCCCCTCTGGCAATGAATGAATCACTAAAGTTATCCAGGGCATCACAGTGACCCCAAGAAGCAGACAAAGTGGATATTAGTAACCCATTAGTTAGATAAGAAAACAGGGGCAGAGAAGGCATGGTGCAGTCACCAAAACCCCAGAGAAAGTCCAACTTTTTTTTTTGGGTGGGCACAGTTTGTGGGATCTTAGTTTCCCAACCAGAGATTGAACCTGGAGCAGTAAAAGTACCAAGTTCTAATAACCACTGGACCACCAGAGAATTCCCCCAACTTTCTGCTCTTCAGCTTATTGTAACCTTCCTGTCCGCAGATCTCCACTTCATCCTTCAAGGAGCTGATGCTAATGGAGGTCCCCTCCATCAAAGCCAAACAGCTCTGGTTACCATGGTAACAAATAACCACTCCAGGCTCTCAACAACATAATCCTAGGAGGACACATGGAAGGCTCCTGTGGCCTGAGGGTCAACATGTCACTCCTTGGGTGAACATGCCTACAGCCACAGCAAGGGTATGAACACCATCCAAGAAGGATAGGGGCTGCTGGGCAGACCCTGGGGAGGGGAGGGGGCCTGGAGGGAGTTTGACACCTCCTACACCTGCTGGGCCGTCAGGCCGTGAGCCAGAAGTGCTGTCTAAGCTGCTCATTGCAGTAGTTGAGTCACAGCTATGCCAGGCTCTTGGGGAAGAATGTGAGTCCACACATATCCAGCAGGCCTGGCAGAATGAGGGAAAGTGAGGGGCTATTGCAGGGACTTCCCTAAAGTCCAGTGTGGTAGGGATCCTGCCAAACTGAATGATTAGGTATCCAAGTGAACTAGAATTCCACAACTTGAATTACCCAGGGGAAGGTTGGGAACATCAAGCTGGGTAGTGCACAAAGCAATAACAACTCCCCTACACATCTCCAGGGGTCCCCTTCCCCTCTTTTGCCCCCATCCCCAATTCTGTATCCCCTCATCCCACCAAAACAGACAGAATTGGAGGCTAAGGTTGAGAAAAATTTCCCCGAAAGGAGAGTTACAGGATAGATTTTTAAAAACAGCTAAGAAACGTAGATGGTTAAACTTCATATTAGTTGGAGTTCTAGAAAGAGAAAATGGTAGGCTTATTTTATTTTTTTAACCCCCATAATGGATGAGCATGAGTTGGGAGGTTGAAGGGATTCGTACCATATCATACACAATGGATGAAAAATACCACACAAGGCCCGGCACCGACAATGGCCTCCCCAGTGCCTCAGTGGTAAAGAATCCACCTGCCAATGGAGGAGACACGGGTTCAGTCCACGTCAGGAAGATCCCCTGGAGGAGGAAATGGCAACCCACTCCAGTATTCTGGGCAATCTCATGGACAGAGGAGCCTGGCAGGCTACAGTTCATGGGTTCGCAAAAGAGTCACACACACGACTAAGCCACTGAACACAGTAACACATAGATAAAGAAGTCCTAAAACTTTCTGCAAAAAAAGTAATCAGACACTAGGGACTATGAATTGTTACAGGACATGAGAAGACAATTCCAAACTTTGGAGGGAAAATTATCTCCAATTTAGGAACTATCTCATTCAAATATCAACCAAATGTAAGGGTAGAAAGAAAATATTAGATGTTGAAGGTCTCAAAAACTTACCTTCCATGTGCCTCTACCAGGAAACTGCCAGAGAACATGCTCCACAAAAAAAAACACAAAGGCATGAACTAAGGGAATTTCCTTGATGGTCCAGTGGTTAATACACCGCCTTGCAATGCAGAGGATACAGGGTTCGATTCCTAGTTAGGGACTAAGATTCCATACGTTACAGGGCAATTAAGCCCACACACCACAACTACTGACCCTGCAAGCTCTAGACCCCATACTCCTCAATAAGAGCAGCCCCCACTCACCCCAGTGAAGACCCAGAAGAGCTTAAAAAAAAAAAAAAAAAAACACCTAAGAATGAAGAAGCCATGGGATCCAGAAAAAGAGGACCTGTTATAGGAGGGGGCCTGGGGACCCCCAGATGAAGGGATAGAGATGCTGTCTGGTGAGCTATATGGCAGCAGTACCAGGCAGTTCCCAATCCAGACAGGAGCAGGAGGTCTAGGAGCCTCCAGGATTCTGCAGGGTAAGGAGGCTGGAGGCATGTATGAGCCTGTCAGCATGATCAACGGGTGTTTGCTGGCTCCCAGGGTCAGATCGGGACTTAATTAATAATAAACATACAGAAACAGAATAGAGAGCCCAGAAATAGGCCTACACTATATGGTTAACTGATTTTTTTTTTTTTTTTTTTGCCACATTGCAGGACTTACAGCATCTTAGTTCCCTGACCAGGGATAGAACTCTTGTTCACTGCAGTGGAAGCATGGAGTCTTAACCACTGGACCACCAGGGAATTCCCAGTCAACTGATTTTTGACAAATGCACCAAAGCAATTCAATGGCAGGAGTGGGGGGCAGGCGGGGGGTGAGTGAGGAAACAATCTTTGCCATATGCACCCTCCCCCCAAAAAATGCAACTACAATCCTACACTACATAGAAAAGTTAACTCAAAATGGATCATGAACCTAAACATATGGAGTAACATTCTAGAAGAAAACACAGGAGTGATAAAGCATTTGGGGAAAGAGTTCTGAAATATGGCATAAAATGCATGAACTACAAAAGAAACTAAGCAAATGAAAGATAGGTCAACTATTAACTACAGGAAACAGAAAATATTTTACAAAATAGGAAATGCAATTCTATTGCATAACAAGGTTCTGTTGTGAACAGTATTCAAATGGGAATATCTTTTATTTTCTCCTTTGCTTTTTGCTTCTCTTCTTTTCACAGCTATTTGTAAGGCCTCCTCAGACAGCTATTTTGCTTTTTCGCATTTCTTTTCCATGGGGATGGTCTTAATCCCTGTCTCCTGTACAATGTCACAAACCTCCATCCATAGTTCATCAGGCACTCTATCAGATCTAGTCCCTTAAATCTATTTCTCACTTCCACTGTATAATCATAAGGGATTTTATTTAGGTCATACCTGAATGGTCTTAGTGGTTTTCCCTACTTTTCTTCAATTTAAGTCTGAATTTGGCAATAAGGAGTTCATGATCCGAACCACAGTCAACTCCTGGTCTTGTTTTTGCTGACTGTATAGAGCTTCCCCATCTTTGGCTGCAAAGAATATAATCAATCTGATTTCAGTGTTGACCATCTGATGATGTCCATGTGTAAAGTCTTCTCTTGTGTTGTTGGAAGACAGTGTTTGCTATGACCAGTGCGTTCTCTTGGCAAAACTCTATTAGCCTTTGCCCTGCTTCATTCTGTACTCCAAGGTTAAATTTGCCTGTTACTCCAGGTGTTTCTTGACCTCCTACTTTTGCATTCCAGTCCCCTATAATGAAAAGGACATCCTTTTTGGGTGTTAGTTCTAAAAGGTCTTGTAGGTCTTCATAGAACCGTTCAACTTCAGCTTCTTCAGCGTAACTGGCTGGGGTATAGGCTTGGATTACTGTGATATTGAATGGTTTGCCTTGGTAACGAACAGAAACCATTCTGTCATTTTTGAGATTGCATCCAAGTACTGCATTTCGGACTCTTTTGTTGACCATGGTGGCTACTCCATTTCTTCTAAGGGATTCTTGCCCACAGTAGTAGATATAATGGTCATCTGAGTTAAATTCACCCATTCCAGTCCATTTTAGCTCGCTGATTCCTAGAATGTTGACGTTCACTCTTGCCATCTCTTGCTTGACCACTTCCAATTTGCCTTGATTCATGGACCTAACATTCCAGGTTCTTACGCAATATTGCTCTTTACAGCATCAGACCTTTTATCACCAGTCACATCCACAACTGTTGTTGTTTTTGCTTTAGCTCCATCCCTACATTCTTTCTGGAGTTATTTCTCCACTGATCGCCAGTAGCATATTGGGCACCTACTGACCTGGAGAGTTCCTCTTTCAGTATCCTATCATTTTGCCTTTTCATACTGTTCATGGGGTTCTCAAGGCAAGAATACTGAAGTGGTTCGCCATTCCCTTCTCCAGTGGACCACATTCTGTGAGAACTCTCCATCATAACCTGTCCGTCTTGGGTGGCCCCACACGGCATGGTTTAGTTTCATTGAGTTAGACAAGGCTGTGGTCCATGTGATCAGATTGGCTAGTTTTCTGTGATTATGGTTTCAGTCTGTCTGGCCTCTGATGCCCTCTTGCAACACCTACCCTCTTACTTGGGTAGCTCCTCTCGGCCTCCGACCCTGACCTCAAAATTCTCCAAGCCAGGCTTCAGCGATACGTGAACCGTGAACTTCGATGTTCAAGGTGGTTTCAGAAAAGGCAGAGGAACCAGAGATCAAATTACCAACATCCGCTGGATCATCGAAAAAGCAAGAGAGTTCCAGAAAAACATCTATTTCTGCTTTATTGACTGTGCCAAAGCCTTTGACTGTGTTGATCACAATATACTGTGGAAAATTCTGAAAGAGATGGTAATACCAGACCACCTGACCTGCCTCTTGAGAAACCTGTATGCAGGTCAGGAAGCAACAGTTAGAACTGGACATGGAACAACAGACTGGTTCCAAATTGGGAAAGGAGTACGCCAAGGCTGTATATTGTCACGCTGCTTATTTAACTTATATGCAGAGTACATCATGAGAAACGCTGGGCTGGAAGAAGCACAAGCTAGAATCAAGACTGCCGGGAGAAATATCAATAACCTCAGATATGCAGATGACACCACCCTTATGGCAGAAAGTGAAGAGGAACCAAAAAGCCTCTGATGAAAGTGAAAGAGTGAAAAAGTTGGCTTAAAACTCAACATTCAGAAAACTAAGATCATGGTATCTGGTCCCACCACTTCATGGGAAATAGATGGGGAAACAGTGGAAACACTGTCAGACTGTATTTTTCTGGGCTCTAAAATCACTGCAGATGATTGCAGTCATGAAATTAAAAGACACTTACTCCTTAAAAGGAAAGTTATCACCAACCTAGATAGCATATTAAAAAGCAGAGACATTACTCTGCCAACAAAGGTCTGTCTAGTCAAGGCTATGGTTTTTCCAGTGGTCATGTATGGATGTGAGAGTTGAATTGTGAAGAAAGCTGAGCACCGAAAAATTGATGCTTTTGAACTGTGGTGTTGGAGAAGACTCTTGAGAGTCCCTTGGACTGCAAGGAGATCTAACCAGTCCATCCTGAAGGAGATCAGTCCTGGGTGTTCATTGGAAGGACTGATGCTGAAGCTGAAATTCCAATACTTTAGCCACCTCATGCGAAGAGTTGACTCATTGGAAAAGCCCCTGATGCTGGGAGGGATTGGAGGCAGGAGGAGAAGGGGATGACAGAGGATGAGATGGCTGGATGGCATCACTGACTCAATGGACATGAGTTTGAGTAAACTCTGGGAGTTGGTGATGGACGGGGAGGCCTGGCGTGCTGTGATTCATGGGGTCACAATGAGTTGGACACGACTGAGTGACTGAACTGAACTGAGCTGATATATTAATCCCAAGTTCCTAATTTACCTTTTCCCAACCCTAGATAATGTAAGATTTAAATTCAGTTCTGCCAGGACCCATACTGGACATGGGGAAGAAATACAGGGAATGAGGCCTTGCACTCCTGGTCCTGACAGATCAGGGAAAGGCCAACACATTCTCTGAAACAGGGAACCCCAGCCTCTACCTGATCTGTCCTCTGTATCCTTTGATGGATACCAGGAAGGGTGTACGGGGACTCCAGATACCCCTCAATGTCTGTTGAAATTAATCACAACAAAATAAGTCTTAATCAGTAGCCTGAACTCCCAACCTGGATCTCTGCGAGGGAGAGCAGGCAAAGACAGGAAAAGTCCCCTTACTGCCAGGCCTGAAAAAGCTTCAGCCCCTCAGTCTCACCCTCCAAGTCCTCCCGGAGTTATGGATGGAGTCCTGGGGGAGGAACCAGCAGGGAGGGGGCTGGAAGTAATCACTGGCGTATTGGGCAGGGGCACTCCTTGGCAGAGACAGTGGGGCAAACTTCTGCCTCTAAAATTTCTGAATTAGCACAAACATAATAAGTATAAAACAGGCCTGTATCACAGATGACGCACATTCTCCTCTGGCTTGGTGCCCCCAGTGGTCCCAGGCACGAGAGCCCAGGCTCACATTAGCAAGAGGGTGGGCCCAGAGTTTCTGTGGACTTTCCAAGTGTTTACTCGCATTCCTGTGGGTCCCTGAGGGCCCAGCTGAGGTTCCCAGTGTCTGCTGAGGAAGAGAAAAACCAGCCTTTGACAACCAGAACGGATCTGATGTTCACAGACCTCAAACACTCAGAGCCAGATCTCTGGCTGGACATCTCACGTCCTTCTGTTGGACATAAACAATAACAGAATACCAAAATCACACACAGTTACTCTGAGAACATGATAAAATGAGACACAATAAAGCCACTTCATAATTGTCCAAGAACTGATCAAAATAAGGTCACTGTCCTGTTGTTTGGTCGCTCGGTTGTGTCAGACTCTTTGCAACCCCATGAACTGTAGCACGCCAAACTTCCCCATCCTTCGCCATCTTCCAGAGCTTGCTCAAACTCACGTCCACTGAGTCGATGATGCCATCTAACCATCTCATCCTCTGTTGTCCCCTTCTCCTCCTGCCCCTAATCTTTCCCAGCATCAAGGTCTTTTCCAATGAGTCACTGTGTTGTCACCCATAAAATATTACTCTAAACATACTCCTCTTATGGCTAAAATTAGTGACTGCTATATTTTTAGAAATTGTATTGAGATATAATTCACATACAATTCATCCATTTAAAGTGTTCTTTGACATGAGACAGATCTGAATCAGAACACTGGATCGGCCACTACTAACTAAGTGGCTTCAGGCAAGGCCCTGAACCTCTCTGAGCCTTGCATTCCTCATGTATAAAATGGGGTGATACCACCCACACTGCAGGGCTGTAAGAGTTAAAAAGTGACACTGGGAATACTAGGCCAATGCAGTCACACTGAACCAGTCCAGTTAAAGGATTCCAGCTGCTTGCAGTCCGGTGCTGAGAAATGTCAAAACAGAGTTTTGCTTCCAAGTTTCTATTAAGAGGGCTGGAAAATCTGCAGTTACGTGGGGAAAAAAAATTTTTTTTAATTCATTGGAATATAGAAAATTTTTTTCTAAGGTCAAGGAATAAAGGAGAATCTTTTCTTCCAGGGTCCCTGTTCCCTGAGCTCCTTACCCCTGCCCCCAGTGCAGACCAGGCTCCTGGGGGCAAATATCTGCCTCTGGCCTCTGGGGCTGGCCCTGGCCCATAATTACATGAATATGAGGGTCCTTCAGAGGTGCTTCTGGCCTCAGTGATCACACTGTCCAAAGGGTAGGACACATGGATTAGGGGTAGGATGAATGGACTGGGGTCACAGTCATCAGAGCACTGCCTCAGGGAATGTGTGTGTGATTGTGGCTCCACCTTAAAGGCAGGCAGCAAAGTCCATGAACCTGCAGGGAAAGCTGGGACAATGGCCAGTCTCTAACCCTGATGGACTTGCCCTTCTGGGCTGTAGGCTTGGATTATTTGTATCAATACAGCTAGGCATTTTCCAGAGCTCCCTTACTTTTATTTTTTTTATCCACACCATGCTGCTTGCAGGATCTCAGTTCCCCGACCAGGGATGGAACCCTCCTACAGTGGAGGCTGGGGTCCTAATCACGGGACTGCTAGGGAAGTCCCCCTCCCACCCCACCCTTTTCTTCTTTAAACCTGCTAGCTAAGTGTTCTGGCATCTCCTCTGAGTTTTTAATTAATTTCCCTTCCAGAGAATTGAGTTGTTTGTTGCCAGTTTGTTCTCTCAGATGGCATGGTACTTATTAACTTTTTGCTATTGTTGTGATTTTTCTTATTGATGTTATTTCAAATCTTACTCAAATCTGTCCCCCTTTCAGCTGAGGAAATGGTGATCAGGTGACCAATGGTCACCAATGTTCCAAGGTCACCGTTTTGTGTATTATGAGCAACAAAGAAAGAGCAGGAATATGCTTGGAGGCAGAACCCCGGAGATCAAGGGTATGGAGATGTGTTTAGGAACCTAGATCCCCAACCTTGCTTTCAGCACGGGAGGGCCGGTGGAAAATGATTTCTTTTGAAAACCACTGCTTCGAAATCGACACTGAAGGTGCAGTTGTAAGTGAGTTCTAACGACGGTACCAACAGCGCCTGAGAGCCTCAGAAGGGCCTCTGAGTGAGGCAAGAAGGCGCCAGACAGGACGAAATAAAAGGCGAGCTTGGCGAGGTTTCGACCTCACAGCGGCGAGAAGCGAGGGAAGCCCCGGGCCCTACCCAGCCTGCCGCTCTCGCCGAGCTCCCGAAGACTGGCCGGAGTATCTGGCCTCCGAGTTCCCAGCGCGCCAAGCCCCGCCCACTGCCCCGCCTCCGCATCGCTCGTTCCAAGCCAGAGCCAATCAGCGCTCAGCGACGCCGGCAGGGAGACCAATCGATTGGTCTCGCTTTTCACTCAAGGCGAGAAGTAGCGCGTAGCGCACTCAATCCGAGGTAGCTCCCGAGACGCAGGCAGAAACTTGGCTAAACTGGAGGCCCTCGCTGGCTGGTTGCCTCATGGGTGTCTGGGAGGTCGAGGTTCCTTCACGTGGAAGGAAATTGTCCTCGAACAGGTCAGTTCTGAGAACAGTATCCTAGGCCCGCTTCTTACCTCGTCGTGTGGCTTCGGGGCAGATGTCTCTTCTCTCTGGGTCTTATAAAACGAACGAGTGGGACAAACAACGGTCTTTACAGTCCCTCCTTTATCCCGGCCCAGCACGCCCAGGATCAGCGCCAGTGTGGCTGATATCAGTGGTCTCACCCTGGCCAGGGCCATCTGAGGCTTTTCCAGCAGTAACACACATTACAGCCAGGTTTTCCCTAGTTCAGTTTTCTGGGGATGGAAAGCGATTTTCCCAATCTGGTCACATCTTTAAAAAAAAAAAAAAAAAACTTTGACATTGGCCCTCTGCTACTTTGCTAGGTGGCCTGGGACAAATCACAGCCCTTGTCTGGGCCCGTAGTCCTGCCAAAGAAATTCAGAACACCTGAGACCATAGGGTTCCCCCTACCATGGCATTTTCATAACACTGCCAATACATCCTACAACGGAATGGACCCAAATTGGGGCTGGCAGTCGGATCAGGGAGCAGTCATTTTACTGAGACTCTCCCTGGGTAATCCTGAGCCACTGGCCCTTAGGAGTCCAGCTTTCCTCAATCCATGCTACCCACGCTGAGTAAAGCAAGACAAAGCTTGATTGACAGATACTTGTGGCGCTCCTACCTTATTCTGTGTAGTGCTGCTATGGGAGAAGCCAACCTAATTCCTGAGTCAGGGAAGCTCAGGGCCTTGTTGGGAGAGATTGACAAGGGTAGGTAGGAGAGTTCTGCAGAGTGACGTTGGGTACAAAAGCAGGATGGAGGTGTTGGAGCGAGGACATTTCAGGCCAAAGGGGATGTTCAAGCCTGACTGGGTAGAGTTTTCCGGGTGGATGGAATCAGAAATTCCAGGAGGTTGAAATAGCAAGGAGGTGGAACCCTGGGACTGTCTGTGGAATGGATGTGACCAGGGACCAGTTAGACAGTGGAATGTAACAGGTGCCTTAAATGCAAGTTCAGGAGATGGGGCGTTGTGTCTAATTGGAGTCACATTTAGTGGGAACCCTGGGTTTCATCCTGGCACTGGGATGGGGAGTAGGAACTTATTAGGATTCCCAAGTCACCAGTGCTGGCCCTCTCAGAGCCACAAGTGGCCGCCCATCGCAAGCGCCTACCCCTCTGCCTTATCCCGGTAAGTCGGTAAGTCCCGGGGCTTCTCTCTGACCGGGACAGACAGGCCCCAGAGGCGCTGGTGACCCTTCCACTGCAGGGAGGCCCTGGCCCGAGGTGTGTAATCTGAGCCCTACAAAGGGCCAATTACTCGGGTCCTCCAAGTCCATAACTTCCCTCGCATTTATCAGGTCACAGCTCTGCCTCCCTCCCCTAGAATAGCCCTTCCACACCTTAATTTCCCTTCAAAAGGTGCCCTTATCTTTCCTTTGAATCTTGGGCAGGAAGTGGAGGCTGCATACCTGGGCCTGCGAGTGTCTGAGGTTCTGTTGTAAAGAGCACCAGAGTCAGCGTCTACACTGGAATTCCAGGCGAACTGGAAGGAGGCTCCAGGGGAGTGACTAGGATCTCCAACGTAGGCTCAGCGGTTCTGGAACACCAACTTTCCCAGGCTAGGTCAGCTCGGGCTCCCTCCCCGCCTCCTTCCCTCTCATCGTGTACCTCAAACTGGGGCCCTATCCTCTGAACACTGCTACAAGCCCCACAAAGCCTCTGGGACTTGAGATCAGGATCCAGAAGCTCGGCCTGGCCCGGAATGCATCTCCGTCTGGCCTCCACTCATTGCCTAAGAGAGCACAGACACTAATCACCACTTCCTCCAGACAAGCCATGAATTTTCTGTACCTGTCGGAGTGTAACCTCGGGCTTATTGATATTGGCTAATTGTTTAACTGTCTGAGCACATGGCACATGAGTGATGGAGTTATTGGGATTGTATTTACCCTTCCTTTGTTTATGTAAGTCTCAAGGAATTTGGGGTGGTGGGTTCGGA
This sequence comes from Muntiacus reevesi, assembly GCF_963930625.1. Taxonomy (NCBI): domain Eukaryota; kingdom Metazoa; phylum Chordata; class Mammalia; order Artiodactyla; family Cervidae; genus Muntiacus; species Muntiacus reevesi. The sequence goes on from NC_089266.1 coordinate 48,825,436, forward strand.
CATGTACACATGGGGTATAAAAGATTTTCACAAATGCTGGTCGGGGTCCTTGGCTAAGAGGAGACTCTGCCTTGGGCCCGCTGGTGTAATAAACTGCACTCCACTATCTGCATTGTCCTTCTGAGTGAGTTTGTTTCCCAGAACACATGGCTACAAGAGGGCTACTGGGTTTAGGCCTGGAGCTCTGGGGTGCTGTCCATCCCATGGTGCTGAAACTCCCCCCGCCCCCGCCCCGCCCACCCCACCTCAGGGGAACGCCCAGGCTCCAAGGCCTGTTCACATTGGTCCAATAACCCTCATGGGTCATCAACTGCCTCAACAGTTCAGACCATCATTGGTTTGAACTGGAGGCATGTAGGGGCTCTGAGGTTGCCTGAGGAGGCTCAGAGAATGGCCAGACCTAGGGAGTGGTGGGCAAAACTCCAACCTCACGCTCTGTCCTAGTGTTAGCAGAAACTCACACACTGTGAACATAGCCCTTGCCCACTCTAAATCTGTCTTGTGAATTGTTTGGTGAGACTGGGAAGGCCTCCGTCAATTTTCAGGGATCGGACCCCCTTATGAGCATTCAAGCTGTGCAGATGCTGCTACCTGGGAGATAATTTTTGAACCAGGGGCTCTGGTTCAAAACCTGCGGCTGCTGGTCCACAGGCTCTCCGAGACGCCTTTGGCCGGCTGCTTCCCCGCGCCCTGGGAGGGTGGATTTCCAGCAAGAAGACTGCGCATGACCGCCCCCAACAAGCAGAGCCCCTGGTTCAAAAATTAAGGACAGAAAAATCCCGAGAACTTCCTCCCCTGCACCTTTCACACAGTGAATATGCCCTTCTTGGACTCTGGGTGACCGCCGGCTTGTGTGGGCGTCCCCCATCCCGTGCTCCCAAAGTCCGAGCAAGAAGGAAGGTGCCTGCGACTCCCCAGGTAGAGTACAGCCGCTTCCGGTCCAGATATTTTGCCCTTGAGGGTGTAGATGGAGAGATTACCCAGAGAGCTAAACGCGATCGCACTGGTAGTAATTCTGAGAAGCCCGGAGAAGATGGGGCTAGTTCAGAAACCAGGGCTCAGAGGCACAGTGAATAGCAGGACCCTCCCCGGGCTCGGGAGCGCGTGAGCCCCGCGTCCTGGCTGTTCACTGTGCCTCTGAGCCCTGGTTTCTGAACTAGCCCCACCTTCTCCGGGCTTCTCAGAATTACTACCAGTCCCTTGTGTCTCTGCACGGCCTTCCAGGGCCGCCCGCAGCTCAGGAGCTTCCGCACCTTCTGATGACCAGCCCCGGGCGCAGTGTGAAACCAGACATAGGAGGCAGAAGTTTGCGGAACCGGTGCTGTCCAGCGTGTTCCCCGCGAGCCGAGCCTGCGGCAAGCCCCAGCACTACCTCCCGGTGAGGGCTGAGCCGGGGGGCCGGTGCTCGGGTGCGAGTGGCGAGTGCCTCAGAGTCACGCGCCCCTGCACACAGCCGACGGCGCTCCGGAACAAGCGAGTGTGCAGCGTTTCCTGCGAGAAAGCAGAATTCGAGCCAGCCAAGGACTCCACAAGTTGCTGCTGGTCCACGGACTCTACGAGGCGCCGTTGCCCGGCAGCTTCCGGGCGCCCTAGGAGGGCGGAGAGCCTGCGAGAAGACTGCGCATGCCCGCCCCCAACTCGGATCTGCTACAAAATAGAAACGCAGAAGCCCCTGGTTCAAAAACGAAGATTTTCAAGAGGGCAACGGCAGGACAATAAATCAAGTGCAGCCCCTGTGCAACTATACAAGCCCTATGCCCTTGAAGCCAGCCCTGCTCCTACCCACCCTACATGAAATTCATTTAATAAACTTTACCCTGCAAGGTTAAGTTCAGGGTTACTTCCTAAGGCATAATCACTACCCCCTTCCTCTGTTGCCATAAGGGAAGAGCCAGGGCAGATTGATCTGGCCCTTCCACAGGTACCCACCTGTAGCCCTTATCAAAGGTGGGACGTGATCTTTGCAGCCTTGCTACATCTCAGCTTCTGTCTGCAGCTCTGAGACCGTCGTCCGTTCTCCGGGCAAGCGGGAGCCAGAGCCGCGGAGTAACTTCCTGAAGTAAGGGGCTCGGGCTGGATCTTCAGAGGACCAGCGCTGGTTAAGCAATCTGCCTCATTCTGAATAACCCCTGCTATTCTGTAAAGGAAAGTGAACTTGCCATAACCAGTCTGGTTTTGTAGTTTTGTCTAGTACAATGTCTCTGTTCCTACTCCCTCTGCTATGTAAGTCTTTCGTTTTGTACAGCTCCTCGGAACTCCATTCCATCTACTAGATTGGATGTTGCCCAATTAATCATCATTGAGGGACTTCCCTGGATCCGGTGACTATGACTCCATACTCCCAATGCAGGGGGCCCAGGTTCAGGGAACCAGATCCTATATGCTGCAACTAACAGTTTGCCTGCCACAAATAAAGACCCTGCATGCTTCAGCTAAGACCCAGCACGGCCAAATAAATAAATTAAATTTTAAAATAAATTAATCATTGAATAAAGCCTAACAGATCTTTAACATTTACTCAGCTAAATTAGTCCTTATCAGAGCTAAAGATCTAAGTACCAGGTATCGGGTGGACCTAAAGAATTGTTTTTCAACTCTTTGAAAGTTATTTTATTGTCACTATCTTACTGTGTTCCCCAGAACTGAAAAATAAACACTAGGGAAAGACAGACTAATCCAAGGTTAAAACAGGAGGAAGAACTTCTAAACTGTAAAGGGCACAGAACTGTTGGGAGGGCAGGGACAGCAGAGGGCGCTGTTGTTGTGTAAACACACCCATAGAAAGGGGCCCCTTCAGGCATGCATTTTTTCTCACATTGTCTCTGCAAATCTACACAGAAACACATTCCTTACCCCCCGATCCGCGCACGGCTTCCCCGCCAGCCCCGGCCCATATTCCCCATCTTACAGGCGCTTCATCAAAGAGTTAGAATTTCGGATTAAGATTCTTTACCCGGCCTATAGGGGTCCCTTGGACCATAACCTTACCTCCAAACTATTTTCATAAGCTGATGGTGGTCCTTCACAGTCAGCAGCTAGGGAGAGGATCTGGGGGCCCCGGTCGCCTTCCCCCGCCTGTGGCCCTTCCCACCCTAGCGGGAAGATGTTCTCTGCAGTGTTATTTACAATGGACAGTAAACTGATGACACGGCTGTGAACAATGTGGAACCACAGAATGGCAGTTGCCGGGGCCGTGAGGTAACAGGGACGCGTGTTGACACTGGAAGGTGAAAGTTAAAAAAGGATACTAGATTGCTCACTGAGTCCACAGGGCTTTGCCTGTAGATAAAAATGGAAAGGGAAGTTGGAAAAATGAAACCGAAAAATTAAGGTGGGAATGAATGACTATTTTCTTTAAAATATTTTTTCCTCAGCAATACGTTAAAATTGTAAAATGGTTACCTCTAGGAGATAAGGTTATCTGCAGTTTTCTCCCCCTGCTTCTTTCCAAATACTCTACAATGAGTAGGTATTATCTGGATGACCAGAGAAAAAGAAGTTAACAGACACACACATGCTCCTAAGAGAGGCTGTCTCTTCATGTTGGCATCACGTTAACTATGCCCTTTCGTCCACAAGGCTGCCTACATGGCTCTTCCTTTTCCCCTCTGTCTGGTACCACCCTCACCACCTCTCTGGTGGTCCTTCCACCACAAACCAGAACACATATGAATACTATGTGGGAAAATCCAAAGCGGCTCTGAGCCCGGCCTCCAGCTGGTATGACCCGGCTCCCTGGCTGAGAGGTGAGGGGCAGCCCTGGGGGAGATTTCCTGAGGCCTCTGCGGGGCGGGGACAGAACATATGGCATCTCCATTGCTGGACTGTTCCATGCTTCTTGCTGCTACTATTTCAAAATGTGCAGGGGCAGAAGTTTCCGCCAAGCTCTCTACCAAAGAGGGCCGTGTTCCCACCCCCAAGATAACTCTCTGTCTGCTCCCCTCCCGGGTTCTCCCTGCAGACCAGAGGAATTGGCTGGGTGTGGAGACCAGGGGACGGGGAATGCAGCTTCCTTTCCACAGATGCTGGCTGGACAGGCACCTTCTTGTCTCTGTTAGAACGTGGCAGAGGTTCAGGTTCAGGCGGGGCGGAACCCACTTTGCATGTGCCCGCTTTGCATGTGGCTTTACTCTCAATATCCAAGGACATGAAGCCTCTGCAAACATTTCCCTGAATCATCTGTTAATTGAAGGGGACTCTGCCTGGGGCAGAACACAAGGGGAAAAGGATGCTGGGGTTTCAATGGCAGGGAGGAATGTGTGTCGGGGAGGATGAGGTGGCCTGGAGGGGGTTGAGGGGTGGGCTGGGCTGCGCTGGGGTGAGGGGTGGGCTGGGCTGGGGGCTGGGCAACAAGGGTGCATCCCTGCCCTCTCTCAGCCTCAGTTCTTCTATAACTCAAAGAAATAGCTGAGCATCTCTGTTGCTTTCTACAACCAAGTGACTCTCTCTTGAAAGATATCTTGGCCTATATAATCAGGATCTTGATATCTACCCCTCATCGAAGGAAAAGATCAGTCCAACTTTCTAACCCCAACAGACAAGTCCTCCCTGTCTGGTGCCGGATAACCCTCCAGTCTCACCCTTCAGTACTCTCTCTCTTGCCCCACTGATGTGTCTCAGCTTGAGTTTTATCAAGTCTTATCACAACTCAGCTTGAGTCTTATCTCCTCCAGGAAGCATCCCCCAACTCCCACTGGCTGGGCCAGGGAGACCTCCTCTGGGCTCCCATAACCTCATGGGCATCTGCTACTGTTACTATAGTAGCTATGCTTAAAGCCTAGGTTTACTGAGCACTTGCTATGTGCCTAAACCTCTGCCAGGTGCTTTACCCAGCATCCTCTAGCTGAATCCTAACCGTACCTATGGAAGGGAGGTCCTGCTGTCATCCCCATTTTCCGGATCAAGACACTGAGCTTGAGGGAGTGCAGGGTGAGTGGGAGGCGGGGATGTTGAATCCAGGGCAGTGTTGCTCCAAAGCCTGTTCTGTTCTCCTACCTTATCCTCCATTTGCCCACCTCACCCCCTGATCACAGGCCTCCTGGTCGTTTCCTGCTAAGGGCTACATCCTAGGTCCTCCTCTGACCTACAGACACCAGGAGTGTGGTGTCTGTAGGTGTGTGGCCAGGAGTGTGGCGTCTTGCCCCCCTGTGCCTCCACCCAAGGTCCATCAGAGTCCTAGGAGAGGCTGAATCCAAATCTCCCCGTTTTGGATCCCCGAGGCTGGGGTTTTCCTCCGTGCCCTTCAGCCTTCCCCACTCATCCCAAGGTCTTGGGAGACCAGGAGGACCTGAGATGTGACCGGGCCCCTCTGGTCCGACCCCAGTGTTCTCTCCACCCAGCGCCACATCCATGCCTGTCTAGGATCATGTTCAATCCAGGTGAAAGGACCTCTGCTTAGAGGTCGCGGTGACACGTGCTAATGTGCCCAGGGCTGGGTTGGCCCTTCTCAGGCTTTAGTCACTGAATTCTCATAGTGAATGATGAGAATCAGAAACCTGGGAGGAAGATGGGGATATGATTTTTATTTCACAGATGTAAGAAAACCAAGGCTCAGCTGATGTCACAGAGCAAGTGGGTGGGGCCAGGAGTGATCCAGGACTGTCTGACCTTGAAGCCCTATAGTTCCCCCAGTGCCTCCCTCCTGATCCAGACAGGACTGTGGCACGAAAACCCCCAGAGGATAAGAATTGTGATTCATTTCTGCATCTTCAATGTGCCAGCAGCTACACCCAGGGCACTGGGAGGTTGTGAAAGTCTGGGCTGGGCAGGCTCTGGCCTAATAACTGTTCATTGACAGAGGTCAGCAGGGCAGGGTTATCCTCCCCACTTTATAGATGAGGAAGTTGCAATCAAAGAGGAGCAGGAAAGTTGCCCAAGGTCATCCCTGAGTCAAAGGAAGACCGGGGACTTGAACACAGGACACTCGGGGATCCTGTGTGGAGTAAGAGGAAGGAGGCTGTGACGGGCTGGCACTGCTGGGCCCGAGGCTGGCAGCTTTATGGGCCCTGTCAGTCACTGTGATGTGTTAGGGCCCATCCCTGATCTTATGATTCCTGCTGTAATGAGGGGGTCTTGTCCCCTCCAAGGGAACAAGGACCAGGGTGACCTAGACAGTGACAGGTAACAAGTTTATGGCAGGTAGGACAGGGGTCCAGGCTGGAAGATGAGGCTGGGTGACCTTGGCAACACAAAGTAATCTGCTTTGTGTGACCTTAGAGTCAGAGATGATAGATAGAGCAGGAGCCACCACTCCCCCACCCACCCCCACCCTCACCTCCCCCACTACCCCCCACCCCCCCCCCCCCACCCCCCGCCTTGAGTTCCTGCGTCACAGATGTGCAGTCTTGGTGGTGCCGGTGATTAAGATGCAGCCTTGAGGAAATGCCCATCCTTAACATCCTTCCCCCTCACCACCTTATGCCTCAGAGGGGACACCCCCCAGGGGTGTGGTTCTCTTCCCTCAACTCAGTGATCCTACTAAGGGGAGCCCTGACTGGAGGGGAGCAGGATTACTTTGAAATCAGCTTCCTCTTCCCAAAGGGACTTTGAAGTGCCTCTAAAGTCACCAGGGGCATCCCAGGTGGTGCTTAGTGGTACAAAATTCGCCTGCCAATGCCAGAGACACAGGAGACAAGGCTTCCATCCCGGGTCGGAAAGATCCCCTGGAAGTAGGAAGTGGCAACCCACTCCAGTACTCTTGCCTGGACAATCCCATGGACGGAGGAGCCTGGTGGGCTACAGTCCACGGGGCGGTAGAGTCAGAAACAACTGAGCACTAACCTAAAGTCACTAGTCAACAGCCTCTTAACCACGCCAAAGGTTTCCAAATCTCTCCCCTGCCTGTGAGAGGGGCTGGCTTGGGGTTACAGGGACCCCTGAAGTAGACTTCATTCCTAGGAATAGACTTTCTCCTCGCTCCATTCCCCTGTCCTAGATAGATTTTTACAGCCTTGTGACCGCAGATCCACTTCCCAGAGAAGAATCTTCTCCCGTGTGGAATCTTCTCCTGACTTGTGATTAAATCACTCCCCCAGGCTGGTGATTAAATTCTAAGGCAGTGCAGACAATAGGACCCTACACCTGGTGTGATTCTCCCCTCCCCTCTCTGAGGATCAAAGCCGCTCTGGGAGACTGTGTGATCTTGGGCCAGAATGTCGGGGAGAGTCAACCAGGACTCAGACCAGGGAGGAAGCCCATTTGCCTGGATCGTTCTGGGGGAGGCAATCCCTCTTCAGAGGTCTCTTGCCTAGGTTCAAAGGCCCGTGGGGGCTGAGAGGTTGGCAGCGGATGGGGAAGCGACTCGACCAGAAAACCGGGGCTTCCTGTTGATGTAGGGGGCCCAGGCCCACCCAAGTCCACATTCCCCACCCAAGTCGGAGTGAGCTTCTGACACTCCCACGGAAGCCCCCACCCCATGTGGGACACACAGTACCTAGAGCCATGAAGGGGTCTCCTGCAGCCCCGGGCCAAATCCAGGCGAGGGAGCGGCCCTCCTGGGACCAGAGGCAGCTTCCGCTCTAGGGAGGGCCCCAGCCGGGTTTCCCCAAATCCTAGAGCCTCCACCCAGGAAAGTCTCTTTCCCCTAGATTGCTCTGAAGATTCTGACAGAGGAGATAAGGAGAGGTCCATTCAGACCCCAGTCTCTTCTCTTCCCATCTTATCTCAGGAGTCTCCGCAGGAGTTGGGAGTTGGGGGGGGGGGGGGTTGGCAGGGGTGACCCAAGAGGGCCAGCCCCTCCCCTCTGATCCCATCAGTTCCTCTCTCACTGAGCCCCTTGGCAATGCATTTCTCAGTTCTGCCCCTCAACGTCCCCAGCGCTGGCCATCACAGACACCCTCCCCCAGCAATTCACAGGCCTCCTCATTCTCTGTGAGAAGAACAGTCTTTGGGTTGCTTACAAATTAAGTGCGTAGCAGCCTGGGAGAGATGCTGAAAAAGAGATAAGACCCAGAGAATCCGTGCTCACTACCGGAGAGAGAGAAGCAAGCCCCACTTTCGGGGAACACCGGATTCGAGAAACAACATCGCACATCTCTCAACTCCGCCACCCCACCGAAGGACAGCTTCTTTCCCCCAGCCCCTAACCCCAGCCCGTTCCAAGGCGCCCCGCGGGCTGCTCCCAAGGCGACAGAGCGGCGCAGGGGTCCACGCCAACTTGATCCAAGGGAGGAATCTGGGGCCACACTCCCATGTGGCCCAGGTACCTGGCGACGTCGCTCTCCCAGTCCCCAACAGGAGAGCAGGTGTGGGACTGGGGAGGAGCCGGGAGCGGGGCGCAGCCTCCGACGCAGGTGGGTGAGGGGGGCCCCCGCGCCCTGGTGGAAAGGTGACCCCGGGCGGGGCGGGAGCGCTAGTCGGGGAGCGGAGGCGCTCGGATCAGGAGGGCCAGGGGAGGGGAGGCTCCGCCAGTGGGAGGAGCCGCTACCCGCGTCCTGCTGTCGGGGCTCCCTCCCGTTGCGGCTCCGCTATAAAACCCGGGTCGGCATGACCGCGGCATCCGCGGCGACCTTCTCGGTGCGCGACCCCCGGCTCGGCTCCCGCGCAGGATGCGGCTGCTGCTGGCGCTCCTGGTCCTCGCCGCCGCCCCGCCCCGGGCCCGCGCAGGTGAACGAGGGCTTCGGCCCGGGGACCCCTCGGTGGCCCCTCAGTGATCCCTCGCGCTCCGGCCCGCGCCCAGGCTGCGCCCGCCCGAGATGCGGCGGCGCGTGCGGCCGGGCGGGGTGGGCGCCCGGGAGCCAGCCCAGCGAGGGCGCGGCTGCTGGGCTCGGGGCTCGGGGCCCGCGGTCCTCCTCCAGGCGCCGTGCGGGCTATGGGCAAGGATGCAGGCAAGGCCCCGCGGGGCCGCTCAGGGGAGCATCTTTGCCCGCAGCCCGCCTCCGCCTCTCACCCTTTCTGGCGTCTCACGCCCTTGCTTGTGCGCCTCGGTCTGTCGTGGGTCGCTGTCCGTCCCGCGGGGGCTCAGTGCTTGGTAGCTACCCTCGGCTTGAACCAAGGGCAACAAACTGGGTGCCGTGCGGCCCTGGCATCGCCGCTTTCCGCCCTGATTCCTTGCCCCCGGGAGGCTGCCAGCACCCTTCACCTCCAGCGCCGTGTATGGAGCCTGGCGGGGGGCATCCGGAGACCCGAGGTCCCGGCCAAGCCGGTCTTTCCGGCCAGGGTGATTTTCGTTTAAAGATTAATGGTGAGGCCGAGCTCTTAATTATTCGCCTAGGTGGGAGGTGGCAGGAGAGGGGTGTTAATATTTGATAAGGAGCTGAAGGCGCCTCTGGCGTCTGGGCACGGGGATCCGATCTGATCTGGCACTTTCTCCGCACTCCAAGAGGAACCATCTCCTTGCAAGGAGGCCCCCATCTGCCATTCCCCTTCCCAGCTACCCCTGGGATGGTCCTTGGGGTCCACCTGGCCACATCTCCTCTCTAAAGCTAGATGCTCCTCCCTGGAAGTGAGTCCAGGGTGAGGGTGCCCCCCCCACCCCCAGTAGCAGAGAAAGAGGCCGTGGGTGCCTCTTTCAAGAGAGACTTAGACTTAATGGTGGGGACGTGACAGGCATCCTAAGAGAGAAGGCAGGATGTGAACATTTTTGTATGTAGGGCTGGAGGTTTGAAATCTACTTAAGCCTCTGGGCTGATAGAAAGAGAAACAGCTTTGCAATTAATGTGGCTGCCTGGTAGCTGCATGGCCTTGGGTAAGTCACTTTCCTCCTTGGTAAGTCAGCTTCCTCCTTGGGTAAGTCGGTTTCCTCACTTACAAAACAGAAAGTAATTTTGTCTTCAGGTACCATTTTAAGGGTTCAAGGGAGGCAGTGGGTGTCTGTGCTTAGCGTGGCACATGGCAGGCGCTCCGCAGCCATGTGGCTCTGACAGTTCTACCACTGGACTGGGCTCAGCAAGCCAGGAGCCTCTCAGCCACCCCCTCGTACAAGCTGTGCACCCCAGAAATGCTGGGGCTTTCTGCCTGGGAGTTGCTGAGCGCTGTCCCTCACTTCATCTCCTAGGGGGCTTGAAGCTGCAGGGTGACCAGGCGGCACAATGAATTCCCCAGGGCATCTGCTGCCCTGGCGAGAGGAGCAGAGAGGGTCACAGGCCCCTTCAGAGCCCCAGACCTGGCCAGAAGCTACCAAGACTTTGCCCAGGGCATATTTGGGTTTTGCTGAGCTGGCTTTCAAGATCCCTCCCTCCCCCTGGAGTTGGAGGGTGGGGTGAGCAAGGTCCACCGGAGGGAACATCTTCAGTCATCCCTAAAGCAGGGGGCTGGAGGGGTGGGTAAGTCAAGGGTGGGGGGCCGGAGCCGAGTGACTGGCAATGGCCTTTAGTTCCCTCACTCCATCCCTGGTCAGGGCAGAGGGACTGGGCAGAACCCAGAGCCCGGAGCCAAGACCTTCCAGTAGCTCCTCTCCTTCCCCGGGCCCGGGGGAAGTGGCCTGAGACTGCCGGCTGAAAGTCATCTGCAAGGGCTGCCCGCTCACGAGCCAGCACAGAACCTGAGCTGGTTTGAGCCTGCCATCTCTTGCCTAAAAACCAGCCCCTACCTTCAGCCTTTGGGTACAGACCTGACCCTGGCCTTGGCCTCATCGACATCACATTTATTTCTGGCTTTGGCTTCCTGAGGAGCGTAGTTACAAGGGCACTCAACGAAGCAGGTCAAAAGTCTCTGTGATTAAGACGCTGGATCAGAGGTCACCATTACAATCCCGGCAGCTGCAGCCAGAAGGCAGGAAGAGCAAATTCCTAAGAAAAGCTCAGGCTGGACCAGATGGGCTCTGGGGAGGCGATGGGGGTTCCACCTGCCAGAACAGGGTCCTGAGGAGCCTGACTCAGGTCAGGCTTGCCCTGTAACAGCCCTTCCCTCTGGGCTTCAGTTACAGGGAAGGGCTGGCTCAACTCCAGTGGCCCCTCGTGCCGTCGGGACCTCTGAGAGGTGGAGACACAGGGAACCTTTTATGGCCGCAGCTGACCTCCCATCCAGTGTGTGCTGAGACACTGGATCCGGGAGATCCGTGGCAGCTCCTCTTGCCTGGGGAAGGAAGCTAGTGGGCTCAGAAGAAGCTACAGAGAAGAAGCAAGACTCAGAGCAGGACTGGAGGGCAGGCGATGGGCTCCGGCATCTGACCTCTGCCTGTGTGCAGAGAGGGGCCTGAATGGGAAGTGGCTGCTACCTTTTGCTGCCCCTCGTGGGGCTTGCCCAGATGCAGAGTCCTGGGGGGCAGCAGAACCCTGTCCCAGGCAGGGGATGGACTGGCCTGGGGAAGACACTGCAGGGATGCTCTATCGCTGAAAGAGGCTGTGTCAGCAACGTAGGAGAAGCGTTTGATCCAGAACTTGGAGACTGGGAAACCCAAGGTGGCTCCCAGGGGTGGGATGGGGGGTTGGTTTGGGGAGGCTGAGTGGGGGTGGGGGGCTTGGGGAGGGTGGGGGGCCAGAGTCCTCTAGATGCTTATTCTGCTGGCCTCCCTCCCACCTCCCACTGAGAGCCTGCCCTTCCCCATCTCATGTTCGTGGCAGGGACCCCAGAGGAGGTGGGGTTGGGTGGGGATGGACATGCTCAGAGGCCTTAGCTCAGGCTGAGCTGGAGAAGCTGTGCTTTTCTTAGGAATTTCCTCATCCCTGAGTTCTTTCCAGCTCACTTCATTTCTCTCCTCTCAGCCCCTCCTTAACTTTGGCCATCTGCGCCCGACAGGAGGGGGCAGGGAGGGAGGGAGGGAGGGAGGCAAGGGAAAGGGAAGGACTTGACTAAATTCCAGGCTGCCTGGAACACTCTCTCCCGACTCTCATTTAATCCTCCCTGTGGGTGGTATTAGTTCCATTTTACACGTGGCAAAACTAAGGCTCAGACAGATTACGTTGACTTATCCCTAAACCCACCATTCGTAAGTGGCCCACCTAAGAATTCCAGCTCTGATCAAATGCTTCATCCACTCTGCTGGCCCAGCTTTTTTGTTTTTAAATCAGTAGACTGATTTTAGAGCAGCTTCAGGTTTAGGGAAACACTGGGCAGAAAGCACAGAGGAGAGGTTTCCCTGTGCAGTTTGTCCTCTTGTCAAATCTTTCGTTAGGGCGCTACATTCGTGATGCAGCCTTTTTTGGGGGCGATGCTGTTTCTCCGTCCTGAGGCAGAGTGGGGGATCGGAAGGCAAGGTCAGGACCCTCACCAGGACTGTGAGATGCTGGGACAGGGGAGAAGGCCTAGGTGCCTTTGGCGACCACAGTGCAAGAGGGCGTGTTCAGGGGAGGGGCTAGCCTAATCTTCCCCATCACCCCATCAGCTCTGGGAAAGCAACCAGGCTGAATGTGGCTGTATTGTCCTAGGAGAGGGGGGTGCCTGGCCCTAATCTTCCTCTTCCCCTTTCCCCAGAGCCTCTCCTTCCAGGTCTGGTTGGGGGAGGCTGATGAACAACAGTGATGCTGGCCCCTGGGGAGAGCTGACCGGCTTTGGAGGGGCCAGTGTCTCCCACATCCATCTGCTCAGGCCTCACGTCCCTCCTCTCTCCCTTCCAGCATCGCACTGGTGCTACCAGATTCAACTCAAACCCTCCAACTACACCTGCTTGGGTAAGTGCGGGGAGTCTAGGGGTAGGGACCGTCCAGGTAGAAACAGAGACCCAGTGAGGGCGGAAAGGATGAGGGATGGTGGTGGCCGCAGGCAGATATCAGCTTCACACACACAGACACACACACACACACACACACACACACACACACACACACTCCTGGTGCTCATGTAGAGTGAGCGGAGTTTTTTTCTGGTACCTCCTGTCATCACCTCTGTCACCTAAGAAGTCAGCCCTCTGTCCTCTGAAATAAATCATCAGCAGCATCAAAGGCAGAAACGTTTTGCTGCCTCCTCTGCGGTTTCGGTGGCCGGAGGGCACTCCCCACCCTGGCCCTGCCCCCCAGTGTCAGAGGTCCAGAGGCCGGGCTCCCTGGGGTGGCGCCTTCCTGCCCCCCAGTGCCCGGACAAGGCTCAGTGTCAGGGTTTGGGGTCCTTTCACAAGAGGCCCTTCCAGGGGACTCCACGGCTTCCACTCACTCTCCCACCCAGCTGCTTCGAACTTCAGAACCCCCAGGAAGCAGGTATCACCAGCGTTCACCTTTCACAGCTGAGCATCCGAGGTGGTCCCACACGCCAGAGCTCACAGCCTAGTCCCACCCCGTCCCACATTATGCCTTGCTGACTCTGTGTGTGTGTGTGTGTGTGTGTGTGTGTGTGTGTGTGTGTGTTGAAGAGGAAGGAGGGAGAGGGCGGAGTTCTATGCCGGGCATCCACCAGCACAGTCTGCCAGCCTCCAGAGGAGGACCTTGCTGAACCAGGCCGGACCTGAGTCAGGCGCCCCTGATTCCCAGCCCAGCCTCCCTCCCTGCTCAGGGCCAGACGAGTGGGAAGGCAGCTGCCAGAACAGCCGTCAGTCCCCCGTCAACATCGTCACAGCCAAGACTCAGCTGGACCCAAACCTGGGGCGCTTCTCCTTCTCTGGCTACGACAGGAAGCACCAGTGGGTCGTGGAAAACAACGGGCATACAGGTGAGTATCGGGCATGCGAGGTGGAGGCCCCGGGCAGGGCAGCAGGGGCACCTGGTCTTGGGACCCCCGTTCCCTGGGGACTGGAAGGTTGGGCTCCTCCCGGGAGGGGCACCTTTGCCAGGGGAGGGGCCGACAAGCCCTGCGCGGAGGGGAGGGGTGGAGAGGGGGAGCAGGGTGGGCCTGGGAGAGGAGGGGACCTCTAGTGGTAGTTTCAATCAGAGCCGTTTGGGCGGGGGCGGAGACAGGTTCTAGGAAGAAGGAACAGTATGTGCAAAGGCATGGGGGCGTGCAGCAGTTGGGGTGTTCAAGGGGCTGCGTGTGACCCCGTGTGTGTGCAGGACAGAGGCAGGCCAGGGTCAGCCCAGCCAGGCTCGGGGCTGGGGAGTTTGGACGCCGCCCTGAAGACACTGGGGCGCCACGCGTGGAGGGGGTTGAAGCAAGGGTGGGACCAGGCTGAGCCTCGGGTTTGGGCAATGGGGGGCATGCAGAGGGAGAGGCGGGCGGTGGGGGGCCAGGGGAAGGGCCAGGCTGTGCCACTCGCCCTGTCCCTTCAGGACTGCAGCCCAGGATGGGAGGGAGATGGGAGAGAAGTCCTGCCTGGGGGGAGCTGGGATGGGGGCTGGGAGAGGCTAGGAGGGGGGTGTGAGGAGCTGCCCCTTCCCGTCCCCTCCAGTGATGGTGTCGCTGGGAGACGAGGTCTCGATCACCGGAGGAGGACTGAGCACACGGTACCGGGCCAAGCAGCTGCACCTGCACTGGTCCAAGGCAATGGACCGGGGCTCAGAGCACACCTTCAATGGGGAGCGCTTTGCCATGGAGGTGAGGGACTTCTTCCTGGGGGTCCATGTCTTGACTGGGCCCTGGGTATGCTTGCTTTGGGCGAGGACGGTGGTCCACGCTCTGACGGGCTCTCTCTCCATCCCACTCACCCCTGACCAGATGCACATAGTGCATGAGAAAGAGAAGGGGCCATCCAGGAACACGAGCGAAGATGAGATCGCGGTGCTGGCCTTCATGGTGGAGGTGGGCCGCTACCCCCAGGGTCAGAGGGGCTGGTTCTTAGGATTCAGGCGCCCGGGATCCCAGCAAGGCAGGAGGGGGCTGGGGAGGCTCGGACGTCCCCTCTGGTGCTCTGACTTGTGTACCCCCCGCCGTGGGGAGCCCGGAGCCTCTCAGGGTCTCCGTCCTAGAAACTGCCTACCCACCCCACCCCAGACCCGGAGAAGGACCTGGTGGTCACCCCACCCCCCCGCGCCCGCTCACCCCGCAAGCCTCTCTTAAGCCCCCTTCCCTCCTCTTCCAGGTCGGATCCAACAATGTGAACTTCCAGCCCCTGGTGGAGGCGCTGTCTGACATCCGCAGACCCAGTGAGTCAGGAGGGGACTGGGAGATGGGGGTCTCGGGAGGGGAGGTGTGGGTCGCAGGAGGGGGGGTGGGGTGGAGACTTTGTCCTAGGAAGGAAGGTCCAGGGATTTCCAAGGTGGCCTGGTGGCTAAGACTCCGTGCTCCCAGTGCAGGGGGCCGGGGTTCGATCCCTGGTCAGGGAATCAGATTCCTCATGCTGCAACTAAAGACCCCCCAAGACCCAGCACAGCCAAATAGATACATACATATATATATTTAAAGGAAGGTCCACATGGTGGGGGGCCTGAGCTCTGAGTGAGGTGTGTGAGGGGGTGACCTCTGTCCCCGCAGATACGAACACCACGATGAAAAGGAGCATCAGCCTCTTCGACCTGCTCCCGGAGGAGGAGAGTCTGAGGCACTATTTCCGCTACCTGGGCTCACTCACCACGCCGACCTGCGACGAGAAGGTGGTCTGGACCGTGTTCCAGGAGCCGATACAGCTCCACAGGGATCAGGTACGCGGGGCCCACCCCAGGGTGCAGCCTGCCCTGCCCGGCTCCCGGGAACCAGCCGGCCCGGGGGCGGGCTGCGGGGCGCGCTGGGGCCCGACACGCCCCAGGTGAAGCCAATGCCAGCTCCAGCTTGAGAACCACTCTTCTCTGAGAACACGATGGTAGGAAGCGGAACCGAGCACTCTCCAAACCGAGAGCGCGAGCGCCCTCTGCTTAGGAAGCTAACGGGAGCTGAGCCCGTCCCCACCGCCCCCACCCGCGGACGCCTCGCGCCTCGCATCCCTCATTCCTTCCCTCTGCGCGAGAACCTGAGCCGGCTCAGAGAGGCCACACGGTGAGCAGGGCCGGCCCCGGCTCCCTCCCTGACGAGTCCCTCCCACAGATCTTGGCCTTCTCCCAGAAGCTGTTCTATGACCACGATCAGAGCGTGAACATGACGGACAACGTCAGGCCCGTGCAGAGCCTGGGCCAGCGCCAGGTTTTCAGGTCCGGGGCCCCAGGACCGCTGCTGTCCCAGCCGCTGCCCACCCTGCTGGCCCCCGCGCTCGCCTGCCTGACGGTGGGCTTCCTCCGGTGACCCTTCCCTCCTGGACATTTGACCTCTGGTCTCAGCCCTTAAGAGGGCTTGGCCTCTGTCCCTCAGGCTTCTCAGGTTGGACTTCGATGGTGATTAAAATATGGATCTATTTTTGGAAAAAACTTTCCCAAATCTGTGCAGTTTTTTTTTTGTTTCGCTTTTTTTTTCTGTGTGTCTCTTGGGATCCTTCCTTTTGGGCGCAGTGGTTGTGGCAGGTGAGCTTAGTTGCCCCAAGGCATGTGGGATCCTAGTTCCCCAGGCACGGATCGAACCCATGTCCCCCGCATTAGAAGGCGGATTCTTAACCACTGGATGGCCAGGAAAGTCTGTCTTTAGTTCCCACAGCTACTGCTGCCTTGTCCTCCTCAACCCACCCCAGGCTGCCAGGGGGGGGGCCTCAGGGCCTGGAGACTTCTGAGCAGGGCCTGCTAGGCACCCCTCCCACCCTTGTGAATCCCCTCTCGCTGACGCCCCGCTTGGAGAAGTGGAGAAAGGACCTCAGAGTTCAGACGCAGTGACAGCTGGAGAAGGTCCAGCCCAGCCTTTCGTTATATAAGGCAGGAAGCAGAGGCCCAGAAAGGCTGCCCTGGTCAATGAGCTGATAAAGAATCTGCCTGCAATGCAGGAGATGTGGGTTCGATCCCTGGGTGGGGAAGGTCCCCTGGAGAAGGGAATGGCAACCCACTCCAGTATTCTTGCCTGGAGAATCCTGTGGACAGAGGAGCCTGGCGGGCTGTAGTCTGTGGGGGGTCTCAAAGAATCATGACACGACTGAACAGAATAAGCGCGCATGCGTGCTTGCACACACACACACACACACACATACACGCACACACACGCAGAAACCCCAAAAGGAGAGGAGGCTGGTGAAGGCTGCCCAGTGAGCGCCCGGCAGAGTCACCTGAGACCCAGCCTGCCCTTTCTGTATGCAAAGTGCATGCATACAGCCTACGCGGGGTGGGTGGTGGGGTTCATTGCTTTGCCTCAAAATTTCTTGCGCACCTATGTTCTAGGCACTGGGGTTATGGCAGGGAATAAGACAGAAATGCCTGTCCTCCTGGAGTTCACAGTCTCCCTGGAGACACTATACATAAGACACACTGCACAGTTTATCGGAAGGCCGTGAGAGCTGTGAGCCAGCTAAACCAGGAACGGAAGGTGGTCAGGGAAGACCTCAGTGGGTAGGGGCGCCCACTGGAAGACTTGAAGGAGGCGGGATGGGGGGCGGGGGGCATCTGGAGGCCAGCAAGTGTTCATGCCTGGAATAGAGGGAGGGGGGAGGGGAGGGGAGGGGCCCAGCGAGTCTGCGGTGCAGGGGGGAGGGGTGGGGGCAGTTAGGAGCCTGCTGCAGTGTCCAGGAGCTGAGGGGTCACACGTGAACCCCAGGGTCTTTGGCCCTTGAGCTGTCAATAAAGCCACTCCCCCACACCCCCGCTCGCAGTCTCTAATGGTTTTTTCCCTTTCCGGAGCCCAAGGAGGGAGTGAGACTGGGTGGTAGCAGGTGTGGAGAGGAGGGTCCAAAAACCAGGGAGAAAGAAATAAGGCCTTTTCTGGGAACCCAGAGTCAGGTCCCAAGTCAGGCCAGGCCCCAGGAGCCCGGGGTTGAGGGGCCCCAGGGCAGGGCTGGAGTTTTGGAAGAGCGTGAGATAGATTTTAAGAATGGAATTTGGAGGAATGTGAGACGAGGGGAAGAGGCCAAGAATGGGCTTTACTGGGTGAAGAGGGGCCCTCGGGCCAGGGCCAGGGCCTGGTCAGTTGGTGCAGGTGAGGCAGGAGGTAGAGGCCCCCCTCCTCCCCAGGGGTAAAGTGACTGCAGATTCATTCCCTGTGGACCGAAGCTCCAAGACAAGAAGAGCAGGAAAATTAAGGCAGGAAGCTGGGCCCTGCCCAGACCACATCTCTCATTCTCGAAGTCAGGAGACCTCCCCAACCACATAATTGCAGAAAGGCTCCTTGGAGGTCAAAGGAGAGTGAAGTCAAGGGATACTCTACCCACAGTCCTTTGCAGTAGAATCCACTTGGGCTAAGATGCTTGTGTACACATGGGAGGATCCTGAGCTATATCAAAGATGGACTGTGAACCAGGTCAATCAAAAAGATCGGCCAAAGGAAACCCGGAAGAAATGCCCCTTGTGAGTGATTTCAATTGTCATGAGGGTGCAACTCAGGGACTTTCCCTCTGAGGCTGCCCGTGTGTCTATCCACACGTACTGTACACTTTCGCCTCCTAATAAATACTTTACTGGCTTCCCTACTTTCCGTCTTTGTGGGAATTCTTTTCTGCGAAGTTGAAGGCCCAGGGCCCCTCACTGACCACTGGCCTAGTGGCTGGGGTCTGGAGCTTTCACTGCCACCACCAGGTCTCAATCTCTGGCTGGGAACCCAAGCCCCACTTCAAACCACCACTGCAGGACAAGGTCACCTGAGATCATGGGAACAGCCCCGGTAACAGGCTTCCGGTCTGGGGGTGATGCCTACGGAAGACACGGGGCTCGGCCGGCACACACAGGATTCTAACAAAGCCCTGGCTTGCTGCTGGCCTCTGGAGCAGAGCTGGTTGGAGGAGGTGACCTCTGAGCCTTCTTGGGCTCCAAAACCCTCAGAGGCCCTGGCTCAAAGCCCTGGCTTGCTGCTGGCCTCTGGAGCAGAGCTGGTTGGAGGAGGTGACCTCTGAGCCTTCTTGGGCTCCAAAACCCTCAGAGGCCCTGACCACCCCCAGCTAGGCCTGGGGGACGGAGAAGGGTATGCCCCCTCCATAGCAGCCTCCCTTTCCCTTTTTTCCTTTGTGGCCAAGAATAAGCACCCTCTCCCTTCACTGGTGACCACACAGCCAGCCGTGGGGTGGTGGAGGGGTGGGTGTTGCCATCACTATGGCAACAGCAGGCAGCTTGTGTCAGCAGGGGGTGTATGGACTGAAACCTGTTCTCTTTGGTTCCCACACAGCCTGGGGGGGAATCTGAGATCTCAGCTGTGCGCTCCTCCTCACCCCTCCCAGGCTCAGCGCTCTCTCTCTTGGAAGTCTGAACTGCCCCTCCCCCCTGCACCCCCCACCCCCACCCCTGCCCTCCTGGCAATATTTGGTAACTAATAACGCCACAGCAGAACCAGGAAGTCCCAGCTCTCTGCCAAAGACTAGGGGAGCCTGGGCTTCTCCAACCCCCTAGCTGAAGGCGCACGACCGCCTCCCCCCCGCACCCCCTGATCCCACAGTAATAAACCTGACCAGCGGGGCCCGGAACAGGCACGGCTTGTCCAGGGCCTGTGCCTGGCGGCCAGAGCAGGTGCCGTCTGCGCTCCCCTCACAGCAAGGTCACGGCGGGCCGGTCACTCCGGCAGTGGGCAGCCCCACCCCCGGGGACTGGCCCCAATCCCAGAGGCTGGGGGAGAGGGGCTGGTGTGTTCCTGAGAGCGGCCCCCACCCCTGCAGACCCCGTCTCAGGAGGATGGGTTTGAAGCTCCTTGTGGCCATGGACTGCAGCACGCCAGGCTTCCCTGTCCTTCACTATCTCCCAGAGCTTGCTCAGACTCTTATCCATCGAGTCGGTGATGCCATCCAACCATCTCATCCTCTGTCATCCCTTCTCCTCCTGCCTTCAATCTTTCCCAGCATCAGGGTCTTTTCCAGTGAATAGGCTCTTTGAATCAGGTGGCCAAAGTACTGGAGCTTCGGCTTCGGCATCAGTCCTTCCAGTCTGGCCTGGCTCCTGACACAGCTCCCCCAGAGATGAGGGGGCACTACGAGGAGCCCCTAGCTCTTTCATTTGCTTCTGAGTCCTTGCATTGGGCATAACAATGTGTATACACACACACAAACACACACACACGGCATTGCAGCTGGCCAGGCCTGGGGAAGCCTCCATGGCTGAAGGGTTGGGCCCCCACCTGACTTCTAGTTACCCGGCTCCTAGCACGGGGAGCTGGAATTCAGTGAATGCCTACTGGAGCCACCATGGGCCCCAAGGCAATCCTCTAAGGCTGTATTCCTGCGGTCGCGTGTGGGTTGAGGGTGCTGAGGCAGACGGCGGGGTTAGGGCACCTGTCAGAGGCTGCGGTCACTCTCTGCACCCTCGGCTCCGCGGCCAGCCTTCTCCCCGACAGTCATCCAGCCTCTGGGCCTGGACAGGGTGGGGTCCTACAGCACCCTGCCCCACCCAGTGTCCACGCGCCGCTCGGTGTCCCTGATGGGCTGTCTCTCGGGCCCCCTGTTTAGATTTGGCATCTGGGAGGGAGCCAGGGGCTAAAAATACTCCCCATGTATTTAGATGATTCTTAGAAAATAAACTTCCCCATCTCGGCTCTCCGTTTGCACACTTGCTGGCCCTGCTTCCTGAGGCTCTGTGCGGACAGTGTTGGGGGGGGGGGAAGGGAAGTGGTGGGGAGAAGGGGAGGGCCCAGGGGTCTATAGGGGCCCCGAGTCAAGGGTGGTGGTGGTGGAAATGGACATAGGTGAAGGCTGCCCTTTCAAAGAACTCCAGGGCTTGCCTGCGTGGAGACCATGCTGCAGATACTGCGGTGGGCCCGAGGCCCGTGTCCCCTGTGGGTGAGGGGTGGGAAGAAGCCAGAAAGCTGGTACCCTCGCAGGAATGGAGCTGAGTGGTTTCCCTGCTCGGGGCCTCAGTTTATCCCCCTGCAAAGTGGGCTGAGTGTGGCCCTTTGATCCAAGTCGGGTGGGCCTAGCTGTCCTCAGGCTCCTGCTGGTGACCTTGGGAGGAAGGCCAGGCCCGCAACTGCGGGTGGGGCGCTCCTGCACCTTACATTACACGAGTTCTAGCAGCTCTGTTTGTTTATCTCAATCAGGACAAAGGCATTATCTCCTCTGGGGACCAAGGACATGTTCCTGGCCCGCCTGCGCCCAGGGAGGGGCTTCCTCTGGAGGGAGCCACGGGACAGACAAGTCACAAGCCAGTTCCTTCCTCAGAGCCCTCGTCCCTGCCGAGACCAGCCGAGACCGGACTCCTACTCCACGTGTCGGCCCTGCAGAGCCTGGAGGGCGGGGTGAGGCGCGGGGGCCAGGGAACGGACTGGGTACACTCGGGAACAAGATTTTTCTTTCAACACATGCGATTATTTCCTCTGTGCCGGGGATGGATGATTCAGGGAGAAAGAGTCCCATCTGAGCCTTTTCCCCAAGACCCCTGGGCCGAGGGCCCACAAACCACAGGTACAGACCCTAGAGCCAGCACCCCAGAGCCACACAGACATGGGTTTGGTCCCTCTCCTGTTGACTAGCTCTGTGAGGTGACTTTGGTCATTTAAGTCACCATCTGAGCCTGTCTGCTCATCTGTAAAATGGGGATAAGGACGGTATTTACCCCTTTGTTGTTGTTTGAGTTGTTAAGTTGATACATCCTAACTCTTTGCGACCCCATGGACTGCAGCCCGCCAAGCTCCTCTGTCCATGGGATTTTCCAGGCAAGAATAGTGGAGTGGGTTGCCATGCCCTCCAGGGGATCTTCCCAAGCCAGGGACGGAACCCTTGTCTCTTGCATTGGTAGGCGAATTCTTTACCACTGAGCCACTAGGGAAGCTCATTTACCTCTTAGGGTTGCTATAAAGATGAAACAAGATACTGTGCCAAAAGGCTGTATTAAATAGTTTGTAGTTATTATCATGTGTGTTTTTTCTTCTTCTTTATTTACTTGCAGCATGCAAAATCTTAGTTGTCGCTTGTGG